>NC_058057.1:19956039-20268219 GCF_020085105.1 Siniperca chuatsi
TTAATTGAAGGAACATGACTAGAGCTACCAGTATACGCTGTCAGAACTGCTTGCCTGGTTGAATAGCTTCAGAAACCCTCTTTCTCTGCAACTTTCTGACGCCGGATTGGAGGGGCTGTGTCCAACCATTTCTGTAACTTTCCCAAACTGACAATCCGACATTCGCACCTACTTCATGCCGTGATTGGCTAGCTGTGAGGAGGTGAGAAAGGAGCCAGGGTTTGAACTTCTCTCTCTAGCTCTCTTTTTTTTTTTAATTCTTGACACATGTATGTTCTGTCATTATTCATGTGACAAACCGAGTGAAACACTATGAATGTCCTCCAGGAGAGACTGTCTGAAAATATATTTAAACAATATCGTGTCTTCCCCCTCTCTGTGACGGCCAGCTTTTCACAACACGTTGTACAAAATAGTTCTGTTCAAGCATGAGCCGACCCATGCTAGCACCTGTACTGAGGCATAGCGGTGCTTTGAGCTAAATACTAACATCAGCATGCTAACACACTCACAGTGACAACGTTAACTTGTTGATGTTTAGCAGGTATAATGTTTACTTCACCATCTTAGTTTAGTGTGTTAGCATGCTAACATTTGCTAATTAAAATTTTGACCTGATAAATGAAATGTCAGGGTATCACCAGTTAGTCAGAGTTGTTACAATTCATTCTGGAAAGTGTGACATTAATGTATGTACAAAATGTCATGGCAATTTTATTCAATTGTTGAGACAAAAATGGGGGCTCCCACCTGGCTTAGGATCATAAAACGCAACACTCCTCGTTCAAGTCTGGCTGGGGACCTTTGTTGCATCTCTCTTTCCCTCATTTCCTGTCCTCTCTCTACTGGCACTATCTAATAAAGGCACAAAGTGCCCTCAAAGAAGAATTTAAAAACTAAAAATGTCAACCTCATGGTGGCATTAGGGGAAATTTTAGTGGATCACCAAAGTCAGCAGACTTCCTCCTCTGGGGAACATGAATGTCGGTACAAAATGTCATCACAATCCATTCAGTAGTTTTGAGATATTTCAGTCTGGACCATCAGGCCAGCATTGCCGTCCCTGAAGCTACGCCACTAGCGTGGCTAAAAAGCAAAGTAGGACCACTAGTAGAAGGAGAAATAAATGTATGGCTGTAATGCATACCTGCCAACATGGGGGGATGTGTGGATTGTGTTTCATAGACTATCTGGCAACTTGGGTGACGTCAGAAAAACATCCAAAACTTGGATCCGTGTATGACAATTATTCAGAAATTTGAGGGCCATGCAAATTACTGGACTTTCCCAGGAGAAACAACAAAATGGGAGGGGCACTTTACTAAAATAGATTTTCATAACAGTCTTCCCTTTCTTACAGACCTCCTGGATATGAAACCATACAATATTACAGTAACTCCCCTCTTTGATGACAAAACAGGTCATGGCACGCAAGCCCTTCAGATCTGCTCCAGAGTCGGAGGTACATCATTCAGCTTTTTTTAAGATTCTGGAAAAAGTATTTTTTCATGTTTTACCAGTCTGATTCTAAAAATGCAATCCCTACAGATCCAGGGAATGTCACTATCATTGATGTTCAGGCTATCGACCAAAGTGCCAGAGTGACCTGGACTGTGAAGTCACAGGAGGCATGCAGTGGTGTTGTTGTCAACTACACCGTCTTCTACGGTACACAGAAAGGACCACAGCTCAGTAAGTCCACCACAGACTTGTTTGAAGTTTGCACATGAATTGAAGATATTTATTTCCTCTTACGTTTTATGGCATTTCTGTCATGGTTTTGTTCTAGATGTTTCTGTAGATAGCACAAAGCAGGACATCTTGTTGAAAGATCTGAATCCAGACACCCAATACAGCGTCTATGTCAATGCCACAGCTCTTACTGGAACTACCAAAAGCAGTGAGAGGTTCTTTGAAACTAAAACATTTGGTGAGTAGTCTGTAAGGACTTCCTGTGTACATAAGACACACATTTTACACACATTTGAGCACAACTGCAGCCCTCAAAGAGAAGTTTGAGGAGTGATCAGAAACTTGGAAACTTGCCTGGACTGGCTAGCGATGGGGTGACAAGGTTAAAAGGGCGTAACTATTCTTGGGTCCACAGTAAGGAGTGAATTGTTGTTGAAGTGTTGTGGCAAGTCAGGAAGAGCCTGGGGGTAGTGTGGTGTTTACCTTTGTTACAAACAGCGGATAGCATTTCTTGATAAGTCTGGAGTCAGAAGCACAATCCTTTCCACAATGTTTATTTTGGCTGTTGGTGTTTTGCTCTAACCAGCAAAGGGATATATCACTTGTGCATGCTTTGGCATGTCATCTGGAATGCACATAACAACTGCCTTCCTTAAAAGCGAAACTATGTTATTTGCTAAAGATAAAATCGCACATCCTCCCTCTTACAAACAAAAAGTTACATTTCAAACAAAACACAACCTTGCACAGTACAGTACACTGAGGGGTCTTGCTGCTACAGCCTTACTTTGTCTGGTATAACCAGTAAATTATAATGGCTAATGTTAGCTAACTTTAGATAGATATTGCTATGTAATTGACATTACTTAGTCAATTCACTGACTTTATGACTGCTCTACTTGTACTATTGTTACACTATGTTTTACCATTTACTATTATCCCATACTGTAATTGTGGCTACACTAGCCGCTGTTCAGCAAGTGTTACATAGTCTTGCTTTAATCAAGCCCAGATCTGGCTCACAAACAGCTGCTACAACAACCTGCTCCTGAAATAAGTGCCAAATGTTTTGAATGCCTGAAACATGTAGGGCCTTGAGGGAGGGAAGGTTCTCTGTGGCCCATATCCACAGGTTCTCCGCAGCCTCCGGTGAAGGCCATAAAAGAAATGCCACTGTTTCTAGGAATCCAAACAAACTGGAGGTTCCTGGATGCCGGCAGCTGCGAGTTCCAGCACTGTGAGATCTGGGCAGAATAAGGCGCAGCATCAAATAGCAGGAGACAAGAGATGAAGCCTGTGTGAAATAGAACTACTGTTTTATAGCTAAAAATTAGTTTGGGGTTGTAAACCAGTATGTCATTGCAAATAAATGTGAATAAGAGTTGTTCATGTTCAGAAAAAACATATGAAGTTAAGTGTCATTACTGGATGAAGTTTGACAGAATTTACTGTTATTTTATTTTGCTGTCATATTGTGATTGTGTAAAATTAATTAGATTCCAACCACTACCGTAATTTCTCCCATACTCACTGAAACAATGTCTTGAGTAACCCAGATGTCATAAACTCCTGACAATGTTAGCTACCAGTTGCTCAAAACATCACAAATTCTCAGGCCTCTCCCATCAGTGAGAAGAAAATGTTTTATGCAGTAATACACTGCATGCATTTCATAGAGTTTTCTAGGAGTAAGTCAACAAACTACTGCAACATAATTTATTTTTTCTTCAATAGATCCAAGGCTCATGACAGCACTCATTGTCTGCGGATGCATCACTATATTTCTCGTGTTGTCTGTTGGATTATGCTGTGCTATTCAGTAAGTTTCAATCTTTTGTCAGTGATGATGTGATATGGAAGACACTGAACCCATTTCCATGTGACATGACATTTCCATGTCAACAATAATAAAAGGCCTATTGTGCTACAGTTCAAATATTGAAAATTGGGTCCTAATGATGCTAATAATCTGCTTTTTAGGTGGAAGAAATTCAAGGAGAAGCCGGTGCCTAACCCTGGCCTCAGCACTCTGGCGTTGTGGCCATCGACAAGTCATCAAAAGGTGAACTCAGTAAGGAAGGAATTAGGAATAAAGTGTCTGAGGGAGTGACATGATTCACTTCTAGGTTATTTGTGGTCAGGGAGGAAAATATGAAAAAGGTGTTGCTTCGTTCAGGTGATAGTCATGAAAAAGCATAAATAAATTGCAGTGGTTCGTACACGTTTTGACCAGACACCAAAAAAGTCAAGTCTGAACATTTTGTTATGTCTTCAGTTAAATGTTTAGTTAATTATATTGTCTGAAACAATTAGTTGACCCCCCCTAAAAAAGTTTAAATTTGAAGATGTCAAATTATAATGGACAGTACAGTATTTCACTATTTTCTGACATTTTACAGAAAAAAACAATAAATCATTTTATTCGAGAAAATATTCGGCAGATTAATCCATAATGAAAATAATTGTTAGTTGCAGCCCCACTGTAAATTGTATTTCCCGATCTAAAACATTTTCAAATCTTTCTACACACTTCCAGGAGTACCAGTCATCAAATTATAAATATAAATAAGTCTAAAAAAAATACTGGAATCAGCCTTTGTAAATATAAATTTTAGAAGAATGTAAACTCCCCCCCAGGTTGCTTTCTAAAACCCCAAATTCCCAGAAAAAACAACTCTTGTACTCTTTCCAGAGGCTTCCTTGTTTTTACAGACTTTTTAATGTTTGTTTGTCTCATCTGTGGCCCTTCTGTTTATTATGTTACCCACCAAAAATGACACCAGCTAATTTCCCTCCTTGGTATCTTTGAGGTCACTTTTCTCTGGTGAATCAGTGAAGTCTCATGGGGAAGTCTTTGGTTAGAGTTAAAACCTGCACAGATGGTTTTAGATGGAGACCACAATGCCACTGTCATGATTCTGTATCCAAGGTGTAATCTCCTGAACACTGCACTGAATGATTTTATGTTTTCAAAAGGTAACACTATGTGTTTTTGTTCACCCTGTCTGTCTGTCAATGTGTGGATATGTCCATAGAGAACGCAGCCCTTCCAGCCATTCAGTAATCCATCCGAAAGCCTTTGTGACATGGTTTACACAGAGGAAGCTCAGAGAACGCCAACCCCTCCACTAGCTACAGGCTGTAATGGTAATCCAGCTAGTGAACAGACAGAAGAATACATTGACCCAGCCATAGTTCCAGCGCCAGACTCACAGAATGAAGACCCAGCTGAACTTGTAGAGACACATCATCCATCTTCTCCTGGAGAATCCACAGCACTGCTTTCTTCAACAAACACCCCGTTAAGCCCGTATCGAAGTCAGAGTTCTGTGGAAAGTCCTGCTCCGAGGACCAGTAAACAATGTAAGCGTGTTCCAGTAAAACAGCAAGAAAAGACACCACCAGTAACTGTTTATGTCACTTTGGACATGTTTGAACAAGGCCAGGGCAGGTGAAATGAAAACAAAACCATAATGACATTCCAAGAGTCAAGATAAGTGAATCAGGTCTGAATACAGCAGATGTGGTTTAATCTCCCCAAACATTTCCATAATGGTGTGTGGCATTACACTGCTTGGCTCTGTGTCTACTGTGGAGAAGAATGATTGACAATTGTAAACGTATATCAGACTTCATGGCACAGATAATAAAATGCAGTGTTTTGTAGCATAGCTCTTTATTTATCCCTGAGGGGAAATTTCAGTCTCACAACAGCAGAGATATGTAGGGAATATAAAATGAATAATAAATAATGAATAGATAAGGAATATAATAAAAACTGCATTATATTATATCACAACGCCCAGGTTTGTCCAGTGATAGCATGCTGAGGATTTATGTAAAAAGTGAGAACAATATTGTGTTGTAAAAAATCATAATATTAGCTATGTATTATAATAAGATTCTCATGTTTCCTGTTTTTTAACAGTGATATCTGCACTTGTTAAAACAGCTTGCTTGACATTGATAGCTGTCACTCATTGCACATTTTTCTGTACAACTTGGCATTAAATTTAACAATGACATTTACTTTACATAAGCTGCTTGATAGTGTTGCATTTATTGTTTTCCAGCAATTTTTTATTGTGCCTGAGATAGTAGTCCTTTTTGTATAAAATGGGGGCACAAATGGCTACAAAACTGCAGTCAACAAGCTGTTTACAGATATAATCTAATACAATATCACAAAATGTATTTAATGTTTATTTATTTGTTAAAGTGTTCAAAAGTCATTAATTACCAAGGCACACTGCAACATTTAATAAATATTCACCAAGTTAAATGGATTTGAAAACTTTTGTTTTTTACATTATTGAACATGTAACAACAACAACAGCAAACATAACCAGGGGTTCTGAAGCAGAAAATCACAATGGACAAGAATATTTAACAAAAATATTAAATAACATACATACATTTACTGTTTTACAAGTGTTCTTGTTGAGTACAACATGTTTTGAATGTTTAATGGTTGTAATCAATTTTCAAAAACAAAGGATGGCCAGTGATTAGAGTATACATTTATGGATGTGTGTTTTGCTAACAGTAAGATCAGATTAGTAATGTAGTACTCAATAGCTTTAGCAGAAGAGTAACTGATAAAACAGAAAGTACATGTTCTTCAGGAAAGGGAAAATCTGAGTCAATCCGTTGACTGATAAATGTACTGACAACTTGCCAAAATTTCTTTGTAGAAAACACTTAGGATAATGCAGTTTAATGTACATAATAGTTCTGCTTATTTTTTACCTATCTTAGTTCAGCTTTGTTGCAATTGTTTTAAGCTGTATGGCTATTTTATCTTCCTGTAAAATGTTCTGTGTGTAAATACATTGAGAGCAATTTAAAACGAGTCAAATTGCTTGTATATGTACACATACTTGCCAATAAAGCTATTGATTCTGGTCCTATAAGACATAAATTTTGTTTTGTAATTGTATGTCCTTTCTTGTACATACCTGCAGGTGGCAGTATGACGCACGATTTCGTCTGAACTGTAGACATTAACAACCAGAAGTAGAAGGCTAACTAGTTTAGCCCTAGCTAGCTAGCACGTTTGGTGACTGTAGTGACGTTGTGCTAGCTAATTGCTAACAATCTGGATTTAAGAAACAAAGACTACAAAGATAACATAATTTTGGGGATGCTGGTCTGCTGTGAGTCGTAACAACCTATGTTTCGAGTAAATACCTGTCGGCCCGTCAGAATGTTGAACGGGCTTAAAGTTGTTGGCTGATTCTCCTGAATTAGTAGCTAAAGGGCCTTGAGTCCGCGATACTTGGGTGAACGACAACCCGGGAACACCGTGGTCAGAGAGGGAGCATCAAGCCACAGGCTAGCTGGTAATATTCACTGCACCAAAACCTCTCCTGAACATGTCACACACCGGACCCCCTCCTCGATGGCGGAATTGCCCCAGAAGAGGACAACCTGTGGCAGGTAAGAAAACAAAAGATAACCTAACGTCAGATTAACCAGCTTAATGTATGTAGCTGTTAATGCTATTGCTACTAGCTACGTAATTTAGTGCAATTTATGTTCGTCGCACAACATACTTGTAGAACATGAATGGATGTCTTTTCTGAAACGTTTTGAGTCGCATTTTAATTTGCCAAACGTCATGATATAACAAGCAGCGTTTAGCTATTTTTGGCAATTTTCAGTCACACAAAAATTGCAAGGGCTAGCATCACAACATAGTGACGTTAGCGAGCAGTGTAGTCCAAAATAATATCATTGTATTTAAATCAAGCGATTGTTGGTGTGAACTGGGAAGCCGTCCTCACTGGATGACACTAACGAACTATAGAAGCTCGGAAGTTTTTTAAGGAGTATGTACATTTGCCAATTGTAGGAAGGCCAACTTAGTTTGTCATATTTTTGAATGGAGTTTGGTATGCCACTGTTGAGGCGCGCGTTGTTTAGCTAACTTGGCACCTGTGGCTAACGGACTGTCAAAGCTCAACTCTTCGCAGAAATGCGTGGTTTTTGCTAGCTAATAAGTCTTATTTAATTTTGAAGCTGAGTTTATGGGCTGTGTTTCGTTCATTTATTTCCCATTAGGAAAAAGTGCATTAGAAAAGTGCTACTGATTTGGCAAGCATCACCGTCGAAGCATCACGTGTCAAAACAAACCGGGGCGGTATTATTGTTGCGCATATTGATGTTTAGTGGTCGTTATCCATTGATGCCATAATTGCAACATGTTTACTTGGATCTCGCATTGCTAGACCAATCTCCACTCCACGTTTGCTTTATACCAGTGCAGTAGTCTAGACGGGTTCAATTTCAAGGCACAGCTGGTGGCGGTAGCACATTTATGTTATTACTGACTGACTTATTACTTTAAGGAATTAGCTATAGTACCCACGGATGGGTCCAGAGTTTTATTGGATACAAAGCAACTTAGATATGCCAACAAATACTATTTGTGTGCTATTTCATGCTTAATTTCAAACGACCACAGCACGTATACTTATCCTGTAATTGTTGTTGACACAATTTTCCAGTGCATTAGACTGGGCTGTGCAGAATTAAGTAATTAAATTAAGGATAAAATCATCCTGTAAAGAAAAATTAAGCTTTGGGTGAACCAACTAATCAATTCATCAAGTACAGAGTTTTATACTGAGGAACACTGGTTCATTACTTGTTCCTTTTCCCTCATAGGTAAATTCCTGCCAATGAAAACAATGTTGGGTCCCAGATATGATGACCAAGTTGCAGAGGAGAACAGGTTTCATCCGAGCATGCTGTCCGACTTTTTAAAAAGTCTAAAAGTAAGTAACTCCATGAAGACAGACGTTCTGAGTAACCTTTTGAAATTGACAAACCCATGTTTCAACATGTGTTTTCTGTCTTTCCTCAGGTGAAAATGGGTTTGCTTGTGGATTTGACAAACACTACTCGCTTTTATGACCGCAACGACATTGAAAAAGACGGCGTAAATTATGTGAAGCTTCAGTGTAAAGGGTATTAGTACATTTCACTGCCATGTGTTAAACTAATTGTAAGTTGTAGTTTACTCAGTGGTAATGTACTAAGACTAATGTCATTCTATTTGTTTTAGCCACGGAGAATGCCCTTCAAAAGACACGACTGCAATGTTCATCAGGCTCTGTGAAAATTTCATTGAGAAGAATCCCACAGAATTGATAGGTAAGGAAACCATAGCTTTGCAGTTAGATCAAATCTTTAATTAGTTATGTATTTCTTGCAGATCATTTGTATTTTCTTAATTTCAGTTCTTATCTTCGTCTGTTTGCACTGGCATAGGAACAGCTCTTTTTCACAGCTCAAATAGTCAAAAATGACAGTGAGCATGTTTTGATATCAAAGACTTGGATCATCTGGAATTTACAGAGCTATTGAATAGTAAGATCAAAACTATTGTTACTATATGTGCTGTGTGTTATGTTGTTGAATCTGAAGTACATGAAAGGAAACAATACCTGTCACTTCAAACATTTTCCCACTGACCCAAATGGCCAAAATCAGCATTGTTCAGTGAAAGAAAAGGATTGCATTAGTGTTCCTTGTAGATTAATGTCAAAAGAAGAAACATTTGGAAACATCTGTGTTTTTAACCTATAAAGATGATATCAATGTGACTGAAATCCATCAAGTGTTATGCGTATCACCTCTGCTCACAGAAGAATATGAAGAAATATGAAAGTAGAATTTCAAGGAGTGTAAAAACAGCTGGCGCTGTAAATGAGTTTGCACTGTGTGTAATTTACTCAGACTGTTGGAACCGCTTTGCCTCAACAATAACTCATTTAGATTTTGTTTTGATGGTTTACCACCGCACAGTTTTTACTCCTTAGACATTCAAGCATTCATCCATTTATTCCACTCAATATGAATCTTAATCCCTGAGCAACACCTCAAAAACCTTGAATCTTAAGTGCGAGCACCTGGAGCACCTCTACTTTATTTCCAAAAACATTAACATTGGCTCTCTTATTTTGCAGTAAAGACTAATTTTATACTGTGTCCTGTGAGAGGGTGTTTATTTTGTACATTTCTGAGTTTACTACTGTGTGACCATAATATTCCTGTAAATAGCCTAAAGTGTGCTTTCATACTCTGTAGTTGAGTTCACAATGACCATATTATTTTATAATATAGTATCACAATAATAGTTTTGCTGTGGCGGCTATGTAGTATCCTGCAATTTCTGGCAGCTGTATTTCTTTTTAAAAGGTTGTTCAGCTTTTCCCTTACAACAAAAAGTGAAATTACTGAATGCTTTATAACTTAAAACTGACATAGAACACACACAGGTAATAGCAGAAGTGTCTTAAATCATGATAGTATTATGAATATTGGCCATAATCCATTCTGCTGTATTATTTACTCCATCAAAAGTAGTTATTTTATGGTAATTTGTAAAATGAAGTAGCTCAGGTTCACTAAAACAGGCTTTTAGATGTCTTTTATTGACATTATTCCTGTGATAATATAAATGGCCTTAAAGGGACAGTTCATCCCAAAATCAAAAATACATATTTTTCCTCTTACCTGTAGTGCTATTTATCCATCTAGATTGTTTTGGTGTGAGTTGCCGAGTTTTGAAAATGTCAGCCGTACAGATGTCTGCATTTTTTAAATTTTTAGTATAAAGTATAATGGGACCATACGGCACTCGGCTTGTGGTGCTCAAAGCGCCAAAAAATACATGTGAAAAACTCAAAACTCAACAGCAAAGTCTCTCATTTGTGTTTTCCATTCGCAGGCAGCTACACTACATGAGCTTGGCTAACCTGGCTAAGCCGACATGCTACAGCTGATAGACAGCAACTGGTGCACTGCCAAAACATTCCGGGCAAAACTCATGCTCTAGAATTTCTGTTCCACAGGTGTGAGTAGTCAACATAAACAGACAATTTTGACAGTAATAGTTTGGGTCACAGGGCGTACTGATCCGAAAAAGTCACATACCAAATGTCCTGTAACGAACGGTTCGGGACAAATAAATGTACCGCTTACACCCCTACTGTTGAGTTTTTCAAAGGTATTTTTGGCGCTTTGAGCCGACATCGCCAAAACTCGGCAACTCACACCAAAACAATCTAGACTGATAAATAGAACTACAGGTAAGAGGAAAAATATATATTTTTGATTTTGGGGTGAACTGTTCCTTTTTTAAGGGTCCGGAAAATCTTAACAGCATCCTGCAACTACTTTTTTGTTAACAGAACCTTTTTTCCTAATTTTTTCCAAAATCTTGAACTAGTGTTATTCTTGCCTGCATAACATTTATAAGCATACTTTGGTATCAGAATCAGAAATATTTCATTGATCCCCAAGGGGAAACTCTTTCGTTATAGCTGCTCACTTTCACGTCAATGCACACAGGAATAGAAGTACTAAGCAAATCAAAATATAATACACTATAATACAGGCAAGATAAGTACACAGTGGATATAAAGTATAAAAGCTAAAATAAGTGTAAAGTACCAAAGTGGATTTACAGGTTGATAAGTATGTACAGTATAATAAAATGTAATAATATAAGTACTAAGTAATAGTGCAATAATGAGTACTGTCAAGTTAAGTGTAGCAGATTAACCAGATTAGATGGTGGATATTGCACAGCAGTAATAGTAGTAATAGTATGAATAAATAACAATAAATAGGGAATTGTAAACTGAAACAGAGTATATTGCACCGGATTATTAAACAGAAAATATTGCACAATTATTTCAAGTATTGCAGTGATGTTAATGAATAGTGATGATTGATTAATGTCCAGTTTAGTGACCTAGGGTCACGCTTAGAGGGAGGGGTTAAAGAGTTTGATTTCCTGTGGTGCTTTTTGGGGGGATGAGTCTTCCGCTGAAGGCACTCCTTTGTTTGATCAGCACGTCGTGGAGTGGGTGGGAGACACTGTCCAAGATGGCATGTAGTTTGGCCAGCATCCTCCTCTCTGACACCACCGACAGAGAGTCCAGCTCCACCCCCACAATGTCACTGGCCTTACGGATCAGTTTGAGTCTGTTAGCGTCCGCTACCCTCAACCTGCTGCCCCAGCATGCAACAGCATACAGGATAGCACTGGCCACCACAGCTTCATCAAACATCCTCAGCATTGTCCGGCAGATGTTGAAGGACCTCCGCCTCCTCAGGAAATAGAGGCGGCTCTGGCCCTTCCTGTAGAGAGCTTGAGTGTTCTTAGCCCAGTCCAGTTTATTGTCCATGTTTACTCCCAGGTACTTGTAATCCTCTACAATGTCCACACTGACCTTCTGGATGGAAACCGGGGTCACTGGTGCCTTGGCCCTTCGTAGATCTACAACCAGCTCCTTAGACTTTGTCGCATTGAGCTGCAGATGGTTCTGCTCACACCATGAGACAAAGTTCCCCACCACAGCCCTGTACTCAGTCTCATCACCACCGCTGATACCTCCCACCACAGCAGAGTCATCAGAAAACTTCTGAAGGTGGCAGGACTCTGTGTGGTAGCTGAAGTCTGTGGTGTAGATGGTGAAGAGGAAGGGAGAGAGGGGGCCCCAGTGTTGCTGACCGACACACAGTGCTGCAGACGCACATGCTGTGGTCTGCCAGTCAGGTAGTCAACAATCCAGGACACGAGGGGGGCATCCACCTGCATCGCTGCCAGCTTCTCCCCCAGCAGGGCTGGCCAGGTGGTGTTGAAAGCACTGGAGAAGTCAAAAAACATGATCCTCACCGTGCGTGCCGGCTTGTCCAGTTGGGTGTAGATGCGGTTCAGCAGGAAGATGATGGCGTCCTCAACTCCCAGCCGGGGCTGGTAAGCGAACTGAAGGGGGTCCAGGAGGTGTCTGACCATGGGCCGCAACTGTTCCAGCACCAGTCTCTCCAGGGTCTTCATTATCTGGGAGGTCAGTGCCACCGGTCTGTAGTCCTTGGAGCCACTGGGATGCGGCGTCTTTGGCACAGGAACGAGGCAAGATGTCTTCCACAGAACAGGGATCCTTTGAAGGCTCAGGTTGAAGACATGTTGAAGGACTCCACATTGCTGGAGGGCACAGGCTTTTGGCATCCTGGGGCAAACATTATCGGGGCCTGCAGCCTTGTTTGAGTGGAGTTTCATCAGCTGTCCTCTCACCTGGTCAGCAGTCAGGCACACAGCAGAGGTTACAGGCGGGGGAGGGGGGACTCGTCAGTCTGGAGAGGGACGTTAGCCTGAGAGCTAACGGGGGGGTTGAGGGGGGAGTAGGACTCTCCCAGGAAATAAGATGACGAGACAGAGCAACAACAACAGGCAGCATGCACGTTTGCGCATGCTCACTTCATAGTTTTGATGTGTAATTCAGACTACATTTTACTACATTTGATTTAGAGTGTGAAATCTAATTTTTGATCCTGGGAAACTATAGCTAAAGATAGTAATTGGACCTCAAATTTAGATTATTTTGTGAAACTACATGCTTCTTGTAATGTTTGGCCATAGAGTGCAGGAATATACTGGTCCATTAGTGGTATTCCCTTATGTGTCCAGCAGAGAGCAGCCTTCCTCTAAAATTGGACTGGTGCAAATGTAAGTAGGGTTGCATGTTTTATATAATAATGTTCACACTTTTTTTTCAATAAGCATGGTTTATATTCATACAGTTACACTCTTAAACATCAGACAGCTTCCCACTACAACCAATCTTCATCTGATGGTCACAGAGCAGCTCCATGTAGCAGCTGGAGGTTAAATGGCCCTCTCAAGGTTTGCTCACGTGTCTCTTTGTTCAAGATTGGGAATGCATTTGCATATTTCCAAATGTGCATGGTTCTCATTCCTTAAAAGACAAAACTCAAACTGTTGTGCAAGTCACCATGTTGTTAGTTTTTGAAGTGTGGGAGTTTCACATGAGAAACAAAAAACTCTTCTCCCACTGAACACTGTGTAGGTGATTTCTAGGTGAAAGGACACCAGTAGACACCAAGCCTGAACCCTGGCAAAGTACATTTTTGTTTAAAATTGTGTCTGTATGTGGGTAGGTATTTGCACTGTTGTTTCAGTTGTATTGTATTTTTAACTTGCACTTGACATCCTCAGCCTATCATTATTTATCAGTTTGTACTTTTATGTATTTTTTTATTTTGCATTTATGACAAATGAAGTTTTTGATTTGGGCCATACATTGTTATGCTGAGATCTCATGTGGACTGTCTTTACGCATGTGTAAATAGTTTCCAACACAGCTGAGAGACATATCTACAAAGTGAACTTTGCAACGCATTCAAATCTGATATATTGACCGATATTAGCTTATTGCATATACATTGGTATCGGTGTATAACTCAGCTGATAAATAACATAAAATTACTGTACAGAAACGCCAAGCCATGTTTGAGGTTATTTAGAAACAGTGTCACCATTAC
The DNA here is from genome assembly GCF_020085105.1 of Siniperca chuatsi. Classification (NCBI taxonomy): domain Eukaryota; kingdom Metazoa; phylum Chordata; class Actinopteri; order Centrarchiformes; family Sinipercidae; genus Siniperca; species Siniperca chuatsi. Next base: position 19,970,092 of record NC_058057.1, read on the forward strand.
ATAGTTAGTCCACCAAAAAATAATATCAAGACTGTATCAAGATTTATGTTTAAAAACTAATATATTTTTATTAGATTTTTGAAACGCTCAAATATGGATATCAGTATCTGCCTCAGAAATCCCTTTTATTGGTTGGTTTCAGTTTATGAAACATTCCTTCTTTTTTTTCTTTCTTTTTTTTGATAATTGTGCTAGTGCCAAATATGTATAAAAATGAGGTCTATCTAGATCTCAGTTCCCAATAGTTATTCAAGGGCTTAGGTTCTAGTTGTTCTAGTGAAACAACAACAACACTGTCATTTCCTTTTTAGTGTGAAAATGTTTGGAATAATATTCTGCTGTGACATTGTGCCTAAAGGCAGCCTGTGGGATTCTTACCAAGGACACATGGATTTTGAAGTTGCACTTTCACACTGGTGACAGCAGGGTGCTCTCTTACACCTCACTCTAGCATCTTATAATCCTGTCGAGATCTGTTCTTACCTACTAACGGCTGCCTGGCTTGTAAATCAGATTGCTCGAACATCAGAGCAGAATGTGTGAACATCATCTCAGCAATGTCCTGTCTTTAGCCAGCTGGTGATTAGGCTTTGTTGTCTCTGTGGGTACACATGTCCAAATTAAGACAGTTGGGCTGGTAAATGTGATCCACGTCCTCTGACGTTAGTTCATTTCATCTTCATTAGCGTTGGCATTGCCTGGCAAACTTCCTTTACTGTGGAAATATGAGAGTCAAACAGTCAAATGGGTTTTTTGTGTGTGTGTAATTTGAACCCTGGTGCAGGATACTTGTTTGTGAGAATATCACTTTGTTTAAAAAAAATTTTGCTGAACATTTTCTTGAAATGATGACAAATATGACTAAAATCTTCAGGGGTTTTTTGTGCCCTCGGGGAGTCTTTTTTTAAAAATGAAATCTGTTTATGCTTTACAGACCAGTCCAGTTCACTTCAAAAGAGTATGTTTTTTTTTCTTTATTTTTGTTTTTTCTGTGCCCTTTTCAATCCACTCTTTACCACCCTAAATGTTTCATCAGTCTCTGGGTCTCTTTTGTGTCTGCAACAGCTGGTCTCAGACTGACTTTTTTAAATGTGGTTAAGAAGGCAGGACCCCCTCCCCATGAGGAGAGAGGGATCTGCCTGTGAGTCTTTCGAGTTTGTGACTTAATGCCCCCGCTTAAAACATGGACTCATACTTAGTACAGCTCAAAGAGTACTGATGCTATTGATGTGATTGGATAAAATTGTTGTAAACCAGAGGGCTGTTGAAATAATGACACCACACTCATATTATGCTATATTAAATTGTTGAGCCCGACCGATATGGGATATTAGAGACCCATTTTAGAGAGGGAAATTCACCGATTACTGATATAGTGGCTATAGTGAATTTTCAAGCTGGAAGTTAAAGAGACAGTTTCTATGTGGATTGTGCACCGCTTTTGCGCCTATATGACTATGCGAAGGTACTCAGTAGGTTGCTTTCTTAAACAAATAACTTATTAAGAATATTCAATACTTACCGTGAAGACACTGCTTGATTCCGTCTGCACCACCGCCTGCTCAGCTGTGATGCACTCTGATATGTGTGTTGCAGACAGTGCTGACTCAGTATTGTAAACAATTGACGTGGAGCTTGTTCTGCCAGACAAACTACATGACGACACCCTTTCTAAATCATCCCACGTATCTGTGATAGGCCCACATCGGCCAACTGATAAATCGGTCAGGCTCTATTAAATTGATTGCGTAGAGCAAAGATAGAGGAACAGATATCTGTGATATGACATTTGCATATTACATATTGCAGCATATTTTACCATTAGACTTCTAAGAGTGTTATCTAAATGCCTAAGATTTGAATAAATTTAATTTAAAATGGGATTCTCAGTTTTTGACCTCTGTGCTGCCTCTTTTTTTCTCCTAAAGGTGTTCACTGCACGCATGGCTTCAACCGGACAGGCTTTCTGATATGTGCATACCTGGTGGAGAAGATGGACTGGAGGTAAGAGCTGACCCCCCTTCAATCACTCATACTGCTGGGAGTGCCGTTTCACAATCTTTACAATTGTCTTGCGTGACCAGAAAAACCATACAACACGTAGCCCCACCAATGGCTTCTTTACAAAGAAGCTGAATGGTTGGCAGTGACCAAGCGTGTCACCCCGCGACCGAGGTATTAAATAATTTACAACGGCTGAGCAGAGGGGGGGTGAGGATGTGTCTTTAGTCAGAGGTGGAGCAGCAGTCTGAGAAAGCAGAATCCCTTGAAGCTGTAGACATGAAGGCTGGCTTAAACCCTTTCACCACCCACTACTTCCTGTGTAATGAATATTCTGAGAATATTTATACACCTCATCCAGTATCATGTGTTGCAAGATAATTTTACTGTCACGTGATCAACACTGGTAGATTTATTTATTTATTTTTTTTGTTATAGTCATTGAGAAATACTTTCCCTAAACATGAAGTGAGTTATGAGTATGGCTGCAACCAAATATTATTTTTATCATTGAATAATCTGCTAATTAGACAGTAGCTTGTTTTGACTGACCCACAGTCTTAAACCCTAAAAAAATCAATTCAGAGCAGAAACAATTAGGCAATTAGGCGACAAGATAATCTGTAACTATTTTGACAATCAGTTCATTGCTGAAGTCATTTTCAAGCAAAAATGCCAAATCTGTCTTTTCAGCTTCTCTGATGTGAGGATTTGCTGCTTTTCTATTTTATTATGATGACTTTACCTCAGGCTTCAGGAAATTGTGATGGGGATTTCTCACAATTTTCACTATTTTATAGACTAAACAATTAATCGAGAAAATAACTGTTAGATTAATATATAATGAAAATGATCTGCAGCCCTAATTCAATTTACTATAATGTAAGACATGGAATAGCAGCAAATTCTCACATTTAAGACCCTGAAATAACTTAAATGATTAATAAATTATCAAAATAGTTACACAGTAAAGACAAAAATAGTATAGTATAAAAAAAAGTATAGAAATAGTATAGAAAATATACTATACGAACAATTAAAAAATAAAGCTTTTTTTAAAAGAAGCCCCATCTGTGTTTGCTGTTTCTTATCAGCGTCGAGGCAGCTGTGGCTGCTTTCGGCCAGGCCCGGGCCCCAGGGATCTACAAGGGAGACTACCTCAAAGAGCTTTTCCGTCGCTATGGTGACGAGGAGGACACGCCCCCTGCCCCCGCACTCCCTGAGTGGTGCTTCGATGAGGACGACGGGGAAGTGGACGATGACGGTAACGCTGTTGGCCAGGAGTCGGGCCCCAGCTCGTCTGGGTCAACGCCTGGCAAACGAAAGAAAGAAAAGCTAAAACTGGTAAGACGTCCAGAGAGCTCCAGGAAATGGACTGTTAAGTGGAAAGTTGGTCGTTCTCTGCACGACATGGATCTCATACAGGGTGATGTAGAGTCTATAGCGAGGCTTTTTTTCTAAGTGACGAGACTCTTGTGTTCAAATATATACAATAATCCAGTAAATGTGATGTTCAGATTTAGAGAACATGACATGTTCCATCTCCACAGCTGCTGGCAAAGGTATAATTTTGATTAGATAAAAGCCGTCTCATGTCATTATGTAAAGCTCTCATCAGTTCATTTTGGGGAAATTAGAAGCGTTGAATCATCCCCAGTTGCATATAATTAGGTTTTCTTCTGTTTACATCGAGCTGATGCTCTTATCCAGACTAATTTTGAGTTGTTAAAAGAAGCTTAAATTCAAATGGTACCACCAACATTTGACTCAGGGTAAAGGCAAAAGCACGAGTGTTTGAACAGTAGAAAGTAAATCAAAACATAGATTAGTATAAATTACAATTATATCCAAATACAAACAGTGAATATTTATTCGTCACTGTTATTGCCATGAATTTGCAATCAAGGCAAATCTAATAGTAGAGTTATACAGTAGACTGATCTAGAGGGAGGAAGCCAGAGGAGAGAGCAGCAGCAGTAGCTCTTGCAGGCTGCATTACTTCACTGTCATTAAGGAATACTGTCACTTGGTTGAGTGGCCTGCCTCAGAGTCTGACTGATTTGCGGCCAGTTGGCTGCCATGAAGAGAAATCAAATGCCTTTTTTGCTTTTCGCGTGTCATTTCATGCCATTTAGTCTCTAGTGACTATATTGTGCAAAGACGCCATGTCATTTATCATGCGAATGTCATAGAGAATAAAATGTCAGGTAACGTAGTATAAAGGCCGACAAAGTCCGCGTAAGGACATGGTCAGGGTGGATGGATGGATGCATCAAACAGGCACAGAACTTTCAACTTGAACATTAACTTGATTTTAACTTTACAGACATATGTGCCTTGAATTTTGGGTTTGTTTTGTGTGATTTGTTCAAATTACATTTTCACACCTTATCAAGACTGAGACTAACACTTCCCTGTGGTATTGTTATGACTATTTGGTGTTACCCAAGTTCAAATGGCATTGTTCTCACCAGGCCAGACAAACAAGGTTTAAATTGGTGTTAATGCGTCCTAATTTTAAGGTGAATGAGGTTCAACAGTGTCCCTACTGTCTAATGCACATAACTCCCTCTAGATTGAAAGGTGGAGAATGAGATTTATATGACCATGACAGGGCTTTCTCTTCTCACTGCAGTCATTCATACACAAAACATATGCACTAATGGTATTTGGGGTGACATATATTGTCATACCACATCTGTTTCTGTTCTAATTGCCATATATTATCATATTATACAAGTTAGCAAGACTCATCTGGGCAGAATGAGGAGGAAAAGGTCATGTCAAAAGAGAAATAAGTGAGATTAGGAAATGAGGCGAATGAGCAAGAATCATTCTTAGCTGACAAAAGAGTGCTACAGATATCATCAGTGTTAGATAGGAGATGATACCTGCATAAACAGGAGTGTAGGGGTGAAGGTAGTTAGGGGGCGAGGAGAGAGGTATCAGTAGAGTCTAGTTTCCTGGGAGTTGAAGCGGAGGAACAGGATTTATGAGGTGGATTCATAAAATAATTAAAGTGAGAATGGTTTTAAAAGCGGAGAGGTCAAAAGGAAAACTGGATTTATAATATGTCTAGCTATTGCCTCTGCACACAGTGATTCATAAAGCAAATAAGCAGCTGTTTGTAAATGTATTTCTTGTATGTGTAGGGCAGTATGAGTGTTTTCTTTAAATTCAATCCAAGTTCAACCTTCTGTTTTTCCTCCCAGGGTGCAGTATTCCTTGAAGGCATCACAGTGAAAGGCGTCACACAGGTCACCACACAACCCAAACTAGGAGAGATCCAAAGAAAGTGTCAGGAGATGGCCGAGTGGGACAAGTAAGAACCGCCCTCCTCATACCCCCCTGGGAAACTGTGTGTGTCTGTGTGCACATATATGGGTGTACTGTACTGTTTTTTGGGGGTTTTTTATTTATTTATTTTTAGATCTTGACACTTTCAGTCAGGAAATAGATTTTTCTTTTATGGAGAAATATACAGCTGCAGCTCTACTGCTGCGTCTTGTCACAGCAGGTGGAACAGTCCACGCTGCTTTTTCCACTAGCTGCTGTTTACAAAGTTGTTGTTTTTCTGTTATACCTATAACTGCTTGTATACAGTAATGCTGACAACATCAAATTAAGCCATTTGGGATATTATTCCTAAAAATAGGGATTATAGTAAGCAAGTGATACTCATCTGTAGAGGGCCTATAAAATGTTAATATGTGAATAAAATACATATTTAATTGTTCCGGTTTTTCCAAAACAGAGAACGCAGGAGTCCACCTAAAAAAGGAAGCATTTACATAAAAGGTTTATCAGCAAGTTTATATATTTAAAATTATTTTAATTTGTCAGTATTATGTAGGAGTATGGGTATTGGGACAGACCATGTACCTTTTTTTCAACTTATCAGGATACATTTCCCAAATATGGAGAGTGTATAGCTGCTGCCTCTGCTGGTCACTCCTGAGTGACTTCGGAGATGTCTGGCGCTCTATTTAATAATTTTGGAACTAAGAACAAGTCTTAAAAGACTCATTGATCTTAGGTCATTGATCTTAGATTTTATTTTAGATTTAGACTTTGGATAAAGTATTATATAAATTTATAAATTTGTGAGGATTGAAATACATTAATACTAGAGGTCAGTGGTGATAGTCGGTTGATCAAATGAATGAATGTCAGTTAGAAACACAGATGTAAGATGTGTGTGTTCATTCTTGTTGCAGGTCTGGTTTTCCTGGCGCTCAGCCTGTGTCCATGGATAGGCAAAACCTTCGTTTCCTGGAACAGAATCCATACAAAGTCAGCTGGAAAGCCGATGGCACACGGTGCGTCTATTGTTCATGGGTTTTCTTTACACTAAAAAAAGACTCCTCGTCCACGTGTGTCTCTTCCCGTTCATTAGTCTCCTTTTGAGAGTCAATACGTATACATTAAGTTTGTGTCAATGTGAGTTGTCCATCAGAGTTCTATGTATTTGAGGTGTTAATGTACCTTTCTGGCTTGTTAGTGAAGACTGAGGGAAATACTAACTAGACTTCTGTTTCTCATTAGGTTTTAATTACAGTACCTTCATATAGCTAATCAACCTGAGTAGTCATTGTATAGCAGTGGAGATGTGGACTGTAGAATGGTAAAATGGCTTCACTGATGGAGCCACAGACTGAAGAGGATGACTGTGTCCACTGTGGAATAGGAAATAAAATAGGGCACATTTTCTTTCCTGTCACATTTCGGGGTGAATTTGTTGTTTGCTCTTGTTTTATGGCTCTGTTGCCAAAAGCTAGTGTTGAGGGGTTAAAAAGGATTTTAGTATTCCAGTAGTCTGCTATGAATCACTGTCTCTCTCACTGGTGCAAATGTGCAGTGTGCTGGTGAATATTTAATGACTGCAGTCAATTTTACATATCAGTGCTTTAATTTCCTGTAAGAGTGAGACTAGCAGAGTGAAGATTTGGCCCCTGACCAAGATGCTGCAGATATGTGTAATCGACTGCCATCATCTGCAAATGTGTTGAAAGTGTCGTTAGAAAGTTTTGCTATAGAGTGATACTGAGCTCTTCCTCTCCTGCCTCAAGCGCGTGTCCTTCACCCCGTTTTCCCTGCAGCTACTTGAAGAGTGTTTCTTCATTCATGAGAAACCAAGAGAGACACACACAGTATGCTAGGTATGAGTCATCACTCAACTGCAGGATATGTTCCATGTTAAGAATATGATATACTACTTTCTCTTCAAATTTCTAACATTAAAGCAGTAAAATATAAAGAAGGTATTAAAAAAACAGAGAACCAAGAGACTTACCTTATCAACATACAGTATAAAATCTTATTTCTAATGATCTCTGTAATGTGCTCTGCTGACCTATTTGTACTTTTATTATTATTTGTTATTATCATTATTATTTTTTATCTTGTTTTTAATGTTGTACAGCACTTTGGTTCAGTTTCGGTTGTTGGAAGGTGTTATAGAAATAAAGTTTGATTGATTGATCAAAACAAGATAAGCAAATCCAGGAAAAGGAAGTGTGTGTGTGTTTGGGGGGTGGTAAAGAACACCTTCTTCTCTGCTCTACCAAGTTTACATACATAATAAATGCATCAAAAATACCTGAAAAAACAAATTCTATAATTTAACAAAGCTGCCAACTTCAAAACATATGAAAATAACAATTTCCAATTAGTTTTTGTTGATTTACTGAAAGCGTAAGCCATATGGTCAGTTTGTGACTTAAAGGATAAGGCTGGCAGTATTTTCTATTTTTCTTACTGTAAAAAAAAAAATCCCAAGAAAAGACCAAAATCAACAATGCATTTATCCTGCTATCAACAACATAGTCCCCAAGTGCAGTATTTACTGTTTGAGAAACTTTTTCTGAAAACCACAGTACCCAGTCTTTTACGACAATTACTAAGCTTTTTTTTAACGTTTTTTAAGATTTATGTCTTCAGTAGGAACGAGCTGGTTTGGGGTGCCACAGACAGGGTAGGCAAGTCAGAAAGTATTGAGAGACGGACTAACACATTTGGTCTTTAAATGAAATGTATTGACTAATATAGAAAAACACAGCCTTATCCTTGATGTAGTCCTGAATAGTTTTTCTAAGCTAGTATTGGTTTCACATAATGCTCTGGCTCTGTTGTAGCCCATCTGTGACACAACCTGGCCCACCCACCAGAATAATTTAGAGTTTAGTCTCACCAGAACATATTGTGCTTGAGTCTAATTGAGAGAGACTAATTTATTTAAGTAAGTGTAATTCAATCAGTGCCCATTGCGTGTGTGTGTGTGTATGTGTGTGTGTTTGTGTGTCTTATATTGGAGATGAGAGGGTCTTTATACACTGTGATTTCATATCTACTCCTGCTTGGACTAAGGCTGGGCGAATAATCGAATTTTATTTTCAATTACAGTTTTGACTGAAAACAAGATAATCGAAATAAAACGATTATTGTGCCGCATTCTGTTTCGCAATGATGCTCTCGTTGAATTCACAGTTGAATTTCAGCTTTATGTAACTTAACGAGTCGTTGTTGCTCGAGTAGTTCACCTGTCTTTCCTCCGCTCCATACACACAGACCGGCGGCCCATCGGCCCCCCAAGACAGTCGACCAAGGGTAAACACTGCATCGCTGTCATCCTCTTGCACTCTAAGATGCCGTTTAACGTTAATAAAGTTCGATTACTATTAATTACCATGGCAAGAAGCTTCCAAGCGAAGCATTCGGGTCAGCCCTAAAAAGAAATGTTTTTTTTTTTGTTTGTTTGTTTTTTTTTAAGTTCAGTAAATGCGTGATGTTTCCTAAGTCAATGAGTAATCATGTTAAATTATCGTGATCTCAGTATTGATCAAAATAAACGTGATTATGATTTTTGCCATAATCGAGCAGCCCTAGCTTGGGCCCACTCTTTCTTGAAAGCTTGAAACAATACAGGTGCAGTTAAATTTGAATTAAACGTCACTGTATTTGTCATTATCATACATAATGTTAGTGCTGCCCAAATTCATGCAACCTTCTTTATCACTGAAACTGATTTCCAGACAATTGGAGCACCTTTTTATAAAGAGGAAAGTTGGCAATGTGCTGTGCAGTAAAACTGCATATAAACAACAGTAAGGTATAACAGAATAGAAGGTGTCAATGCTTTTTGGACTCTCTATGCATTAATGTATTTTTCTGGAGCTGTGAAACAACACTGCATCCTATTTTATCATGAAGATATATGTTTCCTAACTCCTGATAGAATATCTGCAAGTTTTTGAAGTTTGTTGACACTCTGCTGTTAATTTCCTCCTGTGTGCAAATGACCTCAGAACCTCAACGTATTTACATAGCAAAAGGTTTGATTTGGTAGCCAATTAACTTTGATGATTGTCTTTATTTCTGTTTTGTCAGTATGGTGGTCTCCTGTTGGCATTTCTGTCTGGCTTCTTTCTGCTTCAAGCCGGCAGCACTCTTGTTTCTTTATCATTTTTTATTTATTTATTTATTTTTTTGGAAATTTGACACACAGGCTATACGGTATGCCTGATAGAGGTTATAGGAGTTTGCAGAAAGTATGGTTACAGTCTTGTGGATATTAACACAATTGTAGCCTTGCTGTTGTCTGCATGTAGGTTACTAAGGCTGCTTAAAGCCAAGACAGAATGATGTGGGCTCAGTGTATATAAGCAAACACTATAAAAGTAGATTCATTCCACTTTTAATCACCATTTATTGGACTCTTAATGTCTCTGATGATAAAGTATGATTTCTGAAAAAAATTGCTGCAATATGTGGAGGGCTTGCAATGCAGTGCATCAGATAAGATTAATGAGTTTTGAGGTTTTGTACATTTTCAGTGAGATTTATTGATTTCAGTGGTGCAGTGTGATCTTAATTTGTCATTCTCGCCATGCACTACATAGTGCGTGCAGAGAATTTCTTATTATATGTCCTACTTTCCAGCCAGTGGCATTTGTAAGACCTGAAATGGATTTTTAATAGAAAATTTGTCTCTTCAAGGTGGTCTGGAAAGATGTCTCTCTTTGCATATTGCCAGAGGTTCTCATTTAAGTATTACAAATTCTAAATCCTTCCAGCTTCCCTTTGTTACTTAGGCGAAGATAAGAAAGTTTTCCATTCTAATGCAAGTCATTCTTACTTTTAAAATGAGTAATTTCCTTTTTGTATACAAAAGCATAAAAAGGTTACGTGAGCAAATGTGTTCATTTTTCAGAATCTAACGCTCTTGACAGACTTCTTGACAGTTTTTAATCAACTTGTTGTAGAGCCTTCTGTCAGGGCTAGATTGGTTTGTGCCCCAGAGAGGAAGAGGAGGAGGGAGAGGGGCCAATAATGTCCTTGGGACTTTAAACAAACAATGCTGCTCAACTTGGACTTTATTAGAGAGATTAGACTTGAGAAAGACTTTGGCTTTCCCTAATTGTAGACTCAAAGTCCTCTCCTATCCCTAACTACCACTTAAGTCACTCATTTAAAGCACGGGATCAATAATTAATGGTTTTCTTTGATGTGCCAGATTAGATGTTTTGAGTTAAAGAGAGTTTAGCATAGCTGTTTTCTGTTTATTGGCTGATTATTTTTTTTAGAGAATTATTACTTGTGTTTTACAGTCTCTGTTGGTTATTGAGTTAATTTATGATGTCTATAACCCTGCTTAGTGGATAGTTTGTACACCAGACTGCACCAAAACTCTGCCTTCCTCTCAGGGTAATATTGTTACTAAAACTTCGAGCTGCTTATTGTGACTTTGTGCATCAGTGGCTCTGAATGGCAACGAGAATGAACGCGGGACAGATTTCAGCTCACAGAAGTAGAAATTGTGTACCAGGGAATTTATGTTTACTTACTAGTACACCTGCTCTGTAATCCTTTATATCAAACAAACCACTGGGACGTGAGTTGCAAAAGCTATAATGTGGGTTAGTTAAACTTTGTTGAACACACACTCAACTGCTGTTCAGGAGACAGATTGTACTTCTCTACATCCCTTACCTTTTTATTTGTCACTCTTCATTGGCAGAGTAACGGGACAAATCATTTTGGTTAAGGTTAGAATACAGCTTGGTTATTGCTAGGTTATTTGCCTGCTTATTAGTTTTTAGTGATTTCTCATGACAATACATTCCAGCTTTGACCAATTTTGTTTCATTTAAATTTGGAAGTTCTTTGTTTACCCCAGAGTAGCACTGTTTGGGATGCGTTCCACTGTACAACCTAAGGAAGCTACGGAGGTGGGAACTTATGTGCATTTGCCAAAAAAACAGTACAAATGTGAGATTTATGCTTTATTGGAAGTGTTTTCAAACCATATGTTTCGGTTTTTACAAGAGAAAGGACTTAAAGGATGAAGACTAACTGGTTGGTTTGGCAAAAGCACGTCTGGTTAACCTTCTCACCTCTGATGAAGTCCACAGCCGCTTTCCTAAGCTTTTCTATGGGAAGGTTTCGGGACTGTCTCCCACGCAGTGGATGTGACGGTCCCAAACAGGGCTAACACCAGATTTGCTTTTGGGTAAATTGGCTAATTAGTAGAGATGAGATATTTTTCTCTCTTGCAGTGATTCGATGATAGATTTGATGTCAAGACAGGTGTGGTTTTACCAAAGAAAAAAGTATCTTGCCAGCAGCTTTCACAAAACTATCAATGTGAAATGAAATAATTTTCTTTGTGAACAAAGGTTCCTTTATAGTTAAAAATTGACTTTCAGGCAGGGCAATTTGTTGCATTGCATGTAATTTTTTCAAAAAATGTTAGATCAGCACCTAATCAAACAGGAATATAGTACGTGCCATGTTCCATATGTACTTATCTTTTTGTTTTGACTCGTAACTCTGTTGTATAATGAGAAATCAGCCTGGCCTCTCTGGATATAAGAGAGTAGCCCTGCCCGTTAACGCACCACAAATGATGTGCAAAGCCGCTCGATCTGATCTAAGACCTCCCCTGGAGCTCAGCTGCTCTCAGTCATGCCACGGGACTAGACTGGCAGAGCCCACACAATGGCTGTCTGTGCCTCATTAGGGCTAAAGTGCTTGGGGGACAGTGCTCAGGGATAAGGATAAAATCTGAGGCTCACAGCACCCATCAGAGGACGGGAAGCTTAGAGGAAGGAGCAGGCGGGGAGCATATTAGATTGACTATTTTATGATTGGTCATTGAAAGAGAATACAGTGGCTGCTATTACCATAACTTCAGAGAGAGAGAGAGAGGGACAGATGAATATGTTGAAACTGTGATGGAGAAGACCACTGGGAGTTACACAGCACTAATGGTCTCCCTCTGCTTTCTTCTGAACGTACTTGACAGCGTTAGCCATGGCTAACTGGCCAATTAGACAGCAGGGGAACCACTTCTGCTCAGTGCAGACCTCTTGTGTCCTCACTGGTTGACAGCTCTTCTTTGTTGTGACACTTTGCCTGATCTGTTTGATCTTCTCAGACATTGGTCCTTTTCTGAGTTAAAAAGATTTCATCCCTTTGCACATGTGATCTTCCTAACTGCTGTGGGAATCATCATTTGCCTAAACTGAGCCATCCAGGCATTTCCTGTTCCCTTTCTTAATGAGTGCAGTCTTCATTGCCTTTACGTCTTTTTAATGCCTTCATTGTGTCCACTACACCCCCCACCCCTGAAAAAGTAAGTGTATATCTGGCCCACTCACAATTCTTTCCTTCTCCTCCCACATTTTTTGTTTTTCCCTGCGGTTTCCACAAGACTTTTGGATGACCCTGACTTATATCTTAAGGCTAGTGTTTCGTTGCTCTCTCCTGTCATGACTTGGGGGTGGGGGGTCAAACTCATCGCTCTGAGCTCTCCACCGATCTCTTTTAACTGAAGATAAGCCTTATCAAAGAGGAGCTTTTTGTGAATCTGATAGTTTTCTTCTCATCCCCACTTCACTTGGTATTACAACAGTAACTACATATTCACTGCCATTTTGAAAAATTGGGCTATCAAGTTAGCCACCGAAAGAAGTAATTCCTTCAGAACTGGATAGTAATTCCACACCAAACTATGCCTCAGAAATGATGGAAATAGAGTGAATTTTCTTGAAAGGGCAGTTGTTTTTCACTGTCTTGTGTTTGGCTTCATATTGCAATTTCCAAGCATGGATATGTGTCTTTTTGTACAAAAACAAGGAAAATAACAAGGGGAATAAAAACTATTTAATTTGTTTATTTTATCTATGATTTCTTATTTATGCGGTTTTCTGTCATTTATGGGTTGTAATCTGTACGATATTAGAATCCATTTGAAATATCTTTCCATATGAGAACCCAAATCGCAGCCTAATATTGAAATTGCACTTTTTCCAAAAATTTTTTTTTGATTCTCAACCATGATTTGGGTCAACCCGTTGTTACAGCCCTCAGCTGACCTTACTGTATTTGAAATGGCAGAAATGGCAGCTATTCTGATAATTGATTAATTGTTTAAATTGTTTTTCAAGCAAAAATACCAAAAATTCTCTTGTACCAGCTTCTCCAGTGTGAGAATTTACACACAGGTTACAAATTAAAGGAAAAACCAACATGTGTCTTAGTATGGATTCAGGCCACCACGAGCCTCCAGAACAGCTTCAGTGCTCCCTGCCAAGTCTGTGGAAGTCTATTAGAGCGATGAACACCATTCCTCCACAAGAGATTCCCTCATTTAGATATACAACCTTTATTTAATCAGGTAATCTCATTGAGATCAATATCTCTTTTGCAAGAGAGACCTGAGGACAGTAGAAGAAAAACAAACATAGCCAGACATAACAAAATGACATCAGAGACGGTCACAGACATCACAAAATAGATTTGAAGATGAAAGTTTATATTATATCATTTGGTCTAATGGTGGAGCATTGTCTTACACGGTGGTCCAAAATCTTTTATTCACATCATTTTCATACTCACCAAACCATTCAGTGAGCCCTGGTGCACAGAAGCATCTGCATTTGACATGTTTCTCCACTCTTATTCAAGGTTTTTCCTTTAATTGTCCCCCCGTCCATATATTATAGCAAATGTTATTGTAAATTGAATAACTTTGAGATTGACAGTTGGTCGGACAAAACAACCAATTTGAAGACATCAACTTGGCTTTCTGGGGTGGCTGACATTTTATAGACCAAAGGGTTAATTTAAGGGTTCATTTTATTGATTAATTGAGAAGACATTCAACAAATTAATCTAAAATGAAAACAATCGAAAGTTGTAACCATATAGTATAAAATTGGAAAACTGTATTTAACCCTCCTAAAAGGCACAATTCTGCCTTCAGTGCTGACTTTTGTCAGCTGGTGTAGTATTCTGCACACACACTCATTCTTGGCAGCTTGTCAAGTTTCCCACTTTGAACCAGCTGGCATTGATGGCACATTTATTACATCTAATCCCTTTGTGATAATGGTGGAGAGTCACAGCAGGTATGAGAAATGCATAGCTTTGTCAGTGGGGAAGTCATTAATCTATCTCAAATCCATCTCTGTCAGACTCTGTGCATACCTTCAGCCTGTGTTATCTCTTGAGTTTGTACACCATCAAAGCTTTCTACCCAATTTCATGGCATAAATCCCTCAATGTGTTAATGTTACACAATAATTAGCCTCTGTTTTCAGTGGCATTGATTAGGATACTTAACCTTTGGAAACATAGCAGGACTGCACTTGCTCATTAGCACATTAGTTCATCCTGCTTTATTCACCACTTGGTATTTTGTGTTAAAGAGCAGCAGGCATCTCGCAAAGTGTAATTGGGTTCATAAGCTGCGTGTAATGAATCCACCAGATTGCTAAAAATTACTGTCAAGTCATGTACACTATTATTGAGCTCCTCCTCACAACAGCATGCCTCAAAAGACTTTACAAAGATGAGCTCACTCCAGTCTAACTAACCAACCAGAAAACGAAATGATGGAATATACTTATTGCTGGAACAATCAGTTGATCAAGTAATTTCAGTTGATCAAGTAATTTCTCAAGCAAAAATGCTAAACATTTGCTGCGTCCAATTTCTCAATTATGAGGATTTGCTACCTTTCTAGATTTTATATTAATGTAAACAGAATATCTTTGGATTTTGGACTGTTTTCCAAACTAAAGATATTTCAAGACGTCACTTTGGGCTCTAAGAAATGTTAATGAGTATTTTCGCTGACATCTTTAACTAAACAATTAAGTGATACGTTAAACGAAAAATAATCGGTGTACTTGATGATGGAAATAATCCTTTGGTGCTGGTTTAGATATAACATCTTAGGCAAGTTTATGCAGCAGATTGTTCAGAGATTTAGACTTGAGTTTTAATGGTGACTGTACTGCTCTGTTGTGACTCAAAATAGTAGCGTCTCTATTGCCTCTCACGAGCCCAAAGCTTGTGGGCATGTTTAACGTTAAAGCATAGGTTCACATTTTTTTTGCGTTTGTCTTAAAACCATGTTCACATGCCCATATGTAGGGTGATGCAGGGTATGCTAATATTACAGAAGCACATTATATCCAAATACATTTATATTGAAATGAAACAATTGTGTTTTGAAAATCCAAATAATTTTCAGAGTAACAGAAATGCTTGCATCCCAGTAAATTACAGAGATCTATCAGCAGTGAATGCTTACTGTTGTTAAAGTTGAGGACAATTCTGGAGGACAACACAAAGGCAACAGTGGTGCCTGTGTTTTTTGGTGTGGCCCATCTTTTCTGTTAGTCGTTGGGAACCAACAGAAGGGAGGATCAAGGATTTTGTGTGTTTGCTGTCACTCATTTGAATTTGCCTATAATGTCTGCCAACTCAATGGTAAGCCGACTCCGTTGATCAAACAATAAACATTTGGTATGAACGCTTTGCTTGTACTCGTGACTCTGGATATTATTCAGGACTATTCTATTTTGTATAGCCTGTATATTTTGCTATTTAAAATTACCAATAATTTGATGTATGACAGTGACTTTGATTATATGGTGGTTTCATTTTATCCCCATTTGTATAATTATTATTACCTTATTTATTATTTACCTTATATAAACAAACTGACCTCATACAAGTAACTGATCTAGCATAACTAAATTTAGCCCCAATCAGACTGAAATGTATGTCATATGCCACATATTAGGCTAGTCTTTCTAAATTGAGCAGCTCATGCAGAGAAGGATGATTGCTTGAAATTGTAATTTGGTTTAAAAAATTTTGGATGACTATGTCCAGATGGGGTGTTTATATTATAACAGATCAGCTCATATGGAATGGGTGCTGTTAACAGATTATTTTTAATGTTTACACCTCCGGAGACGATTGTGCCTCAAATAGAAAATTTGAGTTCACACCTGAATTGTGCACTCGTGTTATTCCCTCTCCACTGTAGTATATCTGAGTGGAGATGAAGGTATAAGGCTGATACTAGTCTAAAAGGTGAAGTGTGAGGGTCTTAATGTCTGTGCTTCATACTCCAGCAACTTGGCACACCTGTGAGCATAATGTAGAGGAAGAGTGGAGTCAAATTATTACCAGCCAAATGCTTATATCGTGGCCCATGCTGGTAAGCTGGCCTATTTTGACAGCTATTTTAACAGTCTAACAGTCACTGCTCTCACCCTTTTTGAATCTCCCAGTCGAGTGCAATCATGGATGAAAAAATAATTTTCCAGCAATATCATGTCTTTGGAGTTTCTCTATTGGTTCTACTTATAATTTTACTTTTACTGAAGCCAAAAAAGGGAAACATACAGAATAAGATGGAGAAAATAACAGTAAAACCTTTGCAGTGTAATTCAGTCTAATCCAATAATTATTACAACAAGGTATAACACCAACAATGAGCGTCTTAACAAAACATTTAACATTTAAATATTAATGATAGTATATATTGTAGAACTACTGCAATGGATTACATTTGTTGCATCAAACGGATGTTAAAGTTGCTAATGATAGCTGCAGAAGTTGAATTTGTGGGAGACTGGAAATGATTTTTTGTTTTTTATGTTCCAAGTCTTTATCTCACCTGCAAAGGCTGGCCGTGGATTAGTTGAGCTTTGTGCTCATGCAAACAAATCACCTAAGCACTGGTGATGTATGCAATTTGAAGATAGAGTAATCTCCTACAAGTAAAGGCTTTTTGTGTTGGTGCAAGGCAACCAGGGACTATTGCAGCAGAAAAGAGAATTTGTTTGCAAGTCATTGTAAGAAACATTTTATTTGCATGGCTGTAAATAGGTGCACAAATACTAACTGAACTAAGAAACTACTCTTTTAGTATAAAAAATTATCTAGTTACGAGAGGTATTTTTTTGCCAAGTAGTCACACTGTTCAAAAAACCTTTGTTTGCAATGATAGTGCCCATAAAGCACTAGCCTGACATCACAATTTTCAATTTCCAAGGGGCGTTATCAACGGGCACAGACCAAAATGCCTCTGGACGCAATTGGATAGACCTACAACCAATCAAAGCAATGAAACATGGGATGTAACACTGAGCAATGGAAAAAAGTAAATAGACTACAGCATGCAGAGATGAGTTGTGATGGTGTAGCATCGATATGCCAGTGAACGAGGGTTGCTGTTTTTGCCATCAGAGGTCCAGTTCGTTTTAATACTGACGCAATAGCGGATTCAACAGAACGTTCCACATCAGCGGCAGCCATCTTGGTTGTTTACAAAAATGTGTTCCTCTGTACAGTCATCGTATCAAACCCTCCCCATTTTAAATATACTGTTGTGATTGGCCCGACCAGATCCAGGTCGGCTGGAAATGGGAGGGGGACCAGGTGCAACTGCCAGAGCAAATAAAACATGAGCTCACAGATTTCTCTGGTTCCTAGGCAATTAAAGCACAGCTACAGTAGATTAAAGGAAATGTGATTGCTTTGGTAATATGTTGTAATTAGCAGGTATCTGTTTGGTGATCTTTCTTCTTTTCTCAGACATGATAAAAGCTCTTACACATTCACTTTTTTGTTTTATTTGAATTGAACACAACCAATTTGCACTTTAGAGAAATTCATTCAGTTTGTAGTGCTGAGTGAAACCCAAATCTCAAGTGTTGTTTCTCTTCGCGCCTAGCAATTCAGCTTTAGAGTTTGATTACCATATTAAGTCCTCCAAATAAACTAATTAAAGAAAATCATAGGCAGCATTGTTTGTCTGGAGGAATTAAAGTTAAGCAGAGCAATGCTTGATGTATTAATTAAGTGTCATGAGAGTCATAATAGTTGATGATAATCCCACAGAAAACAATCCAACATACTGGGACTGAAATAGAGAAATTCTATTTTATGTTTTTATATCATTCACGTGACCAATTGTGCAAGTTCAGCTAACATGCTGTAGTGGGGAAACTCGTGACAGACTACTCTGATCTGCAAGGTGAAGGTCACATGACCCATTTCTTTTTGGTAGTCTTGCTAGCTTGCATCCACTTTTACTGTAGAACAAGGTAATTGTCATTGAAGAAGCAAGTGTGACAGATTGTGATTTGAAAATGATTAATGCAATTTCCAAATGTAAAAACAATGAGGGAAACTAAAGACTTGTAGCAATGTTACATTACATATTACCCTTTATGAATATTCATGTGAACATAATCTAGTTAATCAGATTTTGAAAACTACATTTAAAGCCCCTGAAAACATATTTTCTCAAACTCCTTATTATGAATAATTGGGTCGTACATATTTTCAGTTTTGGTTATTTCACATGAGAGATTTCTATATTTCAGTTTTTTCTTCTGTGCTCTTCTCACTGGTTTGAAGTGGGCGGGGCACAGTTATAAAAAGCTGATGTCACATACTTCTGTGCACCAATCTGGATTGAGCAACATTTGACTCTGTCAATCAAGTCTGCTCAAACCACACCTGCACAGTCCTGATGAAGCAGATTAGCTGAGTTTTTGAGGGCACTTTCTTATTAAATAATACCTAAAGATATTTTTTTTTTACTTTGATTATTGCTTATTTAGTCATGAATATTTAATGTTATAGAGAAATACTTAGAAATAGAAGATTTGAAGCCAAGATTTCAGGTGCTTTAAGGATCCCTTTCACATAAATTACTTTAACAATTTCTGTATTAGTGTTACAGTTCACAGGATATTCTTTTAAATCCTGTCACCTATGAAAAGACTTCCTAGAAACTAATAAAGACTAGTAAAAGACAACAAATGTCATTTTCAGTAATTAATTCCTACTTAAATGTATCTATTGTTCCCTTTTTTTTAATAAAAACTCATAAAACAACATCATAAAACCCACAGCCAGTGTGGTCTGTATTGTAATATAACAGCCAATAGTGGTCAGTTAATTGGTGAACATGCTAACAGATTAGCTCACTAGCGGTAATGCTAGCTTGCAGCAGTCCATCAAGAGTCTAACATAGTGACTAGTACAAATACTACTTGCTACCTTGTAATTACAACTACATAATGGTTCATCCTCTCCTCCTGCAGGTACATGATGTTGATCAACGGAAAAAATGAAGTGTTCATGATCGACAGAGACAACACGATCTTCCACATAGCGAACCTAGAGTTTCCTTTCCGGAAGGATCCACGTGTCCACTTATCAAATACTCTATTGGATGGGGTGAGTTATGGTTCTTCCCAATACTTGTCTTTATTTTGGATTATGTATTGTGCCATGCTAGCTTCTCCTGTTGCTTCCTGAAAATCCCATAAGGTGAGGTTTCTATCTTGACTGGCATTGCCTGTCCCATCCATCTCCAACCTTGTAATGTTCCCGTCCTGCCTCTGCTGCTCAGTCTTGCAGGTAATTGAGATCAGTTGCCAAACGTTAGGTAAACGTAGAGCATGTTTCAGTCTGATGGTAGAGCCTGTCAAAGATGGCTGACGTGAAAATGATCATCCATGTCCTGGAGAAATTGCTAATGAAATGTTTTACAATTTTCTGTCACTGTTGCCTCTCTGTTCCACACTGTGTTGTGTTGTAACGCTCAGCAGTGTGCTTTCCGGGGTGGTGGCGGGGGTCGGTGACTTATCCTCACCCTGTAATACCAGACTCAGACTTTTATCGGCATGTTTGTGCTGTTTAGGTCACACAGGTCCCAGCTCACCCCAGCAGCAGGTGCACACGCACAAGTCATTATCAAACTCCCTAACTGAAAACATAGGCAAGGAAATTTCTGCATGTTCATGTCGTCAGCTAAGATTTGATTAGAAATGTCTCACAGTGTTTGTGTTTGGTATTCCAGTGCTGGAGATAACAGATAAGTTGCCTGTGATTGTTTTTGTTTTGCTCCCGGCCTTGTTTTGTCAGAGTTTAGCAATTTTATGTAAAATAGGTTTGTACTTCCTCGTGGCTTAACAGTTGCTGATTGATGCAGTGAATTTAGTTTCCTCACCCAGACAGGACATCTAATTGCAGCATATTAGTGTTCCTTTGAAGGAGCGGTGCAGATGTGTGTTTAGATTGCTACAAGGTTTGTTTTGACTCGCATTTATTCATCTGTTGATGCTTCTGGCTCTCAGTTCAGAGAGGCTGTGTTTGGCTGTTTACGGTGAGCCCTGCAAAAGCCCAGCTGTGTTGTCTGATATGTTTCATCTTTAGCCCAAAGGCACTGGTCTTTGTCTTCACATGCTATTTTGTAGTACAGTTTTTAATGAGCTTTACATCAACTTGTGTTCCAATATTGGATGAATGCGCAATGTAGATTGAATTCCTGGTGGTTTCCTTTGGTCACATTAATGTTCATCCGCTGCTCTGTGTCTGCGCAACGGTTCAGTGTACCAGATGCATAATGATGGCAGCCTCCTGGAATGACATCATTTCTTGTCTCCAACCTCTCCTTGCTTCGTGCTGTGCATGCCTCCCATTCACTCCCCTGTCTCCCCTTTACCAGTCTGGCATTGGCCTATGAATGTTGATGTTTGGTCCTTTGTCCAGTCAGATATGAAATAATTCTTTTGATTGATGACACAAGAGAAAATGGCACCCACCACTACTGGTGAAGCCAATGTGGAAGTGCCATCAGCTGCACTTCTTCAAATTACAGCTAGATGTTGGGACCAAAAACATTAGCCTCTGTAATGAGGGTTGTTTAAAAAGGCCCTCAATACAGAGGCAAAAGGAGTTTATGACCACTAATAGCACTATAGAGTAATGTTTTCACGAGCAGATCCTCGTTTTGTTGGTACTGAGGCGACACAATACACATTCCTTCCCTCTTTCCGTCAATAATTGTTGGCGGCAAAAAATCTTAACAGTGAGCCTGTGAACGCAGTGAGAAAGAACACTTCTAACAAGTACACGTGGATGTTAACATTGTACGATTTAAAATCTGTAAAAGAAAAATCAACCCTGTGTTGTAAAATGACAAATTACCTTGATTCCTTGCTTCCTTGAATTTGTGAGGAAAGAAATACATTTGACAGTTTGTTACACCTCACATACACACAAGGCATTTTGGGGAGAAACACTGAATGTAAATATAACTTTTGTTTGACGGTGTAGTCCCTCATTTAACTCATTTATTCAAACAACACGGACAGCAGTCTAAACAAGCGATGTGACTTCTATGGGCTGCGTCTAGCATCAGATGATGGTATTGTTAGCTGCTTCCTAAACACACACACAGTGGCTGGAAGGATGTGTTTAATTTATTGTTCCCATCCTTGCCAAATTTGTGGACTGCCTCACTATTCATGATGTCATTTGCATTAGACAAGGATGGATAACAACAACAATAATAATGATAATAATGACATCCCTACAATGTAAATGTTGTGATCTAGGGCCCCTAAAATTATTAAGTGAAGGAGAAAAAGTTATTTTAATAATAATAATTTTTTTGCTCCCAGGCCAGTGAAAATATACAAGGGGCCAGTAAAATGTCGATCTACTGGCCATGTGGGCCAGTGGGGAAATAATGCTACGTTGGACACTACATGCACACACACACTACTACATATGTTATTACGTGCGTCTCAACAGATGCTGCGAAACTGACCATTTCGAGCGCTTTTAGGACTGGAGCATACCAACATTCATTACAGATGGGACAGCAGTGGCTTAACTGTGATGTCCACACAGGCCCAGTAGAAATCCTGTCTGAGGCCACATTGTGAAGGAAATTAAGTGAAAATGGTGCATTAATCAGTTGTGCCAGGAATGCAGGCAACTATGTTGCAATATTTACGATAAGCTCATCTGGCCTGACCACTAAAGCAGAGTCCCTGGAACTCTGATAAAGCCAGTCTAAATAAAAACAGCTTCATCTAGTGGACTATTAAAAATGTTAACTTTTCCAAAAGAGAGCTGGAACATCGCATGACTCAAATTATCCAAAATAATTGAATTCTTTTTGATTGTTAATCTTAAATAACATGAATGTAAATAAATCAATCATCATTTTTGTATATTCGTGTCATTCCGCTATGACACCACCATGTTTGCTAATTTGGTCAAAATGGCTATATGAGTATTTCAGTCCCCAAAATACTGTTTTTGCATAATAGCTGGTCCTTTAAGTGACTTTTTACCTGCTGCTCTTTTACCTGTCAGTTACAGCAGTAGAGCACAGGTAGTCGCCTAAATATTTTATGAGGGCCAAGGCAATAAATATAGTTCTCTAAATGTAGAGCTTCACTCCCAAATTTATACCAGGTAAAGCATCAGAGTTGCAACGCTAATTTCACATACGCTACATCAGCGGTGGTGATGTTCGCATGCTCATCTCTGCTGTCACTGCATCTCATGGTTGTATAACAGTTATTTGAAAACTAATCATGTGTCTGTTGGGTGTCCTGCACCACCGCTGCACCTGACTCTCAATTTGAGAGCCTTGAATAATGGATGCACAGTGCTATTTCTGCTTCATGTCCTCCTTCTCTAGACCCCACCCCACATACACACCACACACCCACCTCCCCAATTCCTTTCTGTCCTTCCCATTGCTGCAGGCATCTCCCTCACTGAACATACATTCCCTTGAGAGCGCTCATGCCCTACTGTCCTGCTGTTAGTTTCCATCCTGCATAAGTACTTTCAAAGAGGAACCATTTTCTACATGTTATAACGTTAAGACTGCCCATATTAAGGACTCATCATCTCCACTCCATATATATATATTTATATTTATCTTTATCTCAATAACTGTGTCTTTTTGCACTCTGTCTCCTTTTTTCCACTCCCTCTCTTGACCCGACTCTTGTCTTTATCTCTGCAGGAGATGATCATTGACAAGGTGAATGGTCACCCCGTCCCTCGCTATTTGATATACGACATCATCAAATTCAATGTGAGTAGCCCAGCCATTTGAGAATGTGTTGTCTTTCCTTTGACCTATCACTCCTGAAAATCAGGATGTCAGACAGAATAAAGAAGCTATCACATTGGAAGCATGCCATTAACACTGTGGTTTTCCAGCATTTCCTTCTCCTTTTTACTAACTGTTAACAAGAGCCTGGTTCAGCGGAGGAAATTGTAATTTTTGTGGTCACAGTCTATCAGCAGTTGGTAGCATATATAATCAGAGCATGGGCTGTAAGTCAGGAAAAAGTATTGACGTAGGATGGGATTTACTTATCCAGTCACCTGAAAAATAAAATTCTCGCTTGGGTTCCTTAAAGGCAATGCTATAGCAGGCAGCAGAGCAGTGTTCATCCAGGCTTTGCAGTATTTGCACAGGGATGATGATGCTTGTCAGTCTGCATGCTGGAGAAAAGAGCATGGCTCTGCTTGATCCCACACCCTGTCACGCACCGGGCTTTACTAAAGCCTGACCTTAACCACAACACTGGGGCTGAACTGCGTCTGACCCTTCCTAAATATTTACAAGCTACATTTTTGTGCTTTTACTACTGAAATTGGTTTTGCTGACCTATTTTTTTCATAATCACTTAGAACAAAAATTTCATTAAATATTAATCCAAACCTTTAATATTGTCAGAGTCATTGTATTGGATTGAAGTGAGCCTAATGATCAGCCCATTACTTGCATTATAGTTGGGCTGCAGTAATCACCCTGGTGCATCTATACATGTAAAATGAGCTTTTATATATGTGTAATAGCATGTTTCTCCTGTTACATTATTTTGACCTTGCCATTTTTCTTAAGAACACTTAACACACTTCCGGATTGTAAAGGAATTAATCCCTTCAACCGATCTGCGTGCCGCTAATGGCAAGCAGGTGTGCACAGAGACAAATGAACTGACAGTTTGCCCTTAGCGAGCCTCTACTGTC
The DNA here is from genome assembly GCF_020085105.1 of Siniperca chuatsi. Taxonomy (NCBI): domain Eukaryota; kingdom Metazoa; phylum Chordata; class Actinopteri; order Centrarchiformes; family Sinipercidae; genus Siniperca; species Siniperca chuatsi. Next base: position 19,994,266 of record NC_058057.1, read on the forward strand.
TTCCTTATAGAAACTTGATGAATACCTTGGGATTGGGGGCTGTACTTTGGCTATTATGTTTGTCTGTAGCCTTTTTTTCTCCATTGATCAGAGACCACAAGCAAGCGGCTCAATATGGCTCCAGTGGTGAGGGGAACGTCTTTGTAGGATGGTGCAGAGGTTAGAAACTCCACATGACTCCCCCCCCCCCGAGCCATCAGTAAAGCGCTGTTGTATTGATCCTAGCTGGCCATCATTAGCCTTCCCCATTATCTGTGGTGGGCTGCACCTTGGCACTGAGGCTCCATCCTGGGACTAAGGATGGAAATGCAGCAGGAGGGAGAACAAACCACCTGCTAGGCCCATGGCCTAACGTGGCACCTTACTTGTTTGGAAAGTCGGGTGAAGCACAGTACTGGGATTCTTTTGATTAGAGTGAAATGAGAAGTGCGTGTCCTCTCGCGATGATGGGTAATATAGCTGTGAGTGGGGGGTCAGAGTTTACTTACTTCTGTGGATTTTGATGGAGATAAATGAGTTATGTCAGCATATACTGCTCTATTCATGTTGGAGCAATTAATATTTCTAGTCATCCTACAGAGTGTTATTATGTTGAAAGTGCTGATGTGTACAGTACCTCTTCAACCATATAACTGATTCACCCTGACTATCACCCCGAGACATCGAGTGAATTCTGTATTTCTGCTCTTGCTGCAAAGTATAAAAAGCCTTTTATTTTATTTTTTGTTTTCCTGGTAAGTTGTTGCTGCTTGTCAGTCAATGTCAGCTCCCCCACAGTTGGGGAGCTGACAAGATGTGATGAAAGCACAACAACAATTACATTATCTGTCCTTAATTTTCAAGTTGCTGTAGAAAGCTATTATCTTCAACTAAAACTGTGGAGGTTTGCATGTGACATCAACATCTATGTGCTGACACTTTGATTATTGTCTTTCATCTTGCAAAAAATAATCTTGTTTTAGGTGCAGAATTAGACAAGATAATTGGCTCAATCAGATTAACAGATGAGTAGAAAGGAGTGCTTTTAACATTCACCGTAGAAACCTTATCTGTCGAATTATGGGCTGCTGTACAGACATCAGCTCCATTTACTTCTGCTTGAGAAGTTTATCTGCAGGTACAGTCTGTAGCTCTGCAGGGTTTACCACCCTAAGAATAGTCCCTGGACTGCATCATTCCTTTCAAACCAACGGCAGCATCACTCTGATGACACGCTGTAGCTCCTCTGCAGTCACATCTCACCAGCAATATGCTGTCACATAGAGTATGTTTGAAATTTCTACTCCTACTCCATCTACTGTATACATTACACCTATGGTGGTAATGACTTCACTTTCTGCCGATAAGAAGTATGAGTCGATATATAAACACTAATAGTGGTGTTAAGGTTTTATTGGTCTCTAGCTAGCTAATAGTGGCTAACAATGACTTTATGATTAACCTGATTAATTTATATTTTCTCATAAATCACAATGAATCCAAGCCACTCTCATCCAAGGCACTTTCATCTGCATTTTGCCATTTAATATAGTGACATCAGTCTCCACCTTCATTTCCATGTTGAGCATGTGGTTAAACATGTGGACATTTATTAAGGAAACAAGGTGGTTATTATGGGGATAATTGTACTAAAATATAGCTGATGGGGCATTAATGTTCTCTATTTGATAACCATATAGCCTGAAAATTCAACACAGGATAGTTAGTGTTGTGCACTGGATTTTCTATAGAATACTAATGTACTTAGCTATAAATTAGGAACCCCTATCACTGGCTGCATATACCTCTATTTAGCACAGTTCACCCAGATAATGTTATTCATGTTGTTTTATTGGCTTCATTATAAGAGGATAATGCAATATATTCAGTATTTGAATTAAAAATTGTCATGAATCTAGTTTTCTTCTCTTTCCATAAATTAAACTTTCCTGAAACATAGTGATCTGACAGCTCTTTGCTACATGTAAGATGCATTTTTTATGCTGTTTTTGAACTCTATCTTAGAGGTAAGCACAACTCTGCATTAAAGTGACTCATAAAGGAGCAGGAACAGTAGGCTTCAGGGGCGCTTACAGTATAACTACATAGACTATTGTAATAACTTGTGGCCTACGACGGTCCAGTCTACATTTGCAGACACGAATGAAGTCTCTTCCAAAGCCAGAGACCAGAGAATTGAGACCCCAGCTTAATGTCAGGAATATGGTGAAATAGATGGTGGGAAAAGATGGAGACTCTACTGGGGGAAAGATCTGGTTCAAATCTGCTCTCATTAGTTGGGATTTGGATCCAAAACTTGAGTATTTTAAGCAAAAACCTGCATTCTGTCTTTGGAACAGCCCTAATGACCTAATCTTCTGACTTTAGAGGAACACTGCTGTATTCTGCTCACCACCACGAGGAACAGAGACAGGAATTCATAGTTTGAATGACATGTCCCTTCCCAATTATAATATAACCAACACACTAGCAATAACAAATGACAATTGGAGCAAAGTCTTAATGGAATAAATCTCATACTTGTGTATTATGGCTCCATGATGCAAACAGATAAAAAGGATACAGTGTGTAGTTATAAACAGTTTTAGGCCAAAACAGTCTAAAAGCCTCTATTTTTGTTAGAAATAACCCAAGGGAAACTGCACATTAAGCTTATGCTTCTGTTGACTGGCCCCAACACTGATTTTGTCACCTGCGTAAAATGTAATTTATTCCAAATTATCCCAGTCACACAGCTTTCAACAGTATTGCAGCACTGTTAGTTTTACATAAGATACTTTTGCTGCATTCTTCAATTCATCCATCAGCCTCTACAGTCTCATGCTGAAGAAGGCTTTATTTGTGATTCTGCAGCTCTCTGTTGTTTAACATTTAATGTGCGTTTATATATAGATTCTTTATGCACTTTACCCATAAAAGTGGTTATGTAAAGCACTGAATTGTACCATGTTGGACTTGATACAATCTTTGACTCTGTCCATTTATGATGAATGCATCTGTAGAATCATGTTCCATAATATAATGTTTAATATGGAAATGTTTTAAGAATCTTAGTTAAGAATACTCTTAAGAATACTATATAAACTCTGAATGTTGAACCAGTGTCATACATTTATTATTGTTGTTGACCACAGGTTGCTCTAAATCCTCAAGTGACTAGTGTTGGATTTATGTTTTGTTTCACTGGATTGAAGGATATGTTTCTCTCCTAAACTGATAGAGATCTTTAGGGCTGCAATTAATGATTATTTTTATTATCGATGAATCTGCAGATTATTGTCTTGATTAATTGTTTGGCTTTAAAATGTCAGAAAATAGCGGAAAATGCCCATCACTAGAGCTCAAGTTGAAATATTGAAATTGCATATGTCAAACTGTCAAAAAACCCAAACATACTCTGTTGACTATCATAGAAAACTAACAAACATTTATACCTGAATAGCTGGAACCATTGCATTTTTGACATTTATTCTAAAAAAATTGGGGCTGCAACTAACTATTATTTTCATTATCGATCTGGCAATTATTTTCTCAATTAATTGTTTGGTCTATAAAACATCAGAAAACAGCGGAAAATTTCTTTCAAAATTACTTTGACTAACAGTCCAAAACGCAAAGATATTCAGTTCGCTATCACATAAGACAAAGACAAGCAGAAAATTCTGTGAGAAAGTGAGAAATTAACTTGGGAATGTTTGGCATTTTTGCTTTAAAAAAATTATTGATTTCATTGATTATTTGACTAATTGTTTCAGCTCTAGAGGTTTGTATAAATAGACTGACATGAAAATTTGAGCATTACAGTACATGTGTAGTATTTGGAGCTATATAGGCAGCAGTGTCCTGAGGCGTATCAGAGGCATTCATTTATAGATTTGTATCTCTTATATCAAGCCTGATCCGCTGCTGTTGTTTGTCAAAAATGGTGAATTGTGCTCCGTTGAAATACTGGCTCTGGCATAGTTCAAACACACAGTGATGACAGTAAATCAGAAAGTGGAGCAGAACAAACAAATAAATGGCTGCCACAAGTTAGTTTATGCTATTCACACAGTGAGCTATTGAAATGCATTACCCCGTAGAACCACAATGATTTCACTGATATAATTTTCTTTATTCCCAGTAATGTTGGATTAACAAGATTCTTATCTGCTGTGTTTTCCTGTTGAACAGGCGTGGACAGCACATGCCTTGAATCATTCACACTTACATCTTGTTCTGTCCTGATGACACAGCTGACAGATGGTGCAGAATGTGTGGGACATGATACCAGCTGTTGCTCCAGGAGACTGTAGATGCAGTCAACCTAATAGAAAAACAAGTACTCAAAGTGATGCCTAGACGAGTGTTTTCCAAACTTTAATTTGCCTTTGACCTTATTTGTTGCCAAATTGTCCTTATAGAGTTGTTAAGGCTGCATTAAGCAAGTCAGACAGACTCAAACTAAAACAAAGTCACAGAGACACAGTCATGCCATACTGCTCAATTATCAAGTCATTATGGCTAATGTGTTGGCAAACAATTGCTTACTTGCACATCCAGCAAACACAGGGCAACATGGACATCCCAATTGAGTCATTTCAGGCCACCTGATGAATGCAAGTCCAATATCTAATCTACCTTTTATCTGTTTTGGACCAGCTACTCCTTAAGGTGATTTTAATAATTAATTGTACTAGGGCTGCAACTAACAATTATTTTCATTTTCGATGAATCTGCTGATTGTTTTCTTGAGTAAATTAAATGAATTGTTTTGGCCAGAAAATAATGAAAATCGCCCATCACCATTTCTCAGAACCCAAGCTGACGTCTTCGGGTTGTTTGTTTTGTCCAACCAGCAGTCCAAAACCAAAAGATATTCAAGTTATAATCACATGAATTAGAGAATGGTTAATTGATTATCAAAATACTTTATTTTCTGATATATTTTCTATTTATTTTCTGTGAAACGCCTAATCATTTCAGCTCTAAATTTTACCGTAGTCAAATTGCCTGAAATGTAACAGTCAGCCATGGCTTCACCCCTATAGGGTGTAGTCTTCGTACTGTAACTAGGATAATAGTTGGAGTTAATTCCCAAACTGTGTGTTTTTATATTTTGCATGATTTAAAGACTCATGACCAGAGTGAATCTTGTTGTTTTATAATCTCGATTTTAATGACATCATGTTACTACTTAGGGCTACATTTTCAAATTTCATCTGTATTTTAAAGACATAATTAGTGTAATTCACAATTGAGTAAAATCTTATGAGAAACACAATTCTCATCCTTCACACCATTCTAGGAATAGTAATTGTTTTTTCTCACACATTCTAGTATCACTATACTCTGCAGGCACAGCCGTGTTTTCTGTGGTTGTATGTGAAAAGTAATTGAAGATATGTTTTTTGTTGTTCATAAGGATTTGCATTATACTTGCTTACATAAGACCTGATCTTCTTTTCTTTTTGTTGAATGTCTGTATGACTCACGAGTCAGTACAGTCTAGTAATTGCATCTAATCTTAACTAATTATTGGCCATCCACCTCCTCACCCACTTTATAAAAAGGGCCCAATAATTCCATTGAAAGCTCTTGAGAAGAGATTTGGCCTTTACCAAACAGTAACAGAGCAGAATACAAATGCCGCCTAGTCACACCTTCCTGTTCAGTGCCTCTCGATATAAATCAGGTTATATTGATCCATAACTCACTTGACTAGGAACAATAAAGGTGTAAATGTTTCACTGTATATTTTGTGTTTTTATTTTATTTGAACATTTTTTTCAAAAGGGTAAAAACAACACACAATGAGAAATGTTGGAATTTGCAAGAGAAGCCAAAGGTTTGTCTGGTACCCCTTCCAGTGTTAAACACACAGCTTTGAAGAAAGGTTTACTGTAGAGCTGCAACAGTTAGTCTATTAATCGATTAGTCGATCAACAGGAAATTAATCTGCAACAATTTTCTTAACTGAATAACTGTAGTTTCTTTTTTTTCCTTTTTTTTTTTTTAACCAAAATCCAAAACATTTGCTGGTTCCAGCTTCTCAAATGTGATGATTTGATGCTTTTCTCTGTCTTCTATGACAGTAAACTGAATATCTTTGAGTTTTTTTACTGTTGGTTGTACAAAATCAGACGCCACCTTGGTCTGAGGGGAAAAAAGAAGCATTCACAATATTTTTTTCTGACCGTTTAAAGCGATTAATTGAGTAAGTAATTGGCAGATTAATTAATAATGAAAATAATTATTACTTGTAGCCAAATGTTACAGTGAACTTTACATGTAAATGTATATACATACAGAAGTATAACATTTGGAGATAGATAGTAGAATGTCATAATGAGACATTTTCTACATAAAATAGAAAAATTACGGGCCCTAAGATTGATCCTTGAGGACCTCCCAAAGGAAAGCCTCCTATAGCCTGAGGAAACATTTTTCCATAAATGTTTCCACATTGTTTTCCTATAAGCAAATATAACGTTTTCTTTTGCAATAAGATATTATAAGTATGTAAAATGCCTTTTTTATTAAGGTCATATTTATTCATATCATTGAGCAGTTGTACCAGGACCATTCAAATTGAGTTTCTCTCTTTAAAACCAAACTCATAAGAATAGTGAAGAACTGTTGTCAAACTACTCAACAGAAAATTAAGTTTATGGCAAACAATGGAAGAATGGAAATGGGTCAGTAGTTTGAAAATATTCATGGGCTACCTGTTTTAAAAAGGGGCAAAGTTTTGCCTTTTTAAACTGATCAAGAAAACATCCAATTTGGGAGATAGATTGGAAATGTGAAAAAGCATTTGGGATGTATGGACGTTTTTCTGCTCATCATGGCCAGGTGACGTAGTTTGCCTCTCGTTCTGTCTCTTGGCAAAAAAAATAAATGGCAGCTTGGTTGCTGAGTTTGAGCTCCCTTTTTTCTCTCTCTGATGACTTGTGAGAAATATTAAATGTCAAATTGTTGTCATACATTTAGTCCATCTCTATCTGGCACCTTTACAAAGCTCACTTACATTTTTCTTCTTTCAGTGAGTTTCTTTTTTTTGTGCTGATAAAAGTGAGTCATTATTTTAAATCACTTTGTCAACTTAGATATGTGGTGGTCAATTGACCATGCTGTACCAGTTTGGTTTCATCACAACTTCTCTGATTCCATTTAATACTTTAAAGTGGTCATATAGTCATGTTTGTTAAATTTGTTACTTTGCTGTTGTAATTTTCCACCCAAGCTTCTTTATTAAAACCAGGGACAGGAACTCAAATATTGTTGTATTTTTTCTGCCACAGTCACAGTGGTCCGGCAGATGGCTTTGGTGGCACCTTTGCTCTGCCTTAGTGACCCTGTCTATTTAAGAGGCAGTGATGGCTCAGGTCGCTGTGCTTATCTGTTTAGAACAACTGTGTGTGGCTGGACAATGGTGGGAATAAGCTGTTGTCATAGTGACAAAGAAAAACTGATTCCACTATACTGTTTATCTTTGGTGTTGACATTCCCATGAGCTCAACTGATGTCCAGGTCTTACTGTATGTACCTGCGTACTGCTCACATATATTGTAGCCATAAATACGTTTATACGCTGTATAAAACTTATACTCACTTCTATTGATGCTATGAGGACGTGATTGTGTGTGGCAAGGTTTTATAGTGCTAGTTAGGGCTGCAAGTAATGATTATTTTCATTATTGATTCATCTGTTGATTATTTGCATGGCTAATCAATTAATCATTTGGTCCATAAAATGTCACAAAATAGTAAATGCCCATAATTTCCCAAAGCCCAACTTGACATATTTGCAAATCTTATCAAAACCTCATCATATGAAAACCTAAAGATATTTAGTTTAATAGATAGACAAAGAAAACCAGCCTGATATTCTCATCTTGAGAAGCTGAAACCAGATAGTTTTTGGCGATTTTACCTAAAAAAAATTATTGATTGATTATGAAAATATTTGCCAATTTTAATTTTCTGTCGATCAACTAATCACTAATCGACTAATCATTTAATGTCCAGCGCTAATCCTATGGCTCATCACCGTGTTGCCACATGTCAGGTTCTGAATCCAATAAAACGCTGTATAAAGTATACTTTAGAGTTGGTGTGACAGCGGTGTAGAGGTATATTGGTCCACTTTTGAAAATGTCTGTTTTGTTGTGACTCACAAAAGTGTGAGCCCTGTACCTCACAAAAAGTTAGATTAACAGTGTTGCTATGGCAGTGAATTGGCAGCTCATTAATCTTGTAATATCTGTAAAATATTCTTCCAAAAGAATTTCATGTTAGATATATGCTCCATTGCACCATTGAGTCCAAATGAAGACTATTCTGTATTGTTTTGGCTTATTGATGGTATTAATATTGATGACAATGATTTTTATCTGCATAACAGTCTAAATGAAATCACTCCCAGGGTACATTAAGAGATGACTGAGTTTGTTTGTTTTTGTGTTTTAGGGACAGCCTGTTGGCCAGTGTGATTTCAATATCCGGCTGTTATGCATTGAAAAGGAGATCATTTCTCCCCGGATGGAAAAGATGAAGACTGGACAGATTGACAAAACCAAGGAACCCTTCAGTGTCCGAAATAAGCCCTTCTTTGACATTCATGCATCACGCAAGGTAAAGTGAACAAAGGCATCCTTTTCACTTTCCAAGCCATTATTCTCCCCATTTCATTCACATATGGGACCCAGTCAAAACTCATTCCTGCTTTTCTCACTAAGATGTACACATCCAGATGACCCAAAATTCTTACATATTGTATAAATGAAATTTGTGAGTCAGTGTTAAGTTACCTCCCTGGAAGTTGTGTTTTCCAGGGCAACAGTTCTTCATAGGGTTTTCCAAGGCAAATTGGTCCCAGGTGAGAAGCCAGAGCAAGAGCAATTGAAAGACATCTATGTACCGGCGTCTTATGGAAAGCACAATCTCATCCAGTATAGGGAAACAGGCTGGTATGAGGGACCTTGCAGTGCCTGGTAGCTGGTCCTATACCCATTGGGACCGATCAGGCTCGGCCTCACAACATAGTGTGTGTTGGCTGCCATGTGCCACCTATGTGGCAGGAAAAGGCTGAGGCCTTGACATGCCCCTGCCTGTGAAAACTGGCTCTCAAGACCCCGGGGTTTCGACTTATGCCACAGTCCTGGAAGCTGGATCCTGCCATTTATTAAACCTCAGATTCAGGAGGGGGGATTGTGGATCTTGTTGTGGAGGAATGAACCAGTTTTTTACTCTTGTAAAGATACTGGAGGGGCCATTAGAGTTTGTCCATCCATTCTCTATTGTATTGTCAACTTAGGGAAGGCTTATGATCAGGGACATGGCTAGATGCCTTCTGGGGATGTAAAAATGGGTTTCCGGGCTATTGTCATCCAGTCCTTGTATAACTGGAGTTGTGTCCGTATTCTTAGCAAAAAATCAAGCACATTCCTGGTGGACTCTGGGCTCTTCCAAGGTTTAGCCTTGTCATTAATTCTGACTTTCATGTAGCCCCCTTTCACAGGAACTTTTCCAGAAACTCAGGAACCTTTTTAGGAACTCAGGAACTTTATCTGTGTCTTGACCAGAGGCACCAGGGTCTAAATGTCAGTCCTGGGGAATAGTTCCTGGCCCCCAAAAAGTCATTGCTTTGTAGGTAATACCTCTGGTAAGCCAGAAACTATCTTGGTGCAGTTTGCTATACTGATGACTTTGATATCATTGATTGGTCAAGCACGTGCCTTGTGCCTTGTCTATAAAGCTCTGCTGCCAGCTCCTCCATGTGTATTAAGCTTCAATTGACAATGATTCCCTCTTCCTATGTCTTTGTCTCAGCCTGTGCGACTACACGGTGAGGTATAAGTAGATTAATGTCAAAAAGATGGCAGAGTAAAGCATTACATTACACTGCTGATCTAAGTCATTATTGTGTGAGTTGGTAAGTACGGTAAAGGACATGATTCCATAGATTTTGTTGGACGTTTCCTAGCACCTGGCATGGCTATAATTTCTGCTTGATAATACCAAGAATAAGTGTTAAATGCATGATGTTAATAGTCACATTTTCTTGAATATTTTGGTTCAGATGATCACATTTTTTGCATTTTCCTTGTTCCATATAATAAATAAATGATCACACCTTAGGTTAAAATACTGTGCTGTTCACAGGCTGAGGACATCAGAGCTTTTATCCTCTGAATAGCTGTTAAGCCTTTCTCAAAGGCCTGCCCTAATATCAGGTCTGTGGGAGGTCAGAGTGCAATTAATTTGATGCTTTGCTCGGGCCAAGATCAGCCGGAAACCTTGGCACTGCACATTCACAGATGATCAAAGTATACGGAGGGGGTGAAATTTTAGACATTTTTTGTGTTGTGGTCATGTCTTCCTCTGCCAACAATGATATCTTGGTATTTTTGTCCTTTTTAAAATTCTTAGTATGAATAGTTGAGTTACCTCTGGTCTAACCCTGTGCTGTCTACTGCTCTAAAAACTTTTATGAAGGATCACCCCCCACCCTTTTGTGGGGTATGTTGATGAAGATATTCTAGAAATGAAGTCACTGGGACTATGTCTGGTTTCTGACTGCTCTATTGTGTTGTGTAGTGGCCATCTGCTCCCCATACAGCCATATCTCTGTTGTATGGGGCATTAAAAGAGGGAAACTAGAATCTGTCTCATTAATTCATGGCTGCACAACCCTCCACTTCATGGCATATCAACCAGAAATTCCTTTTAGGAAAATGTCAGTCAGATGCTGGAGTTGTATGATGGCTTTTGTCTGTTGCTACGCTGCTGTTTTTCATCTCAGACACTTATACATTCATGCTGCCATTTTCCACCAATTGGGAACATTTATTCTCTTTGCTTCCTCCACTTGTCCAATTATCTTACAAAGACCCCTTTTTGTATTACAGAAATTGTACATTGGGACAACCAGATAATATATTTTTGGAATTTCCCTCTTGTGTAAGTTGAATGGACTTGGCTGACAAAATATATTTTGAATAGAAAATAATTCTGAATTTAATGGCTTTTCCTAACGCAGTTGGTGGTGTCTGATCTCCAGTTAATTGCATGTTGCATGTTTAGTTTTGTACTTAGAGCATTTAATACTGCAACCTATCTTTAAGAGATTCTACTCTACTTTTATTGGTGGATTTATTGTCATGCATCTGATGTGAACAAGACTGGTGTGAACCAGGCCCCTCACTTACAGTACATACTCTTGCTACTTACAGCACCTGCAGAAAATTATGGAAGATTTAAAATAAATATTGGACACTGGTAAACTGACCAAAGAGATCTGTGTATTTCTTTCAAGGAATTAGAAATCAAGTCAAGACTGGGATTTCTGGTCATTTTCTTGCTCGTTGCTGCAACAGAATTGGCAATTACATAGAGAACCTGTTTATGAGGCAGAAATTCATATTTCTCCTGGGATTATAGAAGTGAGTGTTACAGTTTAGGGGGCTACAGAGAGCTGATGATTTTTTCAATTTCCATAGAGAGTGGGCTTAACAAGTCAAAAAAAAAAAACCATCCAACTCAAACTGTTTTTAATATGTTTCATGTTTTCAGACCAGGATATGCAAAGCTCAACTATTTGTAACATGGGCTTTTCTTATGACCTTGAGGATAAATCCCAAAAGTTAGAACTCCTAAGTGCTGAAATTTGTTGAAATGTTTTGGATGTAGTGAGTTTGATTAAATTAATTTTGTTCACCTGAATGCCGCACTCGCAATACAATTGCCTGTACAGCTGCAACGATTAATCGATTAGTTGACTAGTTAGTTAGCTTCTGATAATAGATTAATTGTTGTGAATCATTCTTGAAGAAAAAAAGAAGAAAATTCTCCTGTCCCAAATTCTCAAATGTGAATGTTTGAAGGTTTCTTCGTTTTCTCAGCTTGTAGACATTCTATAGACCAAATGATTAATTGGATCACCGAGAAAATAATCGAGATTGATTGATAATGAAAACAATTATTTGTTGAAGCTCTAATTGCATGTTTTTAGTAGCCTGGACATTGCTGGGTGACCCTTATTTTAATATATTGGGTGGATAGGATGCACTTAAATCAGCTGTTTTTGTTAGCAGCTGTCAAATTGTCTTCATTTAGACAGTGCTAGACATTTAGTGTTGTCTAGATTCCATATGTTTTTCAATATATCCCATGATTTTATATGCACAAATTATGGTTACATTTGTCCAACTTACTTCATCGTTCTCCAAAGCAGGAATCATTTAATTGGAGTAATTATTTTCTTTCTTTCTTTTTTTAGTTCTTGAAAGTGAAACATTTGATGAGGTGTACCCTGTTTGAATAAGCCATTTGCAGAACATACAGTAATTAAATGTGACTCATGGTGTATTCAGATTTAATAAAGTCACAAAAGGAAATTAGATGGTGTTAATTTGTCTTTGCCCTTCACAGAATATCTAATATCCCTCGCTCATTTATCATATCTCTAAAGAAATTAGGCCTAAGCTGAATAAAGTTTCCCCTATGAGACTGATATCTCCAGTTAACCCCAGGCCATCACCCACCTCCTCCCAAGACTTCAGGTGAAAGAATTAGTTTCTTACCCGAGAGTCGATCTCATGTTGAAATACCCTTTTGAACTGAGATTGAATTTGGATAGAGACCTTCTGTCGAGATACTTCTGTAAGATTGCAGCTTTTTCATGGAGCTCTAACCTAATCACAGTAGGTGAGATTAAGGTTTAGTGTTTGAACTGAATACAAAATAGCCAAAAGATTTTTATGAAATCACAATAGCTGATGTGCATTAAAGTGTCTATTTTGTTTGGTGGGCTGTTTATCTTGCATTGAGAGCTACTTTGCTGCTGCAGTTTCCTCACAAGAATATTACCTTACAAGTTTGATCTTGACTGCATCCTATGGACTTGTTACAACAGACTGATAAAAACAAATTTGTGGTTTCAATCACAGTTTTGTTTCCAGTTACGTTTAATTTGAGACCCACCTGTAGATTCTTTTTGCTGTTCCTTTCCAGGCTATCCAGACATTTTCTGATTTCAATTTTCTGATTGTGTGTTACCTGATAGGGTGATACTCGATTCCATGCTAAGCTTGTGGTTAGGTTGAAGCTTATTAAGAGACATTTTATACATCAGGGTCTCAGGCTTATCATTAATACATTAGCACTGTGTTGATTGTCACCTGTGGCTGTCGTGTGGACCTGAGGCCTACACATTATAAGCAGCCCAGTGGTTACAGAATAAGTGCAGAGAGTTTAACCTAACACCAGCGCGTCTTCATATGAGTTATCTGCTGTATATAAATTTTAAATTAATTCCAAAGACATTTATTTTTAGAAATTAAACAGATATCTCTGCAAAGCCAGAAATGCCTTCGCCATCTTTCTAGATAAGATGTAAATGGATTGATGCACTTGGAAAGGTCTCCACAAATGGAATCCAGGTTCAGATAATTAACATTTTCAGTGCAGAGATTAGGTGAAATCTGAGAGCGTGCCCTGCAGCTCAGGCTGTAGCAAGGTTCTCCAGACAGTGTATTGAGTAACTTCAGCCAACCACATAACTGCGATGACAAGGCTCTTTATCCTTTCCTGACAGTTAACAGTCCTTGACTGAATGTAAATGTCCTCCTCACATGGTCCTCCTCTTGTCTTTATACCCTGATCCATGAGTCAGAGTCTTCCTGTCAGGGCAGCTTTGTGGTGGCCAGGCTAGATTTAAAAAAAGTAACTCCTCCTTAACAGCATGTCTCATTAGCTGAGTGCTGTCAGTCTGCAGGTTCCTTGTTTCTCACTGACCTCACACCTATGTCAGCTGTCGAGTCTCCAACTGTTGGAGATGGAAAAGCAAGACCCTGGGTCTCTGTCATCTTTGTTTACTTTATGTGTGCTTTAACTAAAATAAAAATCAGGCTTTTGGTATTGTGCTGTATCTGAGGTCGATATCTGAGTTAGTTTGTGGTGATTCCACGCCAACTGTATCAGCTCAAATACAGAGATGTAATAGGTGCTTAGAATTTCCCCTATCTATGTTTCTGTCATTTCACAATATTGTTATAAGCCTTCTGCTGGATCATGGCAGAACTAGTGAAGTAAAATCTGACCTGTGAACCTACGCTATTTGTTCTAATTAAGAGCAGAAATGTGGGAATCCTTTGGCGGGGGAAGATAGATGGTTGATATCTCACAGCTGTGAGTCCTACTCAGTATATGAAATACAATGCAATTAAGCATTGATCAGCCTGCACCTCTGGCCTTGGTAATACACCCATCCTCCAAGGTTTAGGTCCAAGAACAAGCTGTACTTTATCATCTGCATCCTCTCTCTCCGCTGCTGCACCCACTCACAGAGGGAGACATGTTGACTGTTATAAGGGCTTATCTGCATTGTAGAACACACATATGGACTCGATGACTAATGTTTGTTTACCTCTGTTGCTTTCAAATTTTTTTGTTTTCTTCAAAACCTCCAAGACATTATGCAACATCTGATGATGCATGGCACATCTATACAGTAAAGGTCGGGTTCTCTGGAGAGAGAGAGAGAGAGAGAGAGAGAATGTGAATGTGTGGCAGTATGTAGGCTCATTTTATTTGTTCTGCTCACCTGCTCTCCTTGTGCCTTCCAGGCTCAGACTCGATGTACTCAAGGAAAGGAACATGCATCCTCTGGGTCAGGTCAACAGGTGTCTTTCTTCAGATGTTCTTATGACTTTTGTATTTATTTTGCGTTTCACCACCTATTCTGCCTTTAGCTTGCTGTCTGCCTTTTCTGTATGACCCACGGTGATGTCATGATATCCTTGCCATCCAGCCCTCTCAACAGTAAGTCATTCTGAGCTAACCAGCACAGCTGCTGCCATAGCAAAACAAATCCACATCAAACTGAACAGTTTTTGTGTAAGGACATACTGTATAAAGTACAATGATACAGGAACTGTTGTGTGTATTTCCCATTTTACAAAAGCGGATAAAACAGTTTTTGGACATATCTGTGGAAATAGCATCTAAGCTTAAAGTGGGTATTTCCCATGGCAGTGGTTGGCTGATTGACTAAGAGCTGACGTTGCTAGGACACACACTATCGACTTCTATGATGCGAACTGGAAAACATCACACTATATCCAATGAATATGTTTTTCACCCCTTTTCTATGAGTTTGAAAGCATTGGCTACCAACCGTTTAAGCCGTCTGTCCCTTGACAAAATGTAACATTGGGTGGACACATTGTGCTGTTAAATTTCTATTCCACTCGAAAAGTGGAACTTAGCAAGCTAGGCTAACTAGCTTCCACCCTGAAAGTGGAAAAACACAAGGATATAATTTTAATTGGTTGGCTTATTAATAAATTATATAAAATCATCCTCACTCTTACAGGTGATGATAAGCTGGAGCTAAGTTGCAGCCAATAGACCATCACTGTTTCATTTAAGCTTGTGTTCACCAGAGCTTTTAGCAACAACAAAAAAAGTTGTCCTTTTTTAAGGACATACTGTAACATATTGTATTTTTCACTTCTATAAGAGCTTTTGTAGCTGGATAATCACAGGGACACTTCCAGGTATGTAAATGTACATTTAAGTTAGTATAACTGCACTGTAAATGTACATTTAAGTCAGTGTAACTGCACTGAATAGAATTTTGTACCCACCCACTCCACTCCTCCACCAAAGCACACTTATAATACGAGTGGTGGTGTTCTTCCATAGAAAAATGCATTATCTAAAATATACATGCGGTAGGGCAGTAAAACTAAGCTGGCGAAAAGACAGTTGACAGAAAATTAATTGGCAACTATTTTAATAATCACTTTAATAACTTAATTGATTAATTTAAAGCATCAACAAATTAATTTATTTGAAGTCATTTATCAATTAAAAATACCCAACAATTTTAGCTTCTCAATTGTAAGGATTTGCTTATTTTCTCAGTCTTATGTGATAGTAAACTGAATATCTTGGAGTTTTGAACATTTCATTGGACAAAACATTGACTGATAATGTTGCAGCCTTAAGCTTAAATGTAGCCTTTTCTAGTGTATTTTGTGATACAATACAGTATCACATTCAGTGACAGTTTTAGCTCAATAAATATGTGCTTCAGCCACAGCTAAATCTGGATTAGTTGGCTCCATCTCCCAACCGCAATTAGGGAAGCAAATTGTTTTGTACACCTTCAAAACCAAAGTCAAATGTTCTTTTCTGTCTGAGATCCAGCCAACCCCAGTGCTATCTAGCTCATTGCAGAGGCAGTCTTTTCTACTGTAGCTTAGACAGCACAGCTACAGCTGCATGCTGTTGGTGCCTAGTGAAGGGCTGCCTCCTGGTTGTTGCCTCTTCACACTGACACTCTGTCTGCTGTCTGCATGAATGTGTCTGAGTGTGTGGGCTGTGCTCGGCACTCATGTGCGTTTGTAGTTGTCGGTTTATCTTTTCTTTCTTCGAGACAGGCCGGTGATGTGTCTAACAGGCAGTGGTTTGCTTTAGCACAGACGTGCACTGGCCAAAGTCCCATCTCTGCAACATAACTAATGGATGGATAACTAATCATGTATGATTTAGTTGCTTTGACATTCTGTCACACCAACTTTTGCACCCTCAACAGTCCTGATGGGAAGGGTTTTATTTTTGCTTATAGTAACCCGTTGTCTACACAGTATGTGTTTCACATTCACTTAGTGGGTGTAGCTGTGACCTGAAGCGTGTTTTTTAATGCTTTGTCAATTTTTTCCCACCTATTTTCTTAAACACTTGATTTAACACCCCTTAACAAAAGTTCTCGAGTTAAATACTACAGAATACAGTAATTGTCTCTGAGCTAAAATGATTAGTCAATTAATTGATTTGTCAATTCACAGAAAAAGCAAAAAATTGCTAGTTCCAACTTCTCAAATGTGAATATTTTCTATAATAGTACATTGAATATGGATTATTGTTTTGGACTGTTAGTTGGACAAAACAAGACATTTTAAGACGTCACCTTGGGCTCTGGAAACTTGTGACAGGCACTTTTTGCTTTTTGCTGACATTCTACAGACCAGATGATTAACTAATTAGTCGAGAAAATAATCTGTAGATTAATTTAATTAATTTAACATAATCATTAGTCCCAACCAATTTCACATAGTGGCCAAACTGTGGAATTACAATTTCCACGTCCGACTTTTCCCGATAGACTTAAATTGTGAAAGAAGCGGCTGTAAAACGTTTTTTTGAGCATCTCAGCCCCCGCAAAATGACTTGTTTCACTATCAGAATTTGATTCATTTGGTCCAGTAACATGGAAAGTCTAGAAGAGCCGCACAATAAAATCATTTTATCCCCATTCAAGGTAGTGGAGGGCTAAACTGGAGGGAGGAGTCGGTGTTACGCTAGTGTGCTTGCTCCTGTGGGGGCCACACAATGCAGAAGCTATGCGGAAGATCCGGGTAATTTTATACCTGGAAGTCGAACTTTTTTGGCTTCATGCGCCACTGACCAGCTTTCACAGGAATGAACGCTGTATCCAGTTCTCTTTATAGATCCATGGTTGCAGCCCTATTTTCCATATTTGCCAATGGTTTGCCGTGGCTATTTCAGACAAACAACTAGTTTGGAAAGAGACTGTTTTATAAATTAAATGTTATAGTGTAGTGAATGTAGTAGTGGTGTATAGAAACTTTTCATTCAACCCAATTTACACCCATCCCGCTATTAACACTGATTGGCTGAGTTACCCTTTGACCAGGCAATGTGCTATCAGTACCCATCTAGTCATCCCATAGACAGATGGGCTCCTGGTGTGTCCCTGGGCCTCAGCTCAGATTATGAATTTCAGTGGAATGATTTCTTGATAATAACTATCTTTTTCTAATTTCACATTTGGCAATGTTAGTTAATGGTAGTTACTCATCAAGACATCTGTCCAGTTCGCCCCAGGTTCTTTTCATACCACATTTCAATTCAATGCTGTGCCTTGATATTTCTCATCATCCTTGCCTGTTCTTTTTTAATGTTCATCTTTTCCCTGTCACCACAAATGAATGTGTAAAATTTAATCTTGATCACCGTTTTTATAAAACGACCAGTATCCATCAAAAGATAAGACGTTCGAAGACGTTTAACTTCTCCAGACTGCGTAACCTTGTTTGACTCCAGGCCAGCCAGTGGTTTAGCACATCTGAGAAAGAGACTGCACACATTCTGATGTGGGGTTTTGATTTAATAGGGAGCTGCACACTGGCTTCAGAGGCCCATTCACATTAGGTTTTGAAAGAAACCTCGAGAAAGAGCCCTGTGGTCTGACTGGAATATCAATCCATTGTCTCCATAAAAGCTTCAGGAATGGAAGGTGCATAATATCAGTTCAGGTGTGCGGAGGAAAAGCTGGTGAAATCGCACAGAAAATTAACCACAGCATTGCTTTGTTAATGAGAGCATGCTGCATTATCCTACTGGCATATGCATATTAATAGACCATAAGGTGTAGACATATTTTACATACATGAGACCAATTGTTAACTCTAATTTATAAAACTTCTACCTCTTCAGTGTCTTCCCTGCATGTATTGCTTATTACTTTTAGAAAGATACTTCTCAGGCCTCAACTCTGTATTTACTGCATGCCAATTACCGCTGCTTAGGATAAAGTTTTATTAATCGCGTTTGTTTTTTTAATATAATTTTACTCACAGTGGCTTATTTTTGCTCATAGCTGTATCTTTGTCACTTACACCTGTTGTGTTGGTGACATTCATTAATTTGGTTTTGTTAATTGTACATTGTTGAATAAAGAGATTATTAAGGTTCTACACTATCCTTTACTGCCTCTTAGTTTAGTGTCACCTTGCTGTTAGCCCTGTGGATGGCATCTTAGGTGTAGGAATGAGTAGAAAACCTATTCTGCATTCCACTCATTTCTGCTCATTTTGTATTCCAGTTGAGCCATTGTAGTCCAGCCCATACAATCTGTTATTCTAACCACACCAGGAAATGGTCATTCAAAGTTGGGGTCAAGGTCAGAATATAATGTCCCCACCTGGGATGCTTTGTTGCAGCAAAACATAAAAACACATCACAGTCTGACATTTTCTTGTAATCTCTGGAAACATAAATCCAGTGAAATAGCCTTAAAAGGTAAAGGTAACAGCAATGTTTCACTCTAAATTAGTCTTCAGTTGATTCAGCCTGGTTTTGCCACTGGTATATGGATGCCTATTGTTAATCTATATAAACAATTACCTAAATTCAAAACTAGCTTCACAAAATATTAGGAACAGACAAATCTTTTTCTCAGCTGATAGGTGGAGTTTGCTCATTTGTATCTCTGGGATGCATTCGCTCTAAGTCATCAAGTCATCAAATCTGCAGGGCCATTTCCCAGTTCAGTGTCAGTGAGAGCTGAAATGATCAGTTGATTATTTGATCAAAAGAGAATTAATCCAGCAATTTATCGATTTATCAAAAATGTTTTAATTTTTCAAGTGAAAATTCCAAATATTCTCTGGTTGCAGCTCCTCAGATGTGAAAATTGGCAGCTTTTCTCTGTTTTTAATCACTATTACTATCATCTTTGGGTTTTGGAGTGTTGGTTAGACTAAGTAATACATTTAAAGAGGTCATGTTGCGCTTTGGGAAATTATGATTATGATGGCATTTTTTCAAAAATGTTTTCTATGTTATGGACCAAACAATTAATCAATTAACCAAGAAAGTTATCGTCAGATTAATTGCTAAATTGCCCTAGATCTAAATTATTTTACAAAACCATTTGGTCCCTGTGGCCCCTTTTGCTTTTCACATTGTCACTGGGGCACCAAGAGGTTGATGCTTAAGGTTCCTTTTGTATGAAGGGGGCTTTTGTGTTTGTCATAAATCACAAGTGACATTATGCAACTACTGTGAACGTTGTTTGAGTCCTTGTGTGCAGTTATATTAAATGTTTCTTTTATGACATTTTTCTTGAATCTCTTTATTTTACTGTTTCTGATTTATTATTCATTGAGTCTGATTGTCTAATAAAAATAAGCTTGCTATGTAGAACACAACGCTATGTAGACTATATAAGAGTGAAGGAGAATGGCATACTTCATGTCATGTCGATGCTCTCCAGCTAACACCAAACTCGATATCATTCATCATTGTGCCTTTTTGTGAAATGAGCCCAAACATGAAACATTGGAGAGGAAAGTGGTATGCCTTCCATCCCCCCGACATTCGCTCTCTCGAGGGGAAAGACATTGCTTACGGGTTGATTTGTCTCCCCAAGCCTTTCCAATGTCCCGTCTCTGCCCTGGTGTCTGCAGTGACAGCTTGATCTCTTAATGGGGCTGTGCTGTTCACCTCCGCCCACACAACCCTACTGTATTGGGCAAAACTTTGTGTTTCCTTCCTAAAAAGGTTTACCATGAAAGCAGGGTTGCTGCCCGTTATCGCTCCAAGGAACTTCCTTACTGTAGGAGGATGTGTGAGTGGAAGTCTTCTTTCTGTTCATCTCTCCATCCAAGGTTCACTGTGCTCGACGGAGGTGGTGGGTGGGTGTGCTAAGATGGCAAGAGAACTGAAATGGAACTCCCAGATCTTACTGCCTACATGCCGTTCCCTCATAAAGGCTCCAGTTCTTTTTAGTCTGGCTATCTGCCTTCTCCATGTCAGCATGATTGTTAAGCTTTGTGTGATCTGCTGTGACTCATTCATCATTCTGGCGAGCACTGATGTTGCTCTGCTTTCTTTGCAGATACAGCAGAGACTGAACCGTTTTCTGTTGCTTTAGATAAATGTATGCAGCGCTACTCTAAGGGCTGATGACTTCACTTCCCTCAAAGACATTTTTGAGAAATAGTGATGTTTTGCATCAAAGTATTTTGTGGAACTGTGAATTCACTGTGAATTCATATATATATGTGTCTGTTATATAAATATAACAGACACAGGGTATTTTTCAGAATCAGAATCATGAATACTTTATTGATCCCCGAGGGGAAACTCTTTCGTTACAGCTGCTCACTATCATGTCAATGCACACTTGAGAATAGAAGGAATAGAAGTACTAAGCAAATTAAATATAATACACTATAATACAGGTAAGATAAATTAAGTACAAGTGGATATAAAGTATAAAAGCTAAAATAAGTGTAAGTATCAAAGTGGATTTAGAGGTTGATAAGTATGTACGGTATAATACAATGTAATAATATAAGTGGTTTTCTCTATTAAAACCAGTGCTCTGCGGCTGGAGAGCCGTGGTCCGCAAAGGTGAGGAGACGTTCCTCAAATTAATACATGAAACAAACAGAAATGCCATATTTCCATCAGGTTTTCCACATGGTTTTATATTATCTGAGGTTTGACTGGTGCTCTTTTAATTACGCGATCTTGTTGCGTCCATCTTGATGTGCTCAACTCCTAATATTCAAATAACAGTAGTGGATGGAAATGTGCAGTCATTTGCATTTTCTTTTGCAGATTATCTGGAAATGTGTTTAAAATGTGCACTACATCTGGATGGAAACCTGACTATTGTCATTTATGACACAAATTACCAAAAAAACAGCCCTGGAACATAACCTTACTCAACACAGTTGTGTGGTTCATCCCATATGTCTACATTTAAAAAAAATAAATAAATAAATCTGTTGTTTAATGAACACCATTTTCTATAAGCCCTAGACCATTGCCAGTTAAACCTTACAGCTCGCCAAGAGACAAGATAAGTCAAGCCGCAGTTCGAGGGTTTTTAAACAGCAGAGAAAGAGCTTTGGTGGATAATATGTTTATGACCGAAACCAGGTTACAGTATCAGCGCTGCTGTGTTTTTGTTTGCTAACAATTTTATCATTGTTTGAAGGTATCCTGTGTAGTTTTTGACCACTAGTAGCATTTTTTTCATGTGGGTTCCCGTTTTGTTTGTGTCTTGCATGCCCGTAAGCATGTGGGCGACTCTTTACACATTCCTGCTACCAATTTCATTGATTGAAACTTGGTGGCAGTAGCAATGTGCCATCAACAGCAGGGAAGAAGGACTGCAAGCTAGGAACTGTGGACAGTCGTGTCATGTTGTTTGTGTAAACAATGCATGATTTAAAATAGTTTTACACTGAATTTAAACCTAACATTTGTTTGTTTAAAAGAAAACTCCGCAAAGCTCCTTGATGTCAATATGTCATAGACAATGGAAAGTAAGCCCCAAGAGCACATTTAATTTTTTCAGAAATTTTCAGCCGACGGAAACCTAGTAATTCAGACATTTGTGTGTTCACACTAGTATCTTTGGATCTTCATTTCAAAATATGGATAAATGTCCTACTTTGCAGCAAATACTATCTGATGTATTATACAGCACTTTTTGTTCACTTCAAAGAGATTTTTTGAGAGACTAAATGTGTCATCATAAATGGTTATCTACTGAGCAGCTGAGACAGACCAATTTGGTCTAATGCTGGACAAAATGCACCGGTCAAAGGCTTAATTCACAGGAGAGACTGTCTCTTACAAGCCTGCTGTGTGTGAAATGGGTTGCCAGCCTTGCATTAAGTACAAATTAAGTTATGTTATATTACACACTTTCTTGTGTTTGTGATTGAGGTTATAATTTGATTTGTCTCCAAGCAGCACGAGGACAGATGATGGCAATCTGTCATCTCCTGCATCGTGAATGTGTCTTGGCTCTGATGATTGTTGACAGTCTCCATATTTACTGCACACTTTGCTATCTCCTAGTCAACAGGCACTCAAAATGTCCGTGCCTGCTGATTGAATTGTCAGAGCTGGACAATCAGTGGAAAGATGCAGGCATTGTTAATTAAAATTTAATCATTTTATTATTTCCATCATTGAGACAGGAGACGACTTCCAATATGTTATAAGGCCGCTCTAAGTACAATACTGTTCCACCTTTCAATACCTTCCTGCATGGCTAAAATGCATTGCTTTCAGCTTAAGTTCATCTTTATTGCTTGGTATGATAACTGATATCTACTGCAGTGCACTAATGCATTCCTTTCTATTTTATTGACCAAGGCCATTTCCTGCCTGCCTAAATATATTTACCCTCTGCATGAACATACAGAAAAGCAAAGATCACTTGAAGAGTTTTCACACAAAGGATTGCAGAAAATACCTCCTCCTGACATAACACAAGATAACGATGGAGCTCCTGTGACTGTCAGTGACTCATCCTCATTTTCTGCAAATTATTCCACAGTATGTCAAAGATACCCTTTCGGATTTATCATTTTAAATTTTTTTCCTATTTCTATTTAAGATGTTTCTAAAAATTCTCTTCAACCTACATTAATTGCTTTCACAAGCTGTAAAAACAATATTGACACAAAGTTGCGGGCCATAAAACCACTGACAACACTGAGCTGAAAAAAATTTAAAACACTCTGTAGAGCTAGGAGGAACTGCAAAGCCAGGTGATAATTCTCTGTGGGTTACACCTCTCCCATTGCACATAGTCATTTTTGTTCATATAAAAATCCATATTTTCGCAATACTAGCACTGACCGTTTTTTTGCATTTGAGCCCTAGTCCTTGTCCGACAGTGATTGTGCACTCTCTGTTACTGTCTCCCCTTTAAAAAGCTTACAGATTGTTCTTTGTGTAGTTATATGCAATCATATATTAGATTTGGCATTTGGTATTACATTACAGCTGAATATTTACCAAGGCATATGATAGGTTTTTAGATTGATTTCCTACCTTCCAAGCAGCAGCGGCAGGTTTCTCTTCATGCCGGGGCAGTTTGGAAATATACTCGGTTCAGATTGGTAATCCGTCACAAAGAACACAACATCATATTGAACTTAATGCACAGTTTTATTTTTGTGAAAGTGACATGGTTGAATTGCCATGCTGTTGCAGTTTCTTCTCATATCTCGTGTTCACTTTTCAAAGAATGATTTGAAGGTCTTGTATTTCAGTTCCTTGCGTTTTAAAATATCACTGAAGATGGAGCACCCAGCAAACCTTGGCTGTCATCTTCACATCATCTCCACCTTGTCTAAGCGCACAAAATCCTCAGTCTTCATATTCATGCTTGACAACACAGAATTCCTGATATTGTACAATTTTACTTCTCTGCTTTGACACAGTGTTTGGAATTAAACCCCAACACTTAATGTGAGCCTACCCATTTCTAATATTCAGCCCTATTTTCTATCATATATATTTTATTGAAGATATGTTAATGTTCACACAGTTGGTAGAGCTGTATGCTTCAATTTTCCATTAGGACAAAAAGCCAGTACAAGAAAACACAGAACATGGGAAACCTAGAAGAACACAGTGAAGTATGTGCAAGGTGACAAAATAAAGAAAAAGCAAAACAATGAAAAACAAACCAAAAAGTAAAATAAAATATAAACAACCAAAAAAACCAACCCAAAGCCCTGCCCAGTTGTAAAGGGACAAGTGCTCCAGCTGCACTGCAATACCAACCAACCTTATAAAAACTCTGGTCCACGCTTGTTTAATGGCCTCCATGGAGGGTAAGTTTCAATTTCAATTTTCTCATATAGAATTGATATTTTCTTTTTGGAATTAAAAATGGTGACTTAAAACAGACATCTAATTTATCCTGTTCTGAGGTGACAAAATTGGGCAGGTGCTGTCGAACAAAATTTCTTACTTGAAGATAACTTAGAAAAAATAGTTTTAGGTACTGGAAACCGGCAAAAACTCTAACAACATACCCCCCCCTACTAAAACTGAGGTAGAACCCATCGTAGATGGGGGAAGAGAGGGGTTATTTGAAAGAGGAGTCAAAAAGGCAAGCGCTGTTAAATTGGGGGATCATCATTTTCATGTGCAGATGGTATATTCAGCCTTATTTTAATGCCTCTAATATCCTTGCTGTAGTTGCCGTGGCTGTTGATGTGCTTCATGATGTGGAAAATGTGCTTTTATTGTACAGCAGCTCTGCCACGTCTCCTGGGCATCCCTCGCCTAATATAGTGCCATAGGTTTCTTTTCTCTGCAACAGCTGTGGTGCTGGGTGGTTGGTGTTAATAGAAGAGATGAAATCCACCCTTTCCAGTCATCAGGACCTTAATGATTTGTTGCTATTATTGTCCTAAACTTGGGCTGTCAAGTTACAGATATTGATCTCTCAGTCATGCATTATCAATCAAAAAGATTAGCGCTTGGTTTCAGTGCTAGATGGATGAAAACAAGGTATCTGACTTTGTGCTTTTAACGCTGCAGGATTTGTCGAGTATAAGACTTATGTTGGAACTCTATAGCTGTAGTTGACTTTATAAATCAATGTCATGTCATGTGTTCCCAGCTAAAGCTTTCAGCAGCCCATCTTGTCATTTATCAGTTTTGCTTGACTGAAATTGTGCCCTTCTCATTTCTATTTTTCAGCTACTGGAGGGCAGCTTCACGTCCCAGGTCAGCCACGAAGTCGACGGGCTTATCTTCCAGCCATGCGGGGTAAGCTTCCATCTTTTTATGACAATCTGTCATTTTTCAAAGCCGTAGTCCTGTTGACACAGGTTGATTGTCAGGCACAGCTTTTTCTTCCACCAAGCTCCTACATAAGAATCGGACAGCTTGTCACTACCACCCACCGTTTGTCACGCTCTATATCAGTCTTGCCCTCTGTTATTGTAAAGGAAACCACACACCTACATGCACTTATCATTAGTGCAGCAATATGACAGATAGTTATCTAGATGTGAGTACAAGTAATATTAAAGGTATTTTGAGATGTGGAATAAAGCTGCAGGTAGCTATAGTGCCTACTGACTCTAATGCTCCTTGAGGAAAAATATGTCCTGAATAAGGTTTTTGCATATTATTCTCAGCTTTGGCACATTAGGCTTATGTTAAGCATCAAGAATCTCAATCTATATCTAAAATTCGTTTACTCTTACTTTGTGAAGCATCTGCCTTATTTTACTTGATTACTTGCTTTGCGTCTTTAATTTTTAATTATATCCTCAAGTAATTCTAAAATAATAATGATAAAGTTTATTTTGGGGATCAACAGTAATACGTATTTTAACCACCAAAAAAAGTTCGACCTAAAAAAAATCTATATCAATCTAAGTGTACACTGTAAAAGTAAAATTCTCACCGCTTTACCGTGCTTTCAGACAGCCCTTTCCTTTGGCACTACATTTTCTCAACCGTGGGACTACACATACGCGCTGCATCTACTGTAGGCAATACAACAACTATCGATAAGTTTCTCATACAACTCCACTTGATCTATCAGTTTAATAGCACTTATCAAAACCAGATATTAAAAAGTGCTTTACAAGGAAAAGAGCAAAAACACATACAAAGTCATATACACAACAAGAGAAAAGTATACCAAAACAGTTTTGCATCCACCATCTTGCATTCCAAATTATAAACATGCCTGAATTGAACATTACAGCACTGTAAATGAATGCAATTGGGAATATGATAATGTTAATGTTAATAAGCTCGTGGTTTTAAGGTCTCTCCCATGGGAGAATATTTCAAGTAATAATTTTTTACACTAGAGTTTATAATTTTACCTATTAGCACACCTTCGAGCAGCGAGGGAGAATTTCATAAAAGCAACAAGAGCAGGCAAATGTTTTTGGCTGGGTTGAATCCAGCAGATTTGCATGACAAAGAACTGGACAGCACTCGCTTACATGGATTATTGGTGTTTAACATTTTGTGTCTAGACACCTGCTTCTCTTTTGTTTTGACCCCGGATATGTAACATCTCTTCAGTCAAAGGTAAATAATCAACAGAACAACTGCTGCCCCACTTCTCAGGCATGGTGCACTTCAAGCCTAATCAGAGATGTTAAATCAGGTATTTTGACTTTTTTTGGTTGGAGTTTGGCAACATGCATTTTAATCCACAGATAGCAATGCAGAGATTTTCTGATGAGAGATGTGACACTGGTGATTTTGTGAATATAAGTTACTGCTTATATTTTCTCCCTTACCTAATTTCCTCCCCAGTATCAGTGATGATTAGCAAGATTGCTAAAAACCCTTTTAATGTAGCTAATTCACATGGGAGAGAATTAGCATGGGAAATTCTGATTAAGACATCCCTTTAAGGAGTACCATATGGAGGCATTGTTTCTCTCAGCACGGCTGTATGTAATTCATTGAATTCATATTGATTATGTAGTACTGCTGTAATTCTGTGTACATCAGAATTACAGCAGTAAAAATCGAGGTAATCGAGGACCTGCTCAATCAGCACATAAAACTAAAGAGATATGTCCATCAAGTTCAACCAAATAACAGTCTGTGTTTCTCCCTCTTGTAGAGGAGCATTTTCAGTTTCTGCTCTTCTCTGTGATTTGTGAAGTAATTATCATACGGTGTATAACTGTGGCTATAGCCATCCGGTAGCGACAGTTCTCAGGAGAGCTGGCAATGAAATTTGGAGGAGGCAGGTTTACACAACTGCACTATCTCTCCACCGCAACATGAGCAGAGATGATCTGCATCTCCGAGCAGACTTCTCTCCGCGGCTGGTTAATTGATGCGTCACTGTCTTGACAAATATCGCAACATAAAATGTCTTATATTTGCAGGTGCTTGCAATTCCTGATAGTGTTTTCTTTTACAATATAATCTTTCCCGTTGCGGTTTTTCATACATTTGGTTTTTGCTTGTTTATGAGAAAGTGCTGTACCGTATTTCTCTTTCAGAGAAGGGGGGATGATAATTAGATTTAGATTTCTTATTTCCACAGTCAATTTCTAATTTATAAAACTGTAAGGAACATTAAATTGTTCAGTATGTTTGGAGGAAGAGAAATGAATTATGTAAAAACAGGGTATGATCATTGGTTTCTTTTTTAGCTGCACATTATGTAAGAGATGCTTTAGAGAACATTTTTAGGAGAGTTCCAAATTATATACAATCCTGACCAGAAAATGGTTTTGGATTTAGAGCACTAGAGGGTTGCTGCTTTTGATCCAGCCAGCCATTGATTTAGGGTAATCTTGTCCTCTGTAGCCTCAGTGAATTTGATGGATCATCAGCAACTGGACCAGAGAAAGATGTTGAAAACATTCTGGCCCTCTGGATGTAAGGACGTATGTGGCATTTATCGAACCGGCTGAGGAAATTGCAACAACATCATCCGCATCCCAGTCATGGATTAGGATTACACTGTTAAGCAGGGTTTGTGATTTGTTATGGCAGGTGCTTTTTGCAGATTTGAAATGATTGCTGTTCAACAAGCAGGAATCAGCCAGGGTGTGCAAATGTTCTGTCAATAAGAAAAAGGATTGCATGCACAGGTCATCGTTCAGACAAGTCTATTTTGTTGGCAGGTGCCTTTTTTCACCCCCCTTTTATATAATTCTCGCCTTTGAATTGGATGGAAGTGCTTTCGCTGCACTGCAAGGCTGTGTGTGATATACAGTTCAATTAAGAAATTACCACAATAGATAGATATTCCATATGCCCCATTAAAGCAATCTGTGATCAAATCACCGTTCATTAAGATGTTTTTTCAGCAGTTTCATGAATCTGACAGAAGGAAATGTCTCCAAACTCTTGAAGGTCAGCAGCTGGTTCCTGTCTGCACAGGTGCTCAAACAAATGGGCCGGGTCGGAAAATCCGGCAAGACTAAATGATGATGCAAATAGTCGGCCATAAAAGAAAGTATTATGCATCACTGGCTGGCTTTACTTTTCTATTACAGCATCTACATTAAACAATTAAACAGCTTGTTTATGAGGGTTTTGGTTCTATGAATCTGCCATAGATGAAAAAAAAAGTCTTAAGCATTATACAACAGAAACAAACAGGATTTTTGCAATAAACCAACAGTAATTTCTTCAACTAAATTTGTTATATTCACATGCATCTAACCTTACTTGGCTAATGAGAACAGCGTGACAGTGGTCTGGGTATCATCACAAGAGGCTCTGCATATACTTAAATACAGCAGTGGAGACACATTTAAATTGTAATAACAACCCTTAACAACCACAGCCCGATGATGGCAGGGTGACAGACAAAACACTAACACCATAACACACATAATGCAAATAGGAATGATTTGCGCCTGCTGTTTGTAAGTCTATTTGAAAATAGTCTGTGCTAATGTCTGTTACTGCGTTATAGAACTCCTCCTTCATAGCACTCAACATCACCATATTTTGAGACTCTTCAGAAATGATGGCAAGAGACAAAATTCATCCTTCATGAGTCCCCTTCCAACCATATGTGTATTTTTTAAATATGAAAAAGCCCTGTCCATGTTGCAGTGTTAAGATTAGGGGACAAGTGGCATTTCTGCTACTTGGCACTTTTTCAGGTGAACTTTATTTTAGAAAAGATTGACTAAAGGATTTGAAAAGGAAAAGAATAAAATGTTGTGATTTTGCAATATATTTCTCTTTGGAGGCGCTATGTAACATTATTTTGAACATGTCGGTTTTGGTTTGTGGGGGGTGGAGACACACATCCTGCGACAAAGAGAGCACTGTTGTCAGATCTGTACGCAGTATCTGCAGATACCCCGAGTTTAGATATTGAATCAGTTTCAGGAGAGAAAAAATAGCATAATTTCTGGGTTGTGAAATTCCCTCTAATACACAGAGTTTTGCTTCACCACAAGATGTCTGATCTTTGGTCAATTTCAGCCTCAAACTTAACATTTGGTAAGATTTCAGTTTACAAGAACATTACTCATTTATTACAGGCCTATTCACAGCAGTTTACAGCAAATGCAATAGTAGGATGAGTTTAAATTATTTTCACCAACTATCAACCAGTAATGTTTGTAGGGGGCCAATAACACTGCCTCACAAAGCGATTGTCATTGATTTTGTCGATCTCTTTACCAACCAGTGCAATGTTAATCTCTTCTTGTGTGAATGGGATTAGGGTGGTCCTGCAGTTAATCTCAACACGGTCTTACTGCTCTGAATATCCATTAATATTAGCACAAAGGTTGCCACTGCAGCAGCCCGCAGTCACTGGGTGTGTTATCTCACCCAACACATGGTGCCTTTAGAATATGTTTTTTAACCATTGCCACAGATGGCAGGATTGCTTATGGGAGAGCACTCCAGATGACCTCTGTACAAAGAATACAAAGATGTTTTTTGTTGTTCTCTTTTACACTTTTTTTTTTTTTAAGGTTTATCTGTAATCATTTTTTCAAGTTAGTCAAGTCAAATCCAAGTCAGTACAGAAGGTGTGAATCATATACATTTTGGATCCAGTGAAGTTGAAGCTTTTGAATCATATTGTGAAAGATGATCGAAGACAGATATGTGAGTTTAGGGCCACATCATCAGTTATTGTGCATTTTATGTGGTTCACGAATCAGTATAATCATTTTATATGGGCTTTGCTATTCTTCAGAGCATCTATGTGTCTTAACTGCAGACCATTTACCTCAAGATTTACTATTTAACTTCCCCCCGTCCCTGTATTCCTTAACCTTGTTTATTCCGAGACAAATCTTTTATGTCACTGCACATTCACACCAAAACCCTCCAAAAACCCTGTTACTCTCAAAGAAACAGGCCAGTGTGTCTGAGCTGTACCAGTGGGAGCTTTTCTCTGTAGAACAGATTTATTGGACTTAACCAGCCTTTTGTCTGTAATCTGCAGCATACCTAAACAATAATTCTGCCTCTGAACAAAAAGCTGTTATTGAAATGAGACTTTGAAAAAACACTGTAATCAAAGGACTTACCTTGAAGCATTCTCTCAAGCAAGTGTCTTTGTCTTCAGTAGAATTACATCCTTGCTTTCTACATTTATTAAGCTTTTGTTTATCGATGGCTTCTAATATAATCTGTTATATTCACTACATCTGTGATTATGATGGTATGTGTACAATTATAGATGATCAGCCTTTGATATGAAGCAGCCACTCGAGTATTTATGAATAATTGTGCTGCAGATATTTCCTGGGTTTGTTGTATATCTCACTACTCTTAAAATGCTCTTAAAATGTTTGTGTGTTTATTTATTACTATTTTCCCAAAAAAGTCAAAACATTTCTGGCAGTATTCAGAGGAAGGCACAATATTTATATCCATGTAAAGGCAATCTAATCTAAGAAACTCCAAAGCAAATTGTATTCATGGCAACCTTCAGCTACAGTATGGTATATTTTGCAAGTGTTAGAAAATCAGGAGCAAAGATTAAACAGTATATGGATGGCATCCATCACAGATACAGTGATGCATCTCACTCTCAATTTAATCTTTTAGCCATGCTAGCAGCATGGCTCTAGGGATGGTAATTTTGGTAGATTTGTCTGTCAGTTGGTCCACCACTTCGGTCCAGACTGAAATATCTCAACAACAATTAGATGGATTACCATGAAATTTTGTAAGGAAATATAGGCTTGTATATAACTAACTAGTGGATGGATGTTGTGGTTTGTGTTCATCAAACTTGAATTTGAACTTGACCATCAATGAACTGTTAAATCACTACATACTGCTAAACTTTTCTTTGTTTTGTTAAGACATGTAAGCATGCGTTTGGCTGCATTTACCTCAGCATTAACATCCATATCCACACCTGCTCCGTCTGTCTGTCTGTCTGTCTGTCTCTCTCTCTCTCTCTCTCTCTCTCTCTCTCTCTCTCTCTCTCTCTCTCTCTCTCTCTCTCTCTCTCTCTCTCTCTCTCTCTCTCTCTCTCTCTCTCTCTCTCTCTCTCTCTCATCCTCCTTCCCTCCTTCCACCAGTTGCATTGCCATGTGTACCTTGTTCATATTTTGTGTCTTTTTGTCTTATACTTCTCTTTTTTGTTAACCATGAGCGTGTAGATGTATACTAAAGA
This sequence comes from Siniperca chuatsi, assembly GCF_020085105.1. Lineage (NCBI taxonomy): Eukaryota > Metazoa > Chordata > Actinopteri > Centrarchiformes > Sinipercidae > Siniperca > Siniperca chuatsi. The sequence goes on from NC_058057.1 coordinate 20,025,998, forward strand.
TTATAATATCTTAATTTTATGAGTAATATTTTAAGATATACTAACAGTTTTTCTCAGGTGGAGTTAGCCAAAGAATAAAAACTAAAAATATTTTGAAATCAACCATGCACAATCTACATAATGAGCCGGTGCCTTAGGAAATCAGGCGCTAAATACACACAGATCGCCGCCGCAAACACAGTGAAAACCACAGCTTACATTTGCGCAATGTCATTTTCTTAGTAAATCTGGCCCTACGTGTATTATGTCTATACAATTTTTCTTTGAAAACTTTCATTGTTGATGTTAGCACCTGTAAGCAAATATTGTAATTAAAGCTAAAATAAAAGATTGTTGAACTAATTATATTCCTTTAAGAGTATGTGTTCAAATTATTTTCTACTTGGAGTATATACTGTGCTGTACAAAGAGCTGTGGTTCCACATTTTGTATTCTGGTTCAGTGTTTTCTACAGTGTTTTCCTCCCCATATTTTGAGTCAAAGAGAAAATAATAGGGCCCTATTTCATCCTGTGGAAATCCAATACATCCAATAGATCCAAAACAACCTGGCTATTTCTGGACTTTAAAAGGGTAACAAATCTCTAATCTACAGCCGTTCAATAGCTTGTCACACTGTCTCTTTGCTGCTCTCTCCCTAGATTCTAATAGTCGGTCTCCCTCCCCCCAGGTTATTTATTTCCCCGTATTGACATCAGGGAAGGGCTACGGTTTGGTCCTACCAGTCGCAACAAACTTACTCTGTTTTAAAGCTGTTTGTCTGATAACCTGTCAAGTAACTGTAAAGAGTAATGCATGATTGTTTTTATGAACCCAACCTGTCTTTTTCATTCATTAGCTCCAGGTTTCTTGAGGAGCATTCATGCTTGTGAAAGCATTGTTGGTGTATTTTCTGTGTCCAATTTGGGGGTATTTTGAAAATGCAGTTTCTTGTGGAAGTTATAAAGTCTTAGGTGGCAGTTTTGTGGACTACGCTGAGTTTTTATCTTTGTCACCAAAAAGGTTGAAGTAGATATAGAAAACTTCAAAGTCAGCCGAGCAGCACTTGCACAGCTATGCTGGTGGTGATGCCTGCAGTCACGTCATGCTGGTATTTTTGAACCGCAGCACAATTTGAGTTTGTTATATTCAGAATTCTTAAACAAGAGATAAGAATATGGAGTCCAGGAAGCAGAGAAACATTTGAGAATATAATATATAAGTTACTGAGAGATTTAAAAATAATTTTGTTTTTTTTTTGTATTATCTGCATGGCCAAAAAGTACTGAGGATAAATTTAAAAATTTTGTAAATTGGTTGTAGTGACCCTTTAATAGGTTTGATTTTAAAGATTAACTTAACACCCTCTTGTCTGTTGCACCTCTGACCACTTCCAGCATCACTGATTTGTCTGGTTGGGTGGTGGTTATTGGCGTTAACAAGCAAAGAAATGAGGTAATGCGCCAACAAAGGCAGTAAAGAAGACTGCTTGCTAATAAACACTGATGTAAGCAATGCAGGATGTAACATATTTTAGAAATCGGCTTTGCAAATGTTTTATGAGGAAAGAAATGCAGCACACTTTTTTTAGACCTCAAGGATACACACAATGTGTTTCGGTGAGAAATACTGAATGTAAACACAACTTTTGTTTGTTTACAAGAAAATTTCACACTTTAAGTTACTCTTTAAGATAAGAGAAGATAAGATAAGCCTTTATTGATCCACAGAGTGAAAAATTCAGGTGTTGCAGCAGCACAAGGACAGAAATAGTTTAAGTACAGATAAATAGAGAAAGGTTTAAAAAAAAATAAAGTAGACAAAAGTCCAAAAACATGGAATTGTAGCAAGAGAGCTGCTGCAACAGGCTGCCTACTGCTCTGCCCTGGAAGGTAACTGTGAAAAGCAAAGTAAATAATTGTGAAAAGTTTTTCATTTGAAGGGAGGAGCTGGGTTTACTGGGTCCAACAAAGGTCTAAAATTTTATGTCACGGTTCAATTTTCATGGGTGAGTTTTAGGTCATTTTAGGGCTGAAGAGTTTTGTTAGACCTTGCAACCCTGTGTGGGGTGGCTGTCGAATTGTCCATTAACAGACAGATGCTCTTTCATATTTCTAAAGACAGTTCAAGTAATTGATTTGTTATACAGTGAATACAGTCATTTGTTTTGGAATTCATGCTCTGCTTTTTAAAATAACTGAAGAAACCATACAGCCACACTTTTGCTTTCACACTGTGTATCTCCCTCAGTTTTTCCTCCCCTCAGCCTCTGAATTTCTGATTTGAAAGAGCAGGCAATTTATATGCAATGGAACATCATTAGAGGAAAATGAATTTGACTGATGAGAGATGTGTTCTTGAATGGAGGTCGGGTTTGAAGGTCTGTTTTGCACCTCAGTAATAAAGCTCTTGTTTTCTATGTGCAGTTACTTATTGACAAGACTAACAATAGTAATGAAATCGCGAGTGCAACTGCCAGCACTTTTTCATTTAGGAATAAATTTGAAGGTTGCTTATTTATTTAATCTGCACTCTTTCATGGGGTTGTTGCCATGGTTCTGCTGGATCATTTAAAGCAAATTTCACTTTGGTTGAAAATGTAGCACACACATTTTAGCATGCAGGGTTAGGAACAAGCATCAACAGATCCTCAGGGTAGAACTATTCATTATTAGAAGAAGTTTACATGTACTGTTAGTGTTTTACCACAGTGAAGACGCACACAAACCAAGCAAACATTTTGCCAGTGGTGGAAGAAGTATTCAGATCCTTTTACTTAAGTAAAAGTAGCAATAACACATTGAAAATACTCCACTACAAGTAAAAGTCCTGCATTCAAAACCTTACTTGAGTATTATCAGCAAAATGTACTTAAAGATGGGATATGCAATTCTAATCCAATACACGTCTTTTTGTCAAATTCAGCAAATACCTGCTCACGGTCTGCTGGCTGTCTGTTCTGTTTGTGCGCTGAAAAAAACTGTGGTGTCTGTCGTATCCTGACATTTTGACAACAGCTACCATAGCTAACGTTAACTTAGCTGGCCCGTCGGCTTGCGCAGAGAGCAGTTGAGCACACGCCCCTTGGATTGGGGTGTGAGTTGCCAGGTTGCGGTAACAGATGGGTTGAAATTGTGTTTTCATTTTATCTGGCAACTTGGGTGACGTCAGACAAAACATCCAAAACTTGGATCCGTGTATTCATAATAAAGTTTGAGAGCCATGCAAATTACAGGAGAGAAACAACCAAGTGGGAGGGCGCTGGGAGTTGGGCCTTGAAATACGGGAGAAATCCGGGAAAAACTGGAGTGTTGACAGGTATGGAAGTAAAATTGTCCCTGTCAGTGTTTAACTATTATAATATGATGTTTCTGGATTAATATTACTGCTGTAGATGTTTAAGGTTGAGCTAATTTAACTCCTTTATATACTAATTAATAAATCTATAGCAATGCATCATATTCTATAAGATCATATGTTTGTAGCGGCCTGTCCTGTTAGAACCACATATCTCTAAAAAGTCAACTTTTCATGAGCTCAGTAAAACAGACGTTTTTGATTTCTTTGTGACGATGCAGTTGAGTTAGTTTAGTTTAGAGTTAGTTTAAGAAGTAGGGGAATTTTCTCAACCCATAAAGGAACACTTAATATTTCAGTTTATCAGAAAAATTCAAAATCACCAAATTTGGAGATACATGGTTTTTACTGGACAAGAAGGGTATGAAAAGTAACTAGTAACTAAAGCTGTCTAAAAACTAAAAGTACAATATTTGCCTCTGGGATGTAGAAGAGTAGAAGTATGAAGTTGCATCAAATGGAAATACTCAGGTAAAGTACAAGTACCTCGAATTTGTACTATAAGTACTTTTACTCAAGTACTGTACTTCATTCCACTCTGCTTTTTGCCTATATATATTAGCTCTTCGGAAGTACTGTATTTCTTCTTCTTTTATTCAGCTCATTTATGAAGTAATCTGATCAACAATTGTGGAGGACTTAATCACTAGACGTGTATATATTTAATTTCGCATTAGAGCTACATAAGTGGAATAAATAATTTCACAAGAGGTTATTTTGATGCCTGTGCAGCATAGCATATCTAAATGCATTGAATGTTCCTTTCCACACCCACGTTTTCAGAAGAAAAGATGTACTCAGTTGATGTTTTTTAGAAGAGACATGCCCTCTTTTCCTTTTCTAGCTAACTGTGGTGAATAGCCTTTGTGGATTGTGCTGGTTTCAAAGGCACATGAAGTGCCGCCTCCCACACGGAGAGCTCCACTGCAGACAAAGCAGAAGGACACCCCACACTCGTGTTCCCTTCACTTTACACCTAAAACGACAAAGTCAACTTGCCCTTGACTCAAATTAGTTATAATTTCTCGACTTTGCCATCAGTATAGGATTTTATTTTCATAATGATGCCCATGCAGTACATTATATTAAAGTCCAACTGAAATCACATCCCATTTTGTAGTCAAAAATAATGTCAATGTGTTTTTTAACTGTACTGTTAATAGTTTATTATTAAAAGGAAGAAAAAAGGTATTTGGTGAAATATTGTTCTTTTTCATCTCAGATGGCTCGATGGGCTTGTTCAGTTGACAGTAGTTGGTGTTGGTGTTACACTGTAGCGAACGAGAGACAAAGTAAACAAACTTTGTATGTCATGAGCAGACTTCGTAATTTAACTCTAAATTGGTATTGAGGAGTAAGGACCACAACAGTATCTAACCAGACTGAAGTGACATTTGCAGGTACGTTTACATGCAGCTGAGTAGATAATTTGCTATCTAGCCTGCAAACTGTTAGATAAGGAGACTTTAGCAGGAAAGCTAATGTGGGTTGTTGTTCAAAGTCTGTCTGTCTGCTCTGCCTCTGATAGAACGCTGGCGTTAATGCTATGTGCAAGATTTGATTGTCTGAATCGAAATAATAAAGGTATTCCATCACATTAATGCAAAACTAAGGGGATGCCATCATAAAACCAGGAAATTTAAAATACAAATTTCTCCTTTTTGTTTTTTTGGGGGTTTTTTTCTCAAAGGAGAACAGGACAGGTGATTGGACTTGGAGCTCTGACATAGCATATGTTTGTCTTACTTAGTTCTAAAAATCATGCTGTAAGACACCAAATACTTGCAGAGAAATGCATTTTTAGTAGTGCAGCAACATCTGATTTTACTCTTTTTAAAGTGTAGATTCACCCAAATCACTAAAAAACATTTGTCACTTACTTCTAGTGGTATCTTACAGTGCAGATAGTTTTGGCAGTACTGGAAGAAGTACTCAGATCCTTTACTTAAGTAAAAGAAGCAATACCACAGTGTAAAGATACTGTGGTAAGTAAAAGTCCTGCATTTAAAATGTACTCCGTAAAAGTGTACTTAAGTATCAAAAGTAAAAGTGCTCATTCTGCAAAATGGCCTTTTTCAAAGTTAAATTTTATTATATTCTGTAAGTATTACATTATTGGATTACTGTTGCTGATGGATACAGCATTTTACTGTTGTAGCTGGTTGTTGGATCATCTAACAGCATCTGAAGCGCCCTTTCCGACTTTGTCCGTCAATTTTTTTGTAACTTTCCGAAACCACTAATCACACCCCCTTTACGCAATGATTGGCCAGGTGCGGAGGGGTGAAAGTAAGGCGAGTCTTTAACTCTTCTCTCAAGCTCTCTTGTGTCATTCTTCATACAAATATTGTCCATCACTTCTTGTGTGTTCAACGGAGTGCAACACCATGAATTCCTTCAAGGAGAGACTGTCCAAACCTGTGCACTATTATTATACGCATCATTGTGTCAAGATTACAAAAACACGCAAAAGACACAGTTCATGGAGAAAGATCAGGGAAGCATTGTGATGCGGCCTGGTGGAGGCTATAATGGCAGGATTTCTGCCCCACCTTCGAAAGGGGTAATTTCTGAACAGGTATAAACACGTGTGCCTTTAGACAGGGTCAGACAACATGTTGTACAACCTACTTGGTTTCAAGCATACAAATCCTGTCACTTTCTGCAATGGTACTGAACTTTGACATCAGATTTAAAACGTGGGCTGCAGAATCATACAACATGAGTATGATTTCTAGATACTGGGCTTGACCCTGAATTGACTGAAAAATCATTAGAAAACTTGTAAGGCTGCAAGATTCTCATGCTATTCAACAAATCCAACAGCTTGCCAAACTAAGACACCAGGCCTTGCGTTTGTGGAGGAGTGCTGTAGTTTTTATTTGTTTTGTTTTTTTGATAAGTAGTCATATGTTTCTTTTTGCCGATGATGATTTAAAGTTTTTTAAAGTCCTGCCATAGGGGCATACGTGGGTGGAGCCAGGAACCCCTTATTTGGTCTGTGCTGTGACTGCGCAGGTTCTCCTGAGGAATCCTGTCTTGTTTTCCACACATTTCCTTGGAGTAGACTTCTGTTACCGGGCAACCTGACAGTGACAGAGTCTGTTCATCTGTTCCCGCCTCCACCTGTCATGCCTTTACATTTCTCATGTTCCAGTGCACTTGTTTCATGTCCTTCTAAATGTCAGGCACACATGTAAAAGTGATGAAGGAAAGCATGTTGTTTGGTTATGTGTCATATGTTGCTGCACATTGAAACACAGTAGTGATGTGAAAAATGTAATCATGTTGAATCATAATTTGTCAGCCTGTAAATACATCTATTCTTGTGCTCCCACCATGCAGTTTTCTACATATAATCATTTCATTTCAAATGTGGAGTGCTTGAACATTTAATTAACTCTTGTTTGCATTTCATGACATTGTTGATACCCAGCATCTAATTTTTATAAGATCAATTCATTTCCATGTCTTGCTGCTCTAGATAGTTAGATACCAACAGTGTATCATAATGGAGCCTAATTTGTATGAGGGTTTTCAGTTCATTAGCTGTGACTGTTGCTCAAAAATTCTGCTTAGCTTACAAATTACTCAGCTATTAAGTCCGCTGTTATGAGTTGACATAAATGAGCACCTACCCATGAAACCACAGTGTCACCCTTGTTCCATAAAAGCTTTAAGATGTATTTATCCCCAACAAATCTTCCCTGTTATTAATTTTTTTGGGACTGGGTTTCCCTGCAGAGATACAAGGCCGGAAGGTGTGATGACATCCTCAAGTGGAAGCCCCCCAATCTCAACTCTGTGGACTTTCGCCTCAAGATCACCAAAGTCGGAGGAGAAGGGTAAGTCTCTGTTGCCGGGGAAACACTCTGCTTGATGAATCTTATAGATCCTATCATTTTGTGACACTTATGAGTACTTCCAGACATCCACACCAACATATGTGTACAGCTGCTATGTGTGTCTGTGTCAAAAGCATGCTTTGAATCAAAGAAATCCAGAATTTCTTTGACATTAATCTTTTCTTCACTATCTCATCTTTTACTTGCATTTCCTTTTTGCCTTAGGGTTCAAAACGTTGCTACAGTGTGCAAAAGTTAATTCCTTTCACCATAAATGCCTATATGCACCTTGTGTCCAATCTCATAAATGTCTTATTTGCTGTACGTGCCTATATGTGCAAAGAAAAACATTACTGCTCTTCCTCTTTTCTCTCATTTTATGTTTATTATCCTCTGCAACATAAATTATTCAGATCCACTGGTGCTCATCCTAGCCCTCATCCTGGTAAACATTAGACCTCTGCAGACAAACAATTCTATTTTTAGTTAAGGCTTAAACAACTATTGGATGGATTGCCTTGAAATTTGGTACAGATGTTCATGGTGTCCAGAGGATGAATCCTCATAACTTTGGTGATCCCCTGACTTTTCCACTACAACCACCAACAGTTCAAATTTTCACTTATCTAGTGAAATATTGCAACAACTATTGGATGGATTTGCACAAAATTTTGTACAGACATTCATGGTTCCCAAAGAATAAATCCTAAGGACTTTGGTGATCCGCTGCCTTTTCTTCTAGCGCCTACTTGAGGTTGACATTTGTGGTTTTGAGTAAAATATCTCTATCAACTATCAGATGGATTGCCATGAAATTATGTACAGACATTTATGTTCCCCTCAGGATGAATTGTAATAACTTTGATCCCTTTTCATTTGATGTCAGATCTGTCCAATACTTTAGTTTATGACCAAATACCTGCAAAACTGATGACATTCCCATCAGCCTCAGCTGTACCTTGTATTTACTGCTAATTATCAAATGTTAGCATGTTAACGGGCTAAATTAAAATGATAAACATTATACCTGCTAAACATCAGCATGTAAGCATTGTAACTGTGAGTATGTTAGCATGCTGACATTCACAATTAGCTCAAAGCAACACACTGTGTCTAAGTACATCCTTACAGAGCTGCTAGCATGGTTGAAGACTCATATTTGTGTTTGTTTTTTGTCAGCACAGCACACACTCTGTGCTTTTCTTAATCTTAGTCTGTGAGTATTTTCTGAGTGCAGGCAAACACACATAGCAGTGAGCTTTCTGGTCATGCTGCCTTTTCCTTTGAGAGCCAGATGACCTTAGTGACTGTCCCAGCTTTGTAGCCATGAGCCTGCCACCATTCACCAACAACAGACTGAGAGGATCACAGCAGGGCACAGTCACTCATTCTACTCCGAAGGCAGCCAGCAGGCCAGCTTCTTGACTCCTCCCTGTGTGTGGGAGAACACAGACGAATATTGTTGCCATTTGAGAACATTCTAATATTTTCCCGAAAGATGAATTTTGCTGGTAGAGGAGCAGGACCTCCCTCAGTCTTGGTGTAGGTTTTCAAACATCTCCTTAGTTATTGTCTGAGAGGGAGAGAGAGATGGACAGACATGTAAGGAGGTAACAACTGTTTATTCATCAGCCCACACAATCAATCCTTGAGCACGTCTTTGTGTACCACTAAGGCATACAGCCATGCAAGTTTTATTACCTCTCTGAAAGCAAACACAGAGGCAGACTGTGATTATTGTCAGCAGGAAGAGTGGATTGGTGGAAAAGAACTAACTGGAAAGGTGAAGCAATTCCAGAAAGCATGCCAGTGCCCTTCCCAAGTGTTGAATTGAAACAGTCTCAAGTATTGTATAGATTTCTTGACTTATGGATAATTTGAGGCAGCATTCTGTCTGAGGAGGTGATGACTATCATTAGGTGTGTTGGGATTTTTACCCAGAAAAGGAGAATAGTACTGTTTTACTGGCTTTGATTGGCTCTCTAGAGGCCAGCATCCAGGCTACTCGTTACTGGTGTTTCTACTCAAGTGTCATTACAGCATCCTGATCCATATTTTGTGTAAAGGATCCATAGTCGAGACAGCCGAGTCAGGTACTCTCACTTGTGACTGATGATGTAAAGTTCAAGTTGAAGTTGAACAACATGTAATCAATGCTTTTATTCTTGACTGTATTACCATGAGAGTTAATGTCCTTTGCAACATTTCACCTGCAGAGCCACCATGACGTTGACATTTGTGGCTTTGAGTGAAAAGATTCAAACCATCATGGAGACTCTGCATGGTGTCAGGGAATTTTGATTTTTAGACACAATATTTCTGCAGTGCCATTTTTAAGATGCAAACAATTGGCATAGACCATTTTTAGAAGCTGCAGAGAAACATTTGGGTAAGAAAGACATTCATTGCACATGTAGTGTGATTCAGAGCAAGTGGATCTGAGATGTCGAAAGAGCCTCTGCTCGCAGCTTTTCGACCATCCACACAAACATGAAAGATTCTGCAGAACAAACATGGAGCCTGTCTTTTGACTCTGAACCCCCTTGAATGGATTTTTCTGTATGGACACAAAGATCTCTGTAGTTGGCGCCCTGATGACCCGGCTGTCTCCAATTGGCACCTATCACAGGGAGTGTGTCGCATCAACTTCAGAATACACATTTTTAATTTAATGTCTTATTGGTCCACTGATGAAAAGACTTATTACAATATTTTGGCCTGTGCTCACAGTATTTATTAATTATTATTAATATTAATTTGCATACCATTAGCATACCATAATGGACACTCTTAGTCAGCATATTTAAAGGATAATGTTGGCATTATTTGATATTTTTGTTACTGTTAACAAATCCATTAAAACACCAAAAACAGCAATGCATTAGTCAATCTCTCAATATTTCAGTTATTTAATGTTCATTTTTATAGGGACAAGTTTATAGCATGGAGCAATGCCGCATACCAAGTTAGTTTGCATTTGCCATTCCTAAATGGGCCTTCATACGAATACAAAAAACTCAACAAAAAAATACAAACACAGCAGCACAAAACACAAATGATGACACAATAGAATTGCCATAAAACTCAATGACATGCTCCAGATCATTCAGGGCTGTGTGACTGATTCCCTCTTTTAAAGATGTTTCAACTTGGGTTTAAAACGAGGGTTAGGGTTCATGATACATTTTTTTCCGTGGGTAAGGTGTTCCACATATGGATCCTCCGAACAGAAATAGGATTTACGAAAGGGCACCTTAAAGTTCCCCACAGACACACCCCGAGTCGTGCAGCCAGAAACCCTACTGAGTATTTACAGCAACACTGTGTATGTGGGATTAACACAAAATAAACTACAGCGCCCATGTCCATGGTAATGAAGGAACATGTCACCCAGTGCACCATTGTGGCTCAGTGATGTGATTTTATTAGTTTTGGATAAAATTGGAGGTCTTTGTCACAGAGGAATAGGCTGTATAAGGCTTTGACTGCACAGGCAACACTTATTAGTAGGGTCACTTAATTAATAGTTTTGGTCATGGGATTTGCTGACTCTAACAAAAATATAGAATATCAACAGCCTCATCCTTTAACATAGAGAAGAAAAAAGAAAGTGCAGCCTGGATCTATACATCTACAGGTGAGTCAGTTAGGCAATATATGATACACATTTGGCATGTTTTACTGTCATGCTCCAGCCCAGATCATAAAAGTTTTTTAAATTTTTTCGCTTAAGACACAGGGCCTTGGCCATTTTTTTCACACCATGTATTCTTTGTTTTTGACATTATGTTTTTTCAAGGTTTTTTGCTTCTATGAATTTATAAATCATTTGACATGTTGTTCCAGCTGTTACAAGTCTGATTGCATGCTGCTCAAAGGCTACAGTGACATTTAACAGCATCTTGATTGTTTTAACAAACACCCCTGCCTTGTGTTGGAGTCTATTTTTGTTAGTGTTCTGTATTTTTTTTAAAAAGTCATTCGGAAAATTGATGTTGTAGTGTAATTTAAGACAGTAGTACTCTGTTTGTTACACATGGACCTCAAACATTTAGATTGTAAGCAGAATATCAAGTTGGCAGCATAAAACCGCTTGTAAACGACAACAAAAGAGTGTTTCTTGTCTGATATATCCTCTCATCTGTTCCATTGCCTCTGGTAAAATCTCATTGATATCTTACTGTTGTTTTAGAAAACTGTGTCGTGATCAGTGCAATTTTCTTGTTTGTGAGTCCTGCAGGTTTAGGAAAGTGGTATTTGACGAACACCATATTAGTCAGAGGTATTAATAGAACCAATGACGAGAATGGACTTGTGTTTTGTGAGGTCTTGGCATGTGACGGTGTCCATCACTGCATGGCTATTTGGCTCTCTTAATGTCTATTGCTGCTTCCTTCCGGCTTGTGCTAGCTATCATTACACAGGAGGAGGCTTGGGTGGATGGGAAGATGGTCTCCAATTTCAGCTCCAATTGAAATCTCTGAACTCAGACTACGTAGCCGCACTGTTGTTTAGCCGTCAGTTTGGCTGCATACCTCCCCTTATTTCCGTTCTAAAAATGGTTAACTAATATGAAACCAGTGCCAGTGCTTGTATACTCAGTCCACACAAACGGCAGACATAGTGTCTGGAAATAACAACGGGCACACAGTGTTGTTTTTGGTGGAGAGGGAGGTAAGGAGCAATGTGTGATTAAGACATCTGTTGGGTGTGATCTTTGGGATGAGACACAAATACTGCACAGACACATGTTCAGGTTACTGAGAGACGCACACACAAGACTACTATACATATAAACCCCAATATAGTCTGAATTAACTGTGCTGAGGGTCTCTATATATGTTCCACAGAATTATTATTGCCTTGTGCCCATACTGTGGTTTTCTTTGAAAGTTTAGAAACATCAAGCTACACAGAGAGACAGAAGGGCTTAGAGAGGTGTAATCTCACATCTCTGCCGTTCTGTTACTAGCTGGAAAATGGAAGCGGTGTAGTGATTTCTTTGCATCGTTGTTACCACTCAGATACTCTCGTGCTGAGATCCTTAGCTGAGGGTGTTGCGGGTGTTAACCATGATCTTTTTGTCTTTGTAGGCTGCTTCCACAGACTGTCGGCTTGCTCTACGTCGGCAACTATGACAGGCCCTTTGCAAAGATGAAGGTGAGAAAATAAATGTGTTGTTTTGTTGAATTCATCCTTGTGCCAACAAGCCAAAGCCCCCTGTGCTCTTCCAGCTTCCCTTTAACGTGGCGCAAGATTTTAGTTTTGTTGAAAGTCTGTAGCTGTTTAAACTGCCAAGAATAAAAGGGATGCAATAACCATTTGGCAAATTAGGTTTTTTCTTCATCTGTTAATGTGTGACATGAAGAATTGTTGCAGTTTCATTGCAGTTTAGTTGTTTCACTTACCATAAATACTCAAATAATGGCTGTTGCTTTTATATACCTGAACTGCAGAACCTGACTTTTATTAGAGACATATCTTTATTATTCATGTTCCCTGTTTTTACACACATTTGATCAAATTATAGTAAAATCTGACCTACTCTTGTTTTAATTTGATGTTAATGCAAACATAACACTTCCTCCATAGTTATCTGTTGTCTTGACACATTCAGGATAATATACATGTGCACAGCACCAATTTCATCAGTGCAACAACATACTCTACACACTGTTTATCTTTTTAACAGAAATATCATTATCATTCACTAATTAATTTCAGTCGGTTCTACTTTGCTGGGGGAGGGGGTTTCCTTTCTGTGTTAAGCTGCTGTCAATGAAAAGCAACGCTTCCTGTTTCACACTGGTGAATTGGTATGTGCTTTTGAAATGATGCAACACTAACTATGCCTTTCACTGAGCATGTTTAGATACAACAGTATGTACATGTTTGTTGGAAACCCGCCATCTGTGCCCTTTTAAAAATGTCATCTATTGTATACAATTATAAATAAACTGCCCAAATGTCATCATTCTTATTCTTTTTTTTATTATTAACTAATCATTCTGTCATTATAGTCATATTCTTAACTAGTGCCAAAACAGTTAATTGATTAATCAATTTGTCAATGGACGTAAAATAAATTATTTTGTAATTCTTTTAGTTTTTTTTTTTTTTTTTTTTTTTTTTGCAGAATTTACACTGATTTGTTACAGCTTCTCAATTATGAGGATTTGCTGCTTTTTTTCGTTTTTATATGATAGTAAACTGAATTTGTTTGGGTTTTAGACTTTTAGTCTAAGACTAAACGATTAATCGATAAAATGTGAAAATAATCGGCAGATTATTTGATAATGAAAATAATCGTCAGCTGCGATCGTTAACTTTTACTATTATCTGAATGTTTAGTTGTAATACATTTTGCATGAGATACATTCTACTGTACAGAGAGGCATTTAAGCAGCTGCACTTCACATAGTGAGATTGATTTCCTTGTTGCGCATTGTGTATGTGAATACACAGCGTTGTATTGTATGGGATCACACACTCTAAATCATCAGACCTTTGATCTACAGTAACACAGATTCAGTCAAGTGCACTTCACGATAACTAGTATCTTATGTCCATTAGATTAGATATTATGGGAATTCACTAGTCTGGGGTGGAGGAGCAACATTATAGAATTATTACATTTGTTCTACAGTTTCTATTTTAATGTAGATTTCTATAATGCAATTACACTATATGGAAATGTGCCACTTTGACTAAATGACTCTTAGTATGTGTAGGCCTTCCATTAGTCACAGACATGGTTTAGAAACACAGTAAATGAGTGGTTCTTTTCCCTCTGGTATTGTCAGTTCTCATGTATCAGCCCTGGGCTCTGTAACTGAACAAGGTAGAGTCACTGTTTGCTGCTCGGTCTCTAAGCTCCTCCTAAGGGATTATTATTATAGGCTATTTTTGTTGTGAAATGTGTTTTACAGTCTGTGTGAGTGTGAATTAAGTGTGAATATGCAAAAAAGGTAATTACATGCCAGCAAAGGACATAGCGACTTGTGGTTCTGGCTGCCTGAATAATGTTTGTTATACATCTGAAATGTAGTGCCACCTCTGCTGTGTGTGTGTGTGTGTGTGTGTGTGTGTGTGTGTGTGTGTGTTTGTTTGTTTGTTTGTTTGTTTGTTTTGCCCACAGTGCACCACCACAGAGTAGTTCTGATATTCATTGCCTTGCTCATGGGCATATTAGTAATGTCAGTGTGTCGGTTAGATGTAATTTGAGGCACATCCAGTTGCCAGCTCATATGAAAGCATCGTGCTGCTGGAAAAAATAAATCCAACCAACTTTTTCAATTAGAAAAATGTTGTAATCTTCATGAAAACCTGTTTTATTGGCTCAGTTCTTCCAATTTAGCTCCATATTGTTGTAATTCCTTACACTGTTGGTGCCTACAGGGGATCACTAAAATGAATTTTGGAAAGGAGCTTTCTTGATGATTTATCAGCTCAGCCTTTCGAAAAGAACAAATATTGAGAAAGAGCCGACCGACTGAAAACCTTTTGTCTAGACAATATGTGTTTAGGGGTGTTTAATTATGAAAAACATGGCAGGACCTATTTATGAATTAATGTATGTCATAAATACTGTTGTAATCATGTTAACGGATTATATCTCCATTCTATCTCCTTGGATCCTGTTGTACTTTCTCTTCTTAGGAAAACAAATCCAGTAATGTCTTTTGTCTTTTGAGCTTTGCAGCCTTCCTTTGTTTGTTTATCACTTTTAATTATGTTGCAACTGAAGCTCATGTACATTTTCATAGATCAGTAAATCGGGTATGGTTTACAGTGCATCCGGTAAGTATTCACAGCGCTTCACTTTTTCCACATTTTGTTATGTTACAGCCTTATTCCAAAATGAAAAAATTCTACAAACAATACCCCATAATGACAGTGTGAAAGAAATCTGTTTGAAATCTTTGCAAAATAATTAAAAACAAAAAACGAAAAAAATCACATCAAGTATTCACAGCCTTTGCTCAATACTTTGTTGAAGCACCTTTGACACCAATTACAGCCTCAAATCTTTTTGAGTATGATGCTACAAGCTTGGCACACCTATTTTTGGGCAGTTTCTCCCATTCTTCTTTGCAGGACCTCTCAAGCTCCATCAGGTTGGATGGGGAGCGTCGGTGCACAGCCATTTTCAGATCTCTCCAGAGATGTTCAATCGGGTTCAAGTCTGGGTGCTGGCTGGGCCACTCAAGGACATTCACAGAGTTGTCCCCGTAGCCACTCCTTTGTTATCTTGGCTGTGTGCTTAGGGTCATTGTCCTGTTGGAAGATGAACCTTCGACCCAGTCTGAGGTCCAGAGCACTCTGGAGGATGTTTACATCAAGGATGTCTCTGTACATGTGCTGCATTCATCTTTCCCTCGATCCTGACTAGTCTTCCAGGTTCTGCCGCTGAAAAACATCCCCACAGCATGATGCTGCCCCCACCATGCTTCGCTGTACGGATGGTATTGGCCAGGTGATGAGCGGTGCCTGGTTTCCTCCAGACATGACGCTTGCCATTCAGGCCAAAGAGTTCAATTTGTGTTTCATCAGACCAGAGAATTTTTTTTCTCATCTCTAAGAGTCCTTCAGGTGCCTTTTGGCAAACTCTAGGCAGGCTGACATGTGCCTTTTACTGAGGAGTGGCTTCCTTCGTGCTCATTGGGACCTTCAATGCTGCAGAAATTTTTCTGTACCCTTCCCCAGGTCTGTGCCTTGATACAATCCTGTCTCAGAGGTCTACAGACAATTCCTTGGACTTCATGGCTTGGTTTGTGCTCTGACGTGCACTGTTATCTGTGGGACCTTATATAGACAGGTGTGTGCCTTTCCAAATCATGTCCAATCAACTGAATTTACCACAGGTAGACTCCAATCAAATTGCAGAAACATCTCAAGTATGATCAGTGGAAGCAGGATGCACCTGAGCTCAATTTTGAGTGTCATGGCAAAGGCTGTGAATACTTGTGGGGTTTTTTTTGTTTGTTTTTTATTTTTAATAAATTTGCAAATATTTCAAACAAACGTCTTTCACGTTGTCATTATGGGGTGTTTGTAGAATTTTGAGGAAAATAACGAATTTAATCCATTTTGGAATAAGGCTGTAACATAGCAAAATGTGGAAAAAGTGAAGTGCTGTGAATACTTACCGGACGCACTGTATTACAACATAGATCTTATTTTTGTTGCTCCCTCTGTTGGTTATTACCAACCTATTTGACCTACTGTCCTTGCCCTAGTCTTAAAAAAATTGTTCAACATTTTGAGAAATTTGCTCATTAGCTGTCTTGCTGACTGTAGCTTCATATTGACAATAAGAGTGGTATCAGTCTTCTCATCTAACTTGTTAAACATTACCAGTGTGCTCACTTTCTTTTTTTACCTCCAAATAAAATGGTAGCTAATCTTATATAAAATGTCAGCTTGTTTACAACATGTCTGATCGCTCGTGCTTTTTGCCGCATTATACCTATTTTCAGCCATGTCACCTCCTTTTGAGATCTCAGAAACTACAGTTTTCAGTCGTCATTACAGTTTTGACTTCTAGAAAAGGTAGAATTAGCTAAAGCCTGGCACAAGTAATGGCTATTGATTCCCCATTTAGGTTTAGTTTCACCGCTTCATGGAGTCAGCTCCCTGTGCAGAACTACAGATGGGTGACAAATTAAAGGAATAACCAACATGAAGTGTCTTAGTCTTGGAGTCAGGACACTGTTAGCCTCCAGAACAGCTTCAGTGCTCCTTGCCAAGTCTGTGAAAGTCTATTGAAGGGATGAACACCATTCCTCCACAAGAGATTCCCTCATTTAGATATACAACCTCTATTTAATCAGGTAATCTCATTGAGATCAAGATCTCTTTTGCAAGAGAGACCTGATTACAGCAGATAGAAAGAAAAACAAACATAGCCAGACGTAACAAAAGCATATAGCATCAGAGATGGTCACAGACATAATTAAATAGATTTGAAGATGAAAGTTTATATTGTATCATTTGGTCTTATGGAGATGGTGATGGAGAGCATTGTCTTACACATTGGTCCAAAATCTTCCATAGGTGTGAAACTGGGTTGAGATCTGATGACTGTAAAGGCCGTAGCATTTTATTCACGTCGTTTTCATACTCGCCAAACCATTCAATGAGCCCTGGTGAACGGAAGCATCTGCATTTGATATGTTACTCAACTCTTTTATTCAGATTTTTCCTTTAATTTGTCCCCCGTCTGTATATGTGGCCTGTGAGTACAGCCCATTAATCATAAATAATTTGAATGGTGCCTGACAGATGTAGTCACCAGAGAAGGAGATAAGAGCAGCTCTCTGTCAAAGACCAGCCACTTTGATGAAGCTGTGAGAGTTTGGCATTGTGCACTTCATCTGCAGAGTGCTGAAATGCCTTTTTTCCGTCAATTATTTCCCCAATTTGTACAACTCTATATGCATCATTAAGTGAGAGTTAAAAGTATTTTTCTGTTTAATCAGCAGTAATGCTTTCACACTGAACTGCAATTAAAATATTTGAATAGGTTTTCATTTTGTTAATTTTTGAGATTTTTGTTGCCCACAGTAAATCACATGAGATGTGGGAATAAGAACCATGTATACTGGCAGAGTAATTTAATGCGCTTCCCACAGAAAACACTCAATCATGCTGCACAACAAAACAAACTAATCAATTAAAAGTTTGGGAGGTAAAAACACAATTCTGTGGGGAGTTTTTCCCCCTTCCTTGTCTTGTTTAACTGCCTGCTTTCCCCTCATTTGCCTCAGTTACACATTATTAGCTTGTTTTTCTCCTTGTGTATCTCCTCAGATCTGATGTGACAGTCAATCTGAATGCGTGGGATAATGATTGGTATTATGCATATTCACCAGAGACCTGACAAGCACGTCATATAATGGGATCTTGAGGAGTTGCTGAGTTGTTGGACTCCCATTTGTTTGTTCTCTGACACAGCTATATAAGGCCACAAATTGTTATAATTGGCCCTTATAATATAATGTAGTATAACGTGCGGCGAATATTTTAGCTTTACAATGCACACAGTTTGCTGAGTCACTAAGCTGAGTTGTGTACATTTTAGTATGAGTTGATATCAATAGACAGAAGACATCTAATGTATTCTGTTCGAAAGCATATTAAAGATTGAACATTGGTTTCGAAACTGTCCATCAGCTATGTTGTTCCCTCTGAGGGAGTGTTTGTTCATGTTCAAACTTTTGCATCTTATATCCTCTCCCCACTTATATATTCTTTCATCTAGTTTCTCGTTATTAAAATGGACCCGAGTGCTGCGGTGTCGCAGACCTGCAGGCCGGTTCTGATTAAGTCTAGAATAAAACAAGGGCAGGGTCAGTTGGAGAGAAACGTCTGGGAAGACAAAACACCTACTCAAGGAAATTACAAACTATGAATCTTTGTTCATCCATGTTGCTATCTCTACAAAATTCCTGTAATAAACTGTAGCACAATGTACGGGTGCAACAGTCCCCACAGGTCTTAGTATTTCATAAAGAAGCAAGTTGACTGTCTGTGTTGTGCACAGGCTAGTAAAAGGTCAGATGTCATATACTTCCAGTTGTGTGTAGTTGTTTTCTTTGGTCCTAGTTTCTACTTTACTCCACATACTGATACAGTGAATGTTGTACTTGTTTAGTGTTTCCCAATGATGAAAATTCTTGGTCCTTTAAAATGATTGCACTCAAGATTATTTTCTTTCCTTTTTTTCCCCCTCTTTTATTTCAAGTGCTGGCAGTGGTCCAACACACTAAAACTGAAGTCACTAAGCGTGTTCACACCTTTTATTCTGGTCTGGTTCCTGTTCACATAGATTTTTTTTTACAAAAGAATCAAGAGGAGTAAACATTTTATTCAGACTGACAGGTAACTCGTTGATTGGACAGTTTTGGTGATTGTCATCCTGCATCATCAGGACCCACGTGGGGAAATCAAATTCCGGTGACTGACAGAAGTTTATGCAGCACTTTAATGCTTCTGATGTGCATATTCATGTTCTTTGGTGTCACAAAGAGCTCACGAAGAAATAACTGATTATAAGTATTATTAGACTGCAAATCGACCGCATGTTATGAATAATGACTAACAGGTAGAGACAGGACGAAAAGGGGGTGACAGTGATGATTTAGGACTTATTACTGTGGGATCGCTGTCACACACATGGACTTAATGAACTGACAAAGTACACAGAGTAGGATATAAGCACAGCATTTTTAACAGCTTTTGACATCAGGGAAAATACCTGCGCTGACGTGCATATGTGTTGCCATGGTTACCAAATGATTTGTATAAATATATACATGACTTTTATTCAGATCAATTATAAGATTGCTTCCTGAACAGATTTCACGATCGGCAGATGGATTTTTTAGTAGTTTAGCTTTTGAAATAATGCTAAAATCACTTATCTTCTATCTTAAAATCCTGCGGTTGGTTTGTTTTGCTTTCACAACACAAACAAACCGCACCAGAGGCCGCATGATAACGGACCGAGACGCTCCTTTTCAAGCAGTCTCGGTTCGTTTGGTCCACACCAGGGCATCGATTGACAGCTTTCACACCAGCCCAAATGAACCGTACTAACCAGGCCAACAGACCTGAGTTTGTTTTACCCGAACCAAACAGGTTAGGAGGGGAAAGCACCCTAATTGTAGACTTCTGCTTTTTGTATTTCTTATGTCCTTATATATTCCTCCAAACAAGCCATTGATGCAAGTAAAGGACACACAAGGGTTCCACACAAGTATCAGGCATAAAACAGGCATTTCTTTAAAAGGTCTAGATCATTTAAAAATGCATTTTGCAAAGGAAAAACAAAGAAGTGTAAAGACTGGCAATACTGCTTTTCATTCTTGTTAGATTTGTTTGTAGCTTCTAAATCTGAACAAAGAGCTCTTCTGCTCTGCAGTAGTGCAACACTGGCTGATAAAGAAGTTTGACTGCCAAAGTCCCTGATAACTGTAGGCACATGTGTGCTGCCATAATGAGACAGATTTGGATGGATTAAGCACCAAGTGGTGATGAAAAATGGCAGCCAACATGTCACCCTTCACCAGCAGGAAGAGATCCCAGCCTGTAGCAGCACGTCCTGCCTGCCTGCCTGTACTGCCCTTCACAGTTTTCTGGCAGCTTGCTATGTTGAGCTTTAGGAAAAGATTCTGTCGCTCCTTTAGATCATCTCAGTTCTTCTGTTTGATTTACATTTAGTCTTATTAATGTACTGTATGTCTTCAAACTGAGATCAAAGACAAATGTGGAGGTAAATCAGAATTTTGAAATTATGACAGTGACTAATTAGGCATGCTCATGAGTTATGATTCGTCAAGGTCGTTATCTGAAATCCAATAACTAGTATCACTCTCTCTTTGGCCTGTATTTTCTCTCTCCCTCTCTTGTCTTCCTTCCTCACACACTGTCTTTGCTTCCTGTGTGATTTGGACCCCCACTGTGAGCCCAGATGCCCCACACTCCAGGATCTTACTTTGTGTTTTAGCGTCTTGCCAAACACTGGTGATTTCCTGGCAATGATGGTCTCTCTCTGACCTTGGCTGGAGGCCACGTGTTCACACTGAACCCTGGAGGTCTGCCTCATTGTCTCTTGAGTCTCCACACAACCTTTCAGTACAATAAATGCCTGCACAGCCTCTCTCTGTGATGACCAGGTGAAAAATCACAGCACTTATAACTTCATAACTACTCATGTCACTGTGTGTTGTTCTCTTTCAAAGCCAACCACTGCATTTGAGTCTTTCAGCTGCACTTTTTGCTTCCCAGCAGCACGATTTGCGTTTTCCAAGTCTTGAGAATCCTCTCAGTGAGACACAGTCCTTCGACAAATAAACAACAGATGCTCAAATGTCTTCTTTGACTCATTCTTGATCTTCAGTATCATGTGCCATTTTCATATACTTCAACTATGTTACAGTGTGCTTAGTGTGTAGAGTTGATTTTGTTTTCAAAACAGAATATGATATAATACGTCAGTGATCCTGTGTAGTCCGGTAGGAGGAGCAGGAACCGTTGCACTGCTTTGTTGAGGGCTGCAGACAATCACACTGTGTGAGTATCTGTCTGTGTTTATGTAAAAAATACACCAGTTTTAACCTTAATCCTAAAGTAGCATTGCAAGAGAAAAGATAGATTGTTCTGTCTAGATCTGTTAAATTATTTCTGTCAAGGATAGTAATTTGCTTGAAATCTTGAATCTTAAAATCATCTCACCGTTGCAACAGCAGTAAGCAAGCACTCAGTTTAAAAAGATATGGACTCACTGCCTTTTAGATTCTCATTCTCATTTCTATGATATGGTTTTAAATAAAGCATCTTTGGCTGCACACACTTGTAAACAGGAATATTTTTCTGATGTTTCTGGTATTGAAGACAAAAAAGCCCATATAAATATTCTTGTCCTTTATTATCCTTTGATGCTGACAGTGAAAGTTCATCCTTGATCTTGAAAATAGCAGTTTGACTAAATAATCTTAACCCAAGGTCCACTTACTAGTTTTTTGTCCATGCTTAGGTCACGTGATGACCACTCTGTCATCTCCATAGCAACTTAACAAACCCGGCCTGCTGATGAAGACCATGAGATACGGTTAAAAAAGTCTGAAAATGGGCTAGTAAATTGATCTTGAGTTAAGATTATTTTGTTTAAACTGATTTATGATAGTTTAGTGCTTAATCAATTAATCAGTCAAGATAAAATAAACTTTAACGATCCCACGCAGGGAAATTTAAGTGTCACAACAATAGAAGTACAAGAACATATGCATAGATGAGTAACTTTTAGGGGGAAAAAACAACTAAAATACTATATACACATGAAGCATGAAAAAACTAAAATAAAAGGTACTAAACACTCCATGCACAAACATAAATGGTAACTAAAAAAGTTATTGACCTTTATTTGTGTCATTAGTGTGGAGAAACAGGAAACATTTGGGCAAAGAGAGGAGCATGACATGCAACAAAGGTCGAATCGTAACATTGAACTTGCGGTTACGTCTTAACCAATAGGCCACCGAACGCCCCCAAAATTTTCATCACTATGACGGTTTTGACAAATGCCAAACATTCACTGTTTTATATCACTGTGGATTGAATATCTTTGGGGTTTGAAAAGTTGGTCAAACAAAACAGACAATTTGAAGTTGTAGCTGTAGCCTCTGGGAAATTGTGGCTCTGGGAATTTACACTCTTGTCTGACATTTTATAGGCTAAAGCAATTAATCGGTTAATTAAATTATAGAGAAATGAATCATCAGTGACAATGACTGTTAGTTGTAGTCATAATATTGCTCATCCCAGACCTGCCAGGGATTTGTATTTAGTCACCACATTACATGATTTTCCTTTGGTGTCCTCAAAGGTTAATGGGTTTTGAAACAGTGACTTCTCACCTCCATTTGTTGCCTCCAGAATGCCATTTTTTATTGCCAATTTAAGGGTTAGTACCAGCGTAATGCTTGTTTTTTTTCCCCCTCTCACCATTAAGAGAGGAGAACATTTTGAACCAGTAAATGTATTTGCTGCAGTCAAATGCTACTGCTGCCTGAATCAACATAATTCATCATGTTGAGCTGCACATTTGTTGTATTTTTTCCTAACTTGATTTTTAACACCACTTAATATGTTTTCGTCATTGTAGCTTATATTTCCATTTTGTGAATTCCATTTAATGCACCTAAATGTTGCCCTCCAGCGCTGCCTGAAGCTTTAATTTGTCTCTTAACTGCTACTAAAAGTATTCAACGGTAAGTAGTGATAGCAAAAGTGAAGCAAATAATTAGCAGCATATTCATATCATGTTTGAAAAAGCTGCAGTTACTCGTGCCAATCATTGTGAGCTATTGGTATTTATGAATGCAGCAGCATGTCTCTGAGAGCTGTTGTAATGGTCGGACTCCGTGACTTCCATGAGATTAAAAGCAAAGCTGTAGTACAGACCGTCATAGCTTCTGAATGTGGCACAATGCATTAGAGGGTTTGTAATTTTCACAGGTAATGATGGCAAAAGAAAATAAAATTACACCTTTATTTCATTCATTTTGTGTTGTTAAAGTACAAACCATCTGTGTCCTTTCATCTTTGTCTGCACAGGCCACTAAAGAGCTGAAACAGTACGACAACAAGATCATCGAGTGCACATTTGCCAGTAACAGCTGGGTGTTCATGAGGCAGAGGGTGGACAAGAGCTTCCCCAACTCCTACGACACAGCGATGGGTGAGACTTTATCCTTCTCTGTCCAACAGTTATTTATTAATATCTCACTGTCTACTCTATCTGACTCAATAACAACAAACTGGCCTGCAGTTAATGGCTCATTTTTTCTATATTTCACATCAGCCTCCAGTATTAGTTTGATTTCTGTATTGTTAAACCGTGTGTGTGTGTGTGTGTGTGTGTGTGTGTGTGTGTGGAGGGGCAGATGTTCTGCTGTGTACTTCCCATTAAGAATGCACACAGACAATCTGGCCTTGTATTTGGTGCCCAGAATGCTCTTTTCAGCGATTTGGGACAAGATGTTTTGTTATCTCCTTACTTTGAATTGAGAAAACTGACATTTGCTGCAAAATTGCAACATAATTACATAAGTTGTATTTTAAAGCTGCATATTTTATATCAACAATGGATCAAATGACTATGTTTATGTGAAAGGGGTCACTTGTAGTGACAAAGCCAAAGAGAATTATCACCTGACTCTGCAGTTCCCCTCAGATTTAAAGGGCAACTACACCATCAAATTTGGCGAGAACCCTTCCTCCCAGCATATTTAAAAAATGCAACAGAGGAGTGACGGAGCAACGACTGTAGGAGGCATGGCCTTGTGGCTACGTAGCATATGACGCATAGCGTCAGGGGGCACAGAGGAGAGCTCAGTGTAGCATGGACAGCGACGTAGAGGTGGTAGTCAGTCATGAGAACCTACTGTCAAGACTCTCCCTTTGTCTGCTGAAAAACAGGGAGTCTGCTGGAGCTTTGACACAAGAAGCACATTTATGGCCCTTTTGAGAGAATTACTGTGTTGGGTACCTGTGTTGTGGCTGCGCTAGTGGCTCTACTACGAGAGGCTCTCTGGTGTGTGTTTCTGTGGAGGAGTGGCAGTACATAGCCGTAGCTATGCTGTTTATCGCAGTTAACGGTACTGTTAGTCAATAAATAATCTGTGCTAACAGTACAATCTTAACTACTCAATCACTATACTCAATCCACGCAATTCGCTCAATCCACTCTTCACTAATACTTCTCTCCGCAGTCTGTCTGCAGAGTCGGGAGACGTTTGTTTTATGGGGGCGGGGGTTGGTTGGTGACGAAAGCTGCCACAAGATCAGCTAATATGCATATTTGTAACACAATATGTAGAATTCAAATACTTTGCACTACAATGTGAAGATTTGGACCTGAATCCATCAATAACACTACTACATACCCATATACATTGGTTTTCAGCTGGTTTGGGGGTTTAGTTACTCTTTATGGACCATTTTAGCATCATTCAGCTCATTATTTGGGTTTTACGGCCCGCCACCTTACTGTGTTGGTTCACTCTCTGCTCTCAAAACCTGTTTTCAAGCCACAGCAGGCCGCTGTTTTCAGAGAAAAAGAGCTGCAGTAACATCATTATCATGTCTTACTTTGTTATGCTACACAAATGTGTATTGTGGTCAAATGAGCACATAATATGAATAGTTTTTAGATCCAGTTTATTATCATTCTGTCTCTGTTTTTTTATCAACTCAAAGATTCATTTTAATGTTATTGTATGATATTAATATACTGATAAAAGAAATGTAATCTTCACAAATCTTTAATGGACTTCGTAAAAGTAATTTTAGTTTCACAGGTCAATATAAGAAATTACGAGTGTTTAGAGTGATTAACTCAGATTTGAATTCTGAACAAACATTTTGTTTTCTCAAATGGTCCTACGAATGAAAATTGCACAGCTATAACAGCTTCTTGAGGAAACAGAAAAACAAAGAGAGCAAGACTGAGAAAGAATGCAAAAGTAATAGTTTAGCACAGTAATAAACCTTATTTGTGTAGCACTTATCTAAATGCTGACTTTACAGTGTGGTACATAAAAGTACAAATTGAAGCAATAAAAACAAGAAGCACAAGCGAGAGAAAATACATTTAAAGAATGACTAGAAATGATAGAAGAAGATAGAAAAAGATAGTCCTGAATTATTGAGCTTTAGATCCCCAGGCAGGCTGTTGTGCAGCCTTGGCACCCAGATGGGAAAAGCACCTTTTATCTAAAATCCAGACAGATAGCACTGCATTTGTCCCCAATTCCATTCTAGAATGACACATGTGCAGTTTACAGTGGGTGCGTTTACACGTGCAGTAGGGCCGATGAACGATGCCATCAACCACTGAGCCCTCTACCATCGTAACCCACCCACCCCTTGGCGAGTAAAATCTTGTTACTGAAAATGAAATAAAAGCTTTGCGAGTAAAAAGCTAATAAGAGTAGTTTATCACTACGACTAGTATTTAAAATCTTTTTTATAAACATATGATCTGCTTAATGAGGTAACTTAAGCATAGTGTTAACCGTTCCTGCTGCAGCTTTCGGACCGTCGTCTGGAAGCACCGGGAAGACTTTGTTTTCCTCCAGGGCTGAAGTTGATGTTAACCTCCTTCACTTTTACCCAGCAGCTGGGAAGTAAGACACGGGAACATCTTGGGTTTTGAGGAGCTGCAGCCTTTAATTCATACACTGTCCGTTTACTGCTACTAGACAACTTCACTTCTAACCTTTCCCTCTGCCCCGATCGCCAATACACCTGTCTGCTCTGAGCGCAGCCGCCATCGCCCACCCACACACTCACTACGCACTGCCCTTAAAGGAGCCACGCTCCTCTGATAACAAATAGGGAGGAAAAGTAAAGAGAGACCGGATAACATCGTCGTCATGCCAATTCGGTAGACATCGCCGAACCCTACGCAGTAGTATCCTGGTTATGATCGTGTTTTTGGAGTGTCCTGGTTATGTTTCGCGCATATAAACAGCGACCTTATCCTGGTTTTGAGAAACCTGGATATGCTACCTAGAGTACTCCAATAGAATCCAGGATACTGTGGCATGTAAACACCATATCCTGGCTTCTGAACTTTCTCTGTTGGTACAGAACATAGTGGCTGAGATGGTGAGACATCAAGACACAACTGCAGGCAGATAATCAGAAACTGGATACTGTGATGATCATGTATACAGGGATATGAATAACCAGCTTTCTCATGTTCCATGTAAACGCCATATCCAGAATATGATCAAAACCAGGATACTAGTGCACAACACACACGGTGAGTTGGTTGAAAACTCTGTCTCTGTGTGACTTTTTAAAGAGTAACTCCACACTAGACTTTGGAATGAGGAAAAACATAGCTGAACCGGCCTCCATAGGTTGAAAGAGGTCTGTTGAATCTCTGACCATCCAACATCACAGCTGGGTGTGGTCTGTTCCTCTTGTGGACACGCCCGGCTGTGATGTAGCTTGGCACTACAGTGACATGGTACATCAGTGCTGCACAGGGTGATGGAAAAAGTACATTGTCACCACTAGTTGGCAGGGAAAGCAAAGAAAATATACTGTATGTGACTGAAGTCTATAGGTTCCAGGTTTTGCAGGGTAGCTAATTAGCCCTAGTATTATATAGGGCTGCAACTAACAATTATTTTCATTGTCGTTTAATCTGACAATTATTTTCTCGATTAATCGATTAGCTGTTTGGTCTGTAAAATGGTAAAAAATGTCGATCAGTGTTTCCCGAAGCCCAAGATGACGTTCTCAAGTGTGTTTTGTCTACAACCCAAAGATAGTCAGTTTTCTGTCATAGAGGAGTAAATAAACCACATTTAAGAAGCTGCAATCAGAGAATTTTGACCCTTTTTTTCTTAATAAATTACTCAAACCAGTTAATCAATTATCAAAATAGTTGTCGATTAATTTAATAGTTGACAATCGATTAATTGTTGCAGTTATTTTGTTCAAACATAAGCCTGTTTAGATGCTAACAATACACCTACTGTAGACAAACGTGGTTAGATGTTTTTGCTCTTATTATGTTTCACTTTTACAAGAGAAAAGGATCTGAGAATGAAGACCAACTAATGTGTTTGGCAAATGTTACGCTACCTCGGGTAACGAGATTGCTAGAGTGTAAACTTTGCCCAATCCAATAACAGAGACGCTAAAGTTACACTCTGATTTAGTAGCATTAAGGATCCTGGTTTTCACACTGTGGAGGAATACTACACATTGAATATTTCACTCCTGAATGGGGCTTTTTTTAACGCCAGCTGTAACCCCACGAAATAATTAATATTTAATAATTATTTTTTAGCTAATGATATGCTGACTCTTAGCCTTGAAGTGGTTACTACGCATGCTAACATTTGTAGCTTATGTTAGCGCAAACAAACACACCGTTAGAGCCACTCCTTACAATGGTGCTCTTGTGTTTTTTTGTTTTGAAAAAAGCTAAAACAAAAAAGACACCACCCTCCAAACTCTTTAAATGTCGAGTATCACTCTTACTACAGAGCCATACGCACTTCTTCAACATGTGGAAAAATCCAGCGTTTGACAGACTTGCCGTGCCTAGTTACAGTTGCTAAGCTGTGATCGGACAACTGCTGTTTGGGGGAGGGGTTTAGCAAACAGTCAATTATGCGTTTAGTTTGGTGTTTTTTTGCCTGTGCTAAATAAACAAAATATAAATTCACTGTGTTCCGGGATGCTGGAAGAGTTTGTCACCTTCTCTGTAGTAACTTACTTCCTTCCTCCTCCTGTGTGTGTGTTTGTTGTTTCTCTCCCCAGCTGTGTGTAAAAGCATCCAGGAGCCCGTCACAAAGGAAATCCTCTTGGAGTACGTGGACCGCTGTGCTCAGGCAGTCCAGAACCGGAAACACCCGGCAGACCCAGACTCTGAGCTAATGCCCCCTCCTCCTCCAAAAAGACCCAACCGCACCATCCCGTAGCCCACAGCTGGACTTTCCAGACTGCTCTACAGTCGCAGTGTACATCTACATCACCAGCCACATCAACCCCCCCCCCCGAAAACAGACATTTCCAGGCTTTCTTACCCTCAGCACATTTGCTTATCAGCCTGTACATGTAAGGACTTCAGAAACTTAAATTGACTGCCTCAACGTAATTAATTTACCTTGTAGACTTCTTTGTAGCTTTAATTGCTGGTGTTCTTATTAAAATGAAAAACATGATGCTTAGTTTATTTTTTTTGTTTCCCTATTTATCTTTTTTTAAAGTCTGAGCTAATTGGTATTTATCAACAAGGATTGTTGTGGCTACAATTAACACCTGACAATGAAGACCTTGTTTATGTTTTGTCAACTAGTTCCTTATTTGTATTTAAGGAAGAGTAAACATCATCAAAGCTCAGTCTGCTGTCTGAATGCAGTTAAATCAGGAAACAACACTTTAAAAATAGTTTGCAGCATCAGAGATTTAATTTAGATTAACACAAAGCAGCGCAGGTTTTGGGTTTGAGTTCAATTAACAGAATAATGTTGCTGCCAATGTTCAACCCATAATAAGATCTTAGCTCTCTGTTTCATAAGATTTTGTCCAAAGGAAGCCCATCTGTGTGGACGTTTGTTTTAAAGGCCACATGGGTGGGCGGAGAGATGACAACACAAGTACACAGTCTCAATAAACTACAAAGGAGTTAAACGGTGAAATCAAGCTACAGATGGGTGACAAAGCAACATTAACCAACAAAGTTTCTTAGTAAGGTGAACAGCTTTAGTGCTCTTCGAGTCTCTGAACTCTACAGGAAGGATGAACACCATTTATCCAAAAGATAAGGTGTTTTGAAGATGGTGATTGAGAGCGCTGTATAACAAGTCTGAAGAAAGTGTTAAATTGGGTTGAGATCTGGTGATGAAGGCCTTATAAGCATGAACCGTTCAATGACCTGTGGATGGAGGATTTACCTCCTGGAAGAGAAATGTTCCATCATAGGATAAAGTCACTCACATCTTTGCCTCTTGCCATCTTGATCCTGCTCAGCATGTTGCTACACATCACAGTGAATGATATCTAGTTCACAATGAATTGCCATTTCATTTTCCTTCATTGTGTTCATGTCAGTGATTTCTTGTCAAGAGGGGGGTCTTATTTTGTTTTGTTTTTGCCCAAAAAATCAGCAGTGAGTAATGTGTCCGTCCTGTCATTTTCAATCAGCACAGAAGCTGCAGTAACAGCACTGATAAAAGAAATATGTAGATTTAAGAAATGTTATTGCCGTGGACATGAAAACAACTTGTTCACCTGCATTGATTTTATCCACACTGGTCGCCATTTTTCAGACTATGTAGGAAGATGATGTCCACATTCCTAATCCCATCTACTAAGCTCTAATTGGTTGATTGTTTCTCCAACAGGGAGAAACAGCAGTCAGAGTACATTTTAAACACATTTTGAGAAAATCAGCAAAAGAAAACGTGAATTCATGCGTGTTTCCAAATCCTACCGTTATGCGATTCTTAGGAGTTGGTTTGTCTACCTAATGAGCACAAAACCAGAGCTATTGGTATCTGAGATGTGAGGTCTGGACTCAGTATGAATTATTATATGATGTTAATTACTTAAATGTGTCATGTAAGTAACACCTGCATTGAAACATCTGCACTTGTAATACTTTTACGCTCCTTTATTCAGGATTTTCTTTTAATTTGTCAACACCTGTCTCTCTAATTTGGATGTTTAATGTAATACATAGCAAAAATGGCAGGTTTGTGCAGATCTGGTTCACCAACCTAAACATCTGTGGTCTTGATCAGAAGCTATGATAACATGTTTGTGTGTTATGCTGGTGTGTTTTACCCACTTAAACTCTTTGGCCACCAGTTTCACAGTGTTGGCAGAAAGACCAGTGGCAGTATGTGCAAAGCTGGCGGTAATGAGACTAAAGGTGGGGCTTGTTAAAAAATAATGAGCTTTATTGGTTGTCCCTCTAAAGGCGGGCAGACACTATATGGATTCAACCTGAATTTTAGCCCTAAATTGGTTGGCCCCGACTAATTTTAGAACTGGGCCGAATTGAACCGTGTAGTGTGAGTTAACACAATGTACAAGATGAATTAAAAAGCGCAGCGTCTGGCAGCTTAACAGCATGTCACTGCTGATGTCATGAAACTCGTTACATTTGAGTTTCAGAACTTTAAATGTGAAATTTAAGTTCACTTCTGAGGATCCATCAGCCTCCAGACAAACAAATATTTACCTACAGCTCCTGATTAAAATCAGAGGTGAAAGCGCTCAGCCCATCATCTTAAAATATAAGGAAATGTGTCCACTTTCTGACACAGGAATAACACATTACCTCTAGCAACAATTTCCACCAGCTCTTAAACGTGTCTTGTACTTGACGTCTGACCTCCCTGTGGAGGGCAGGGAAATGAAGATAATTTCCCATCAGAGTTTTAAACATGCTCATCATTGCTCCTTTATTTTAATCCCATAGGAAAACCTTGTTGCCAGGGAATTTTTTAAAAAATAAATCTTACCCTGTTGCCCACGTTGTTGCCTGTTGCTAGGAGTGTTGCCCATCTGCACTGTTTATCACCCACTGTAGTGTTTGTAGAAATGATTTACTCTGCAGCTTTCACATACAGCACATTAGTAACAAGTTGACTGGTGTATTGGAATTCCTGGTTTGGTTTAGACTGTGTAATCAGAGTGAAATAATGTCTCCATCAGTTTTATTTATTTATTTGTTGTGTTATTTTTCTTGAGGGACAATCTCTCTCATCCAAGAGTGGATGACGTTACAGAAATGATTCAACATTTGAGGAATATTTATATTTCTGTCTGACTAAAAGTGTTTCATTTCAGAACATTTGTGTTGTGGAAGTTTGTTTGAAATCTGTGTTTTTGCGCTCCCATGCAGCGCTTATTTTTAGGCCAGAGTGTCAGAATTTGTGCTTATTTTAAGATTAGGATGACGGCAGTGGTTAGTCATGCAGCACGGAGAATTTAGATCTGAAGTTAGGGAATAAATGTAAGTCAGTGGAGTATAACACACAAGGGTGTAACAAATCAGGCCTGTGTGTGTGTGTTGAGTTCCTGTCTGTTGGTGCCTGAGGCGACTGTTCTCCTTATAACGTAGATAGATGAGCTGTACTCCCAGGGCTCTCTTCCCCTCTGGCGGCACATGAAAGCTGGCTGAATCTCATCAAAGCCTCGCTCACCTTTTTGTCATGAGGTTGCTGCCGCTGAGACATCGCCGCTCCAGCAGCAGGTGCAGGATCGGCAACAGCAGATGCATTTATACCCGTTTTTCTCTTCTTAAATTCCATTCACTTAAATTCATCCTCCATCCTCAAACTGAGCTACTAGCTGCCTGATCTAATATTATCAGAAACCCATTTTTATTCCAAACCCCTTTGGCAAAATGTCCTCTCTTTTGCAGGGGTTTCTGCATCATTCTCTTTGTAAAAACATTGCTAGGGTGGAAGCTTGAGAAAACACACAAACACATCAAAGGCAGATGCGGGAACATCAATAATGTGTTTTCTCTGGGTGTGTTTGTGCACCCCGGTGGTGTAGGAGGCTCGAAGAGGGAGCACTGTGGCTGTATGGATCTGGAAATGTAAACACACTCTTCGTCTTTGCATGAGCACAGGTAGTGCAGCAAAGATGATGTCGGTCACTCTTTCCTGGCTCAGGTGTTGGGAGGCTGGAAGCCGCCGAGCTTCACGGCGATATTAAATCAGCAGAGACGACTTGCAGGCCATTACCATCTCAATAATATCTGCATTTTGAATAATGCATTTATGTGGTTCCCTCTGTCTCTACGATCGGAGGTGCAGAGATGGGCTTTTTGTGGAGCTCAAACCAGCTTGTGTGCTGACATATTGTTTTGTTTGTGCCTACTTAAACCATACTTTTTTTATGCTTGACCTTTTTATTGTCATCTTGAACACAATGCTAAAAGTCCAATGCATATTTATTATTCAAGACAAAAATATTCTACCTGTTACATAAGTTCAGACCTTCAGACACGTTTCTTTTTCATAATGAAACCATTTCTTCACTTGTAAGTTCCCACTTAGCTTAAATGTAATATGCTCTGTGGTTTGAAATTTCCCTATTATTTCTTTCCAGTCACGGATGCATGGACATCATTTCTGTAACCATAATCTTCTTTTGTCATTAAGTTAATTCAACTTAAATTTTCAGTTTTTATTTTCAGAACGTATAACATGAGTTTCTTTGATCTGAAGTCTCATCAAATTAAGTTTTTACAGAAACAGCATATTAGCAGACTTCCCAGCATGCATTGTTTGAGAGTTGTTTGAGTTAAAACTCTCCAGAGACCCTTTTTTGTAGTTTGAAGAAAACATATGATGGTTCCCTGTGGAGTTTTTGACCTCTCGTAGGACTATGGAGCAGTTTTTCTATGACTAGGTCACCGTTTTGTTTATCTTGTGAACGCAGGCGGGACGCAATACGCAGTCCTACCAATGATTTCACACTATTCTACTGATCAATAGGTGGAAGTAACGCAACAAGATATGCAGCAATGCGCCAGCAGAAAAGAGGAAGACTGCTAGCAAGTAAACATGGATGTAAACAATGCTGAAAAATTCACCTTTTTAAATATTTAATGAGGAAGAAAGTGCATTCAACACGTTTGTTAAAGCTCAAGGATATACACAATGTATTTTGGTGAGTAATGCTGAATGTAAACATAACTTCTGTATCTTTACAAGAAAACTCCACAGGGTACCTTTAAGCTCTGTCATTGTTTCTTTTCATAATAATGAAAACAATATAAACCATGATGAAGGATTAGTATCCACATCAGTCCCAACCATATTACACTGTAACAAGTTATTGGGAGCAGCCTCACCTGTTGTCGTCGTACTGGCTCATGAGACGACTTTGAACTAATTATACAACTTAATTAAAACTGCTGCCTTTTTGTTGGTATTCTACCAAGTCACCACCAAATGCTACATCCAAACTAAGAGGCTTTCCAATAATTTTTTCAATTTCTATAATTTATTATTATAATTATTTTTTCCCAGAATGTCACTGACGTTGGGCAAAACCAGAGAAATGTGGTGTGGTCTTCACCGCATCCACTTCAGCATTTTGATGTTGCTAATAAATAATTTTTAGCATGTTGAATCAGTGTGGCAAAACAGCATATCTGTATTTTCCATGTGTATTCTCTCCAAAACAAAACTGGATATAGTCGTAGTATGTGGTGTTCTACATATCTCCACCCCTTTACTGATTAGTTAACATCTTCATCTTGTCACTATTCTAAAATTTTGTTTATGATTTTAATTGGATTTGCAACAGTCAGTGCCTCTAAATTCAAGATTGTGTAAATAGCTCCTAACTTTTAACATATAGTAAAAAAAAGTGTGTTGTAGTCCATATTTTAGGTCATTAAATTAAAGGTAATTATTCCTACTCTTATTTAGTTGCATTTCATTTCAAGGTTCTGCAGAGGTTAAAAAAAGCTAACAACTAGTGATAATTTCCACTGCTCTAATCTCAGAAAAGAGCTCCAGTGAACGCCAAAGTCACGATTATGAATCAAGTCTTCATCTGACTGATTTTAATAGCAAGTGTTGCTCTTGATAATGAAGTCAGACTGGTCTGACCTGATTACCCCACTGAAATGAGAAATTTAATTGCATACGTTTTTCAGCTGCTGCAGTCGGGAGGCATGGCGCCACAAATCTGTTATCGCAGATTCTCCTCCTCATAAGCTCTTCTCAGCCACGAGGCCGTGTGGTAACAAATGATTCCTATTTGGGGGGAATGGCGATGAAGCTGCAGCGCTGGTCCTCCATCTCCATCAGAAGTAGCAAACAGGAAGTGGTTGTTTGTGACGGCAGACAGCCATTCTGCTGGCATCATTTGTAACAGGAGCACAGCGAGGCTGTCATTGTCATGTTTAATGTAAACTCTGATCTCTGCTCAGTATTTTCAATGAACATGACGCAAAGTTAAGTCTGAGGAGGACAGAAACAGTGCAGTTTTGTCTGCTGTTGCATTTGCATCAAATGGTAGCTAATCTGGCAAAACTGGCTTTTTTACAACCTGTATGATTGTCTGACTGCTCACGTTTGTCACAATGTCGTAGTAATATATAAGATCTCAGCAGTTACTTTAGCCAGCAGAGCCCTGCCTGAGGATCTGAGGCTGCGCCCTGGCTCATAGTGAAGCAGCAGTTCCGCAATGTAGCTAGGAGCTGAACCATGAAGTGCTTTAAAGGTGATCAGTAAAATCTTAAAATCAATTCTAAAACTAACTGGTAACCAATGATGAGAAGCCAAACCAGGTCTGATATGATCTTTTCCTCTAGTGCTTGTTCAAAGCTGAGCGGCTGTGTTTTGTACCAGCTGAAGGTGTAAGATGTTTTTTTTGGCTCAAACCAGAATACAATGAATTACAATAGTCTAACCGAGAAGAAATAAAAGCATGAATGACCTTCTCGAGCTCAGGTCAAGAGAGAAAACAACTGATCTTTGAGATGCTCCTTAATTGATAAAAACATGATCAAACAACATTTGGAATTTGCTTTTCAAGTGTAAGTTCACTGTCAAATATCACACCCAGGTTTCTGGCTGCAGGTTTGACATTTGAAGACAGGGATCCAAGGTGTTTCTGTATGATAGGGATGGACTTTGGGGGACCGAAGAGAATTATTTCAGATTTATTTTCATTTAGCTGGTTTTTAATGGGACATAGATTTGTGTGTCATCTGCATCTGTCAACAATGGTACTGGATTTTGTGATCTGTCCCAGTGGCAGCATGTATATACAGAATAACAAGGGGCCAAGGATGGACCCTTGGGGAACACCACAGGTCAGAGGGGCCACAGAAGAGGAGGCATTACCCATGACCACTGAGAAACTCCTGTTTGATAAATAGGATAGGAACCTTTTTAGAGCAGTGTCCCTGATGCCAATTCCCTGTTCAAGGCAGTCCAGTAGGATGGAGTGATCCACAGTGTCAAATGCCGAGCTCAAATCAAGAAGAATTAAATTTGAACAATCACCAGCATCAGCTGTGAGTAAAAGGTTCTTTGTCACTTTAATAAGAGCAGATTTGGTGCTATGACGTGAACGGAAACCTGATTTGTCAAAGATATCACAAGTATCCATCAAAGAAGTCAACTCTACGTAAACAGTCTTCTCTAAAACTTTTGATAAAAAGGCAAGAGGGAACACAGCCAGTGGACAGAGCACTATTTACAATCAATAAAATAGTGGGCCCAACACTGTTAAAAACCTCTTAAAGAAATCTGGCAGGCATAGAATCTGAAGGATTCGATGAGGGCTTTAATTTGTCCATTGTGTCCTTTTAGATTGCACAGTGAAATGACCTGAAAGTCATTTTGCAGGTTTGCAGCGTGGCAAAAAAGGGGCACTGGTGACAAGACCAATCCCGAGTTTTATTTCATTGATTTTGGTTGTAAAGAAGGAAATAAAAATTGGTCATTGGGGTGGCTTTAGTTAGTCGGATAGGAGGAGGGTTAATCACGGATTCAGTGGTTTTGAAAAGAATTCTGGGGTTATGACGGTTTGTTGTAGAGAAATAGGAGGACCTGGCTTCATTTACTGATTTCTGATAAATAGACATTAGTTATTTTAAACTTTGATATGAAACATTAAGATGGTCCATTTACGCTCTGCTTGTCTGCATTTCCTCTTTATTTATCCATGGCGTGCTGTGAGATGCTTTGACTTTCTGGATTTTTACAGGTGCAATGGAGCCAAGTACAGCTTTACAAGTGGCATTGAAGTTGTTTAGTAATTCTTCTGTAGACATATTGTTATTGCTATGTATAGATGTAGTGGTAAAGGCCTAATGGAATCTGTCAGCAGAATAAGTATTGAGAACACGAGAAGAGACATAGGTTGCCTCTGTGGGAGCAGGGACTTAAAAATACAGAGAGCAACACTATCTAGACTAGAACCAGAGGACAGAACAATGTCCAGGGTGTGTCCCTTTAGGTGGGTGGGACCCTCACCTGAATAAGATTAAAGGAATTCACAATGTCCATATAAACTCCATAGTAAAAGAGGAACCAGAGGGGCAGCAAACATGTATGTTAAAATCACCTGAAATCAAGACTGTCAAAATGAGGCATAATCAAAGCTGAAAGATCAGAGAATTCCTGAATAAAACCAGAGGTAGATTTTGGGGGTCTGTAGATTAAAACACAAAGTAGCAGGTTCTTGCCATTAATCTTAAAACCAAGTGATTCAAATGAGAAGTTTCCAAATGAGTACAGGGAAAAATTTACAATTCTTTCTGTGAATCACTACCACTCCCAGTCCACCTCCCCGACCTGAAAGCCTAGGCTGCTGAAAATAATTAAAACCTGGAGGACAAGCTTCCTTCAGCGCAACACAGTCACCTGGACTTAACCACACCTCAGTAAGCAGAAGGAAATCGAACTGCTTGGAAACAATGAAATCATTGCAGAAAAATGATTTATTTGCCAGTGATCTAACATTCAATAGCCCAAACACTACAGGGATGTGAGATGGAGATGAACTAGGACCAGCCAAGGAGGCATGAGGTGAGGTAGCAAGGATGACAGAGATTGAAGAAGTGGTTTTAACTGTGATTAGGTTGTTTCTGTGCAGACTGTGAGTAGATTTAGGTAATGTGCACAGTCTTTCAGTAATCCTAACAGGAATTAATGAATTTGCAGAGGAAGGAGAAACAGAACCAGCACCAGCAGGACTCGCACTCTCTGGGATAGGACTATTAAAAACAGAGCCAGGATGCTGGGCAAGGTCTTGCTGGGGAAACCATCAATTTAGGCTAAAAGTAATAAAGTTAATTAGATTCCATGTTAATTTTTGAGTTCCTTTCCTGTTTAGATGAAGCCCATCATATTTAAACAGATGCCCGTTTGTCCAAAAAGAATCAAAACGACTAAGTGGCAGTAGTAAAATTTTGCATCCACGGGTGCAGACAGACAAAATGTCAGTCACCAAACAAAAAGAAAATTACACCTACCGGGTGAATGTGTCCCTCCACCTCTTGCTGACATTCTCACATGCACCAAAGTTAATGGAGTAAAGAAAAAGCATGAATCAAATCTCATTCTTTAATTTTCTGGGTTTTTACTCCTCAATAGCCAGCAGGGAGAAAAAATCATTGACTTTATACAAACTTGGTGGAACTGCAGAAAACTTATTGGTAAAGTGATTTGATGTTGATTACAGCAAATGTTGGAGCAGCTGTGTGTTACAGTCGCTGGAGACATCTTTGGAAAAAAGGGGGAAATTCAATAAAAAATGGCCTGACCTTTTCAGTGTAAATGTAGGCAATCGTTGCTGCTTATTCCCTCCCACTCTGCATCCAGTCACTGGTGCTTTGATAGAGCAGGCACTGAGTAAAGAATGCAAACAGGGAAAAAGTGGCAACTACCACCCTTCAAAATTCTGCAGAGCAACTTAAAAAAGGGACATTGAACTGATTTTACACCTCAAAGTCAGTTAAGTACATAGACATGGAAAGTACTACTCCGCCTGTTAAAATACTTGTAATATATTAAAAAAAAGTCTTTGTCACAGGTGATCAGTAGAGTTTGAAAGATGTGGCCTTTATCAGACAAAGAGGATCTAACTAGGCGTTCAGATCGGAAACAGATGTTAAAAAAATGCAAGGGGCTGCACTGGTGCAGGAGTTTTACTTCAGGTACCGGTGAGTTGATGAAATGAAGTCCAGTATGAAATTCATGAATCTGAAGGCTTAGATGTCCAAACACTGCACAGAAGTTTACAATACTATTGTTACGGACAGACAGGCAGGAGACACCGATATAGAGATACGTGTATTTATTAGATTACAGCTGTAAAAGACAGGTGTGCAGATATGGCAGTTTTTGTTTTTGTTTTTTCCCGGAGCATGGTCTCCTTTAAATGAATGCAACAAATCAGAATCAGAATCTGTTGTGCAATAATGAGTACTGTCAAGTTAAGTGTAGCTTATTAAGATGAGTTTGAGCGGCGGATATTGCACAGCAGTAATAGAAGTATGATTAAATAAATATCTGAAAACAGATTATATTGCACAATTATTTCAAGTATTACAGTGATGTCAATGATCCAATGTCCAGTTTATCACCTTAAGGTCATATAGACTGACACTTAGAGGGAGGAGTTAAAGAGTTTGATGGCCACAGGCAGGAATGATTTCCTGTGGCACTCTGTGGTGCATTTTGGGGGCATGAGTCTTTCGCTGAAGGTACTGTGTTTGACCAGCATGTCATGGAGCAGGTGGGAGACACTGTCCAAGATGGCGTGTAGTTTGGCCTCCTCAGAAAATAGAGGCGGCTCTGGCCCTTCCTGTAGAGAGCTTGAGTGTTCTTAGCCCGGTCCAGTTTATTGTCCATGTGTACCGATTCAAATATTGGATGGATTGTCATGAAATTTTGTATACACCTTCATGGTTCCCAGATGATGAATCCTACTGACTTTGGTGATCCTCTGACTTTTCCTGTAGCGCCACCATGAGGTTGACATTTGTGGTTTTGTGTTAAAAGTCTCAACAACAATTTGATGGCTTGCCATAAAATTTGACACACACACTCATGTCTCCCTCAGGACGAATTGTAATTTTGGTGATCTTCTGATTTTTAATCTAGTGACATCATCAGGTCAAAATTTGAATTCTCCAACACTTCAATTTATGACCCAAATACCTGCAAAACTAACATTAACATCAGCCTCAGCTGTACTTTGTGTTTAGTGCTGAATATTAAATGTTGGCATGCTAACACGCTAAACTAAGATGGTGAACATGTTAAACATTATACCTTCTAAACATCAGCGTGTTAGCATTGACATTGTGAGCATGTTAGCATGCTGACATTCGCATTATGCCCAAAAGTAACACTGTGCAAAAAATAAAGCCTCACAGAGCTCCTAGCATGGTTGGCTGCTTGTTGAAACCTGACATATACTAGAGACTAAAAGTCATGATATCTCAGCCTCTGCTGCATCACGTTGATTCATTCATTATCT
Source organism: Siniperca chuatsi (assembly GCF_020085105.1). Classification (NCBI taxonomy): domain Eukaryota; kingdom Metazoa; phylum Chordata; class Actinopteri; order Centrarchiformes; family Sinipercidae; genus Siniperca; species Siniperca chuatsi. The sequence continues at coordinate 20,065,245 of NC_058057.1, forward strand.
CTTGTCGTGTGTGTGTGCGTGTGTGTCTCTGGCCGCAGCTAATCTTGCATACTACTGGACCAAAGCCAAATATTTTTTGTGTACATTTATGACTGCATGCTGCATACTCATTTGACACAAGCTCTCGTACAATGTATTGAAACTTACAGGAATGAAACAAGCTTTGGAGCTTCTGTATCATCCACCCATCTCTACGCTAAGGACAACATATGTGGCGGTCATGTTAGTGTTCGCAGTTTCTTTTGTTGGCATTTTCACTTTGAAATTGAAATTGTCTCTGCACAATATAAGTCAGTGGAGACTAAATGGTGTGAAATGACTTTAGCCTTTTTTCCATCTAATTGTCAAGCAAATTTGAAGTGATTTTTTGAAATGTCACAAAAAAAGAAAATGCGAATTAGGTGCGTTTCTATCAACTGGTTTGGAGCAAATAAACTAAGCTACGCAAAACGTAATTTCATCAGAAGTTGGCGGTATAGGCTACGTTACACATGGCTGTAATAAACAGATTAGAAGAAGTAGAGGTCGCGAACTGGAAACAAAACCAGATGTTTGCCAACTGCTTTTGTACATTATTGGAATATCCATGAAGATGCCGAGAGTGGAAATCTTCTTCTTCTTCTTCTCTCACAGCAGAAACAGCTCATCAGTCATGTGAGTTAAATGTTTGCTACGTCAGAACTTATTCGGAAAAGGTGTTTCCATCTCCCATTAAGCGCATTAACTCTTTTACGAAAAAGGCAAAAACCACCTCAACCGAGTGTAAAAACCTTTTTGCGAAATTGAGGACGTTTTTTCGAATTTTGCAGGTTCCATCAACCTTTTCTAATGCGATACTTCAAAATGCGCATAAAATTAGTTTATGGAAACGTGTTATTCATACACCATTTGGTGATACCAGGCCTGGCGGAGATCTTCACTCTACTGAGTGCACTCTTCTAGTTAATTTATTTAATTTTATATTTAATGGAAGTGCAAATGGAAAAAGGGTGATTTTTCTGTTTGGAGCACACTTCACAGAGCATTACCTTTGTTCGAGACATAAGATGAATCAATCACTGCTGTGAGAGTACTTAACAGTAGCAAGTTGAACATACTTTACCTTATAGTGCAGCTCCATCTATAACAAAGCACGGAATCTTTTTCTCTCAAAGCAGAAGTCCTTGACATAACCTCACGCTCTTATATTTTCAATCTGTATGAAGTTCAATAGTTCAAAGGGGAACCCTGTTCAAATGAATAATTCAGAGCTCTGCAGAGAATAACAGCTCTGATTGATAACACTGGACTGATGTGAAGTCCATAGCGCTCCATTTATGATCAATAGGAGATTTCAGGTTTGGGTCTGCAGCTGGACAGGCGAGTGGCCCCTGACCCCCTGACCGGCCTTGCTTCAGTGGATCTGTTGCCCGTGGTAACCAACATGGTGCTGATGCTCCTCCTGGGTGTCATTGCTATGGTGACCTTGATTTTGCAGACAACAATGTTAACAGTGTTTGTGTTGATGCCCTGCAGCAAACATTTCTCCTGAATGCTTCAATTTGTTGTCAATATGTACTCATTTGTTATTCCAGTCCCTTTGCACTTCTGACTGAGGAGGCTTCTTTCATTTTATTCTCTAAATTGAGACTTTTGTTGAGCTCTTCTGTGTTCTCATTGATTTTCTCAACACGGGTGTTGTGAAGCCCTTTGCGACTAAGATAGATAGATAGATCGATCGATAGATAGATCGATAGATAGGTGGGTTATTTGTCCTCAAGGAAATAATTTTCCACTGTCAGTGCATACAAAGCACAAACAAGTAAGATTCTGTATGATACAGAATTAAACCAAATACAGGATTTACAGTGACACTTAATTACAGGGGTCACACAACAGAGACACAAACATGGATTGACACTCTCCACACCACAGACTGGATTTCTAGTAACATGAGAGGAGGTTACTTATTTAAAGCTCAATTTTGAATTTGATTTTGAAATAAACTTAATTTGAGGACGGAGGTCCAGATAATAAACCTTTTTTTTTGTAGTTTTTGATTATATCAGTTCAGAGCAAAGAATATTCTCACATACTCAAAAAATCTTGGTGATCATCTTTTCCATCCTTTTTCTCCAGTTTACTGCTGAGCTTCAAACCCTTATGACGGTAACATTTTTAATCAACTTCAAACTGGCCTGCTGCATGAGATGGGGAAACAGAACGAAAATATGACTACTATATGGTAACAAGGCTGCAATGCAGTTGATTTGCTCTTTAAAGTTTAAATCCGCAGTTGGCAGGATTTTTCCTTTACATCCATCTTATCACCATGACTCACAAAGTTAGGCTGTGACAGAAAAGAGCAGCAGTTTTCCACTAATTGAGATGGTGTTTGTTGCACATATGAAATTCTAAGTCACAGGGAGAAAATCTCCACCCACTGGAAACAATTAAACTTAAGATCAATATAAAATCTGTCAGTTAAACTGAATCAAGGTCGCGCTGTGTCCCGAGGAGGCTGGATGAAGCCGATTGTGTGCATCTTTTGTCTCTAAAGCATCAGCAACCATTTATGTTGCTAAATGTTTGCTGCATGCATTTAACACTTTAGGCTGAATCTAAATGTTTATTCTCTGTCCATCATCAAATCAAGTCTGCAAGGGCACTGGGCAACGAGGGACTTCACATGTCACACATCTCCATAGATATGAATGAAAGTTCATCTCAAAGCTGTCTTTGTGAACAATTCTTAATATTGACATTGGCTGTTTATGCAAAATATGTGCAGGGTCTGCTGCTTTAGATAATACAACAGAAATACATAATTATGCACAGTAAAACTTTACATGAGCCTTATCACTGCTAATAATATATTAACGTCAATCCTCAATCTGAGGATCCTCACATCAAACCAACTTTTCCTTTCCAACTCTGCACATTATAACAAACAGATCAAAATCATTAGTCATATCTATATTCTATATGTATGCAATATTAAACCTCTATACATAGATTAACTTATACATATAACTTATAACTTATTGTGTACGTACGTTATAACTTTAAAAATATATACATGCATGGTAAATTTTGGACTGTACCCTCAACATTCATCTTCACTTCCACATTGCTGTCAATTATAAGTAATCTTGTAAAGTCTAAACCCCAATTAGACTCTCTGGAAGTCCACAGAAAGTCTGCCTGAGGCCTCTTGTGGACTTGGATATATTGTAGATTTGGACAGACCTCTGATTCACCAGCAACGTGGCCATTAAGTCCACAAGTGTGGAGAAGTCTGCACTTTTGGATTCAGCCAGTTACCAACTGCTGCCATTTTGGGTCATCAACATATCAGGTTGCAAGTGGCAGCTTTAATATCCAGTAAATGACTTTGAGAGGCTCCATATCATCCAATCTATTATTATACAAGATGCTGTATTTTGTCACATAAAGTTATCTCGATAATATATTAAAGAACTCTACTTTTCCCTTCCCAGGTTTGTTGTTGCTGAATATATTTGTATAGCTTTTTGTTTTCTTTTTGGTGCAACTTCCAGATGTAATCATCCTAAATTCTCTGTATAATTATACTAAAACATGATCTCCAGAATCTCTCCTTGACTGGATCTCGCAGATCAACAGATTATCACAGTCGAAGAGGCGGCAGAGTGGTTTGGAGACGAGTAAATTGGATTTGGTGGAAGCCAGGAAGGAGGGGGCAGCTTTTGTTACAGCAAAAGTAATTTTTTATGCGGTATTGCTGCAGGACTGTGTGATGCTGCTGTGAATGAAAATGATGGAGGGGAAAAAAAGCACAAGTCCTTGCTCAGTGGGCATATCCATAGACTTAACTTTTTCCTTGACAAAGTTTCATCGTAAAAATGCCAGAAGGTACAGTCTCATCTTGCCACGCCTCATTATGTTAGGAGAAACGGAGACAGTGAGGTGTAGGGAGTGTTGGTGTGTGTCCAATGAGGAGCCGTAAAGGAAATGGACTCCACAAAGGCTCCGCGAACAAGACTGCAGTCTTAATGACAGAGCTGACACAGGAGAAAGACTTTGTTGTCTTTGGAGAATCTGTCAAGTCATTTTGGACCGAAGTGCTCCCTGTAAAGCAACTCTCATTGCCAACCTGAGACAAAATACTGACGAAATATCTTTACATTATTGATATGTCTCTACTGCTCTCAACACTCATTTTACCTTCGATCTCTCTCTCTGAAGCTCCCTTTTTATGAACAAACGATGCTGAATACAGCCCCATTTGAAACATCCATTGACCAACTGGCTGATGCAGATCAGTCTGAATCATTGCACTGATGCACAATAAAAAAAGAGGATTAGAATACAAATATTAAATTGCACATTTGTCTAGCTCTGCAGAACTAATTGTCTGGTGTTTCAGCATCAGTGCTTTAGCAGTGAATGAGCCTCATCACCAAATCACCAACAAATAGCCAATATTTCAATAGAACTAGAAAAAGACTGTGGTTAGGCAACTAAAACTCTTGGTTGAAACTGGGGGAGAAGAATGTGTGTTATGCATTGGTAGTGAATGATGGCACTTGACATCCATTATGAACATTACTCTTAATGATACTGGGCTCCACAGACTTCACTGCCATCAGTTCTCAGAGGGATTATCTCTTTGTTATAAAGAAAACTGATCATTATCACTTCATATGTGTTCTGTTTAAGTTCTGCCAGTAACTACTTAGGATACAATGTGGTGGAGCTTCAAATTGCTTTAGTTGAAATGTTTTCCATGTCATTCAACACAGTGCTAATATATTGCTGTTTTGCTTTTAAATCTTCCCTGCTTCTATCAAACCATCACAGCACCATAATCACCCACATGTGTCTACAGCCAGAGCAAATTAACCTGCAGCTAAATTTATTGAGATGTGAAAATGCAAAACTAATGAGTCATATCTGGCTTTAGGACTTTAATAATACGAGTGTGTCGACTTGAGTGTCATATCATGACACATGTGTTATCATATCATTACTCCCAGTGTTAGCAGATCAAATTGTAAGCCTGCTTGTGATGCTTGTAAGAATGAGGCATCACTCATTCTGTGGTACATTTAGCTCTGGGACTGATCAAGGTAAGAGGAAACACATATTTTTATGGAGGTCTTTACTGGCTTGTGTAACAGCAACACTCTTGGCAGACCTTGGCCTTGGACATAAAAATGACCATATTACAGGGTTTCATAAGGTTTGTCATCAATGCTAGTGGTTCTACAAGAGATTTCTGCCTTTAAAAACTTCTGTATACAGAATACAGAAGATGTACTATACACACACATCTTATTTTAACAAGTGGAATTTCCAACCGTCTGCTCTCCAGTTCAGTGATAAAGGACAGTGTAATACAGCAATGCAAGACATTTTAGTTACAAAGCCTAAAACACCTCCACTACTTTCCAACTTAAAAATCTAAAATTGGGTTACACATATATTGTTTCATTTTTAAACGAGAATAAGAGCCTACAGCAATGCTAGGGACTCTGAGAGGCTGAACTTGGGCTAAATGCTAACATCAGCATGCTAATTTGTTCACGGTGACTGCTAACATGCTGATGTTGATCAGGTATAACGTTTACCATGTTCGCCATCTTGGTTTAGCATGTTAGCATGCTAACATTTGCAGTACAACTGAGGCTGATGAGAATATCATTTGTTTTGCAGGAATTTGTCAGTATGATTCATCATCCAGGGACCACGAATGTCTGCACAAAATTTCATGACAATCCATCCATTCTGTCTGGGCCAAAGTGGTGGACCGATCAATCGAACAAGGAGACACCTAGAGCAATGCCTCTAGCAAGGCTAAAAAGGCCAAAGTGATTTCCTTGGCTGGGCATTGTAGTTTTTAGCAAACATCACTCAAAATAAATAGTGTATTTGTTGGACTGTTTAGTGGCGAATTAATACACATTTGACAGTGTCCATGTTCATCATAATGAAGGAACATGTCACCTAGTTCAACAGTGTGACTAACTGTGTTTTGGACAACAATGGAGCTCTGTGGCACAGAGGAATAAGATATATCAGGTTTTGGTTACACAGACAATACTTGTTAGTGGGATCAATTAATTGTTGGTTTCGGACAAGTTATGGGTTTTGTTAACAATAAAAATAAAATATGGAGTATGACCAGACTGATCCTTTAAGCCAAGAAAGCCAATGACAAACCTGACAGACTTTGTCTAACTTGTCTAGCTAACCAGCTTGCTTGCCTCTAATTTGAAAATATGACTTTATTTCTGGAGTCAATTACAGGCCAATATAACTGAAAGTGAGGGGCAATTTTGGATAATCCTGCTGTACTCCCTCCCAGCTGCTTTAAAAGAAAACCCTCTTAATTTAGCAGCAGAAGTTTTGCAGGCTGGTGTAGCTCTGTTCAGCCTCTACAGCTGTCACCGCAGGGATCTATTTGATTTCTATGAGCTCCGCCTCTCAGCAGCTTCCAGCTACACTAATGACATGACTTAGTGTCATTGGCGAAGTATTTGATAGCCGAGGATGAGACACTTAGAGTGGGGAAACTCCGAGCTTCATTTAGCCAACAGTGTGCTCACTACAACAGTTGGTGTGGTTTTCAACACCCAGCTTATAGACTCTGACACTTTTCAAAAAGCCTAAAACAGAGTGATTGACATGTGAATGAAAATATACAACAGTGTCTTTATTCTGTAATTTCTCTAGCTAGAGAAAACAGAAATGATTAGTCCTTTTTTCACGCTGTTGAACATTGTAAAGAATGATTCACACACACAAAAAAACCCACACAACGTCAGAAATATATTACAAATTGCTTTTCTAAATTCTGTGCATCAAAAAGACATTTCTGCTTCAAATCAGACCGGCAGCCAATTTGGCCATGAGGCTGGAAAGAAAATAGATGTTGGAAATTGCACCCCAGCTGCTATTTGTAATAATGCATTTTTGAAATCCAAGAGCAGAAAATCGAGTCAGGATTGTAGTGTGAGGGGGTGTTTGTAATTGATATAATGGAGCTAGGGGAAGAGCTTTGAAATGAGAGCTTTAGTAAGGAGAGCAGAGAAAAGCCTTTGTCTATATGAGCAGAGGCAACACAAAGCACCACTGATCTGAGTTACAGCATTATTTTGTAAGGATTTAAGAGCCTAGATTCTGTGACAATATTGGCCCCCGCTCCATCAAAGAGTGCCCTCTAACTCAGAACAAACAGGCTCTGTGTTGTTCAGCATCCGTGGTGGTTCACTTTTGGACAGCATTAATGAATGTCTCCTTTTATCAGAACATCTTGGGATTACCACCTTACCACCAACAACTAAATCCTTCAGATGAAGAGCCATATATTATACAGTCAGTGTGCTCTGTTCCCAGCTGAGTGATGCTCTCAGATCTCAAAATGCTGTGTCATACAACTATAACTACAACTCGTAGTTCTCGCCGACCGAAGTTGCCGTGGGTGTTTTCTACTCGCTGGTTTAAAGGACAGTAATGAGCCCATTACGACTTAGCGCACCAGAAGACGCTGCACTTGAAAACTTTATTGGAAGTGTTTTCAAAAAATATTTTCATTTTGACAAGAGAGAAGGCTTCAGGGATAAGGACTAACTGGTTAGTTTGGTAAATGTGCGTCTGGTTAACTTCGCCACCTCCGATAAAGAGCACAAAAGAGATATGAGCAAAAGAGATGTGAACAACAAGTGGATGAGACAGTCAAACGGGACTAGGCCACATTAAAGCTATGACCTATGATCAGGGGTCACAGGTTGATACTGCTTCATTATTAGGGGTCATAAGCCAACAAGGTTGCGAAGCACTGCAGGGGTTACAGGCCCAGACTGACTGGCCTGGCTAGCCGATTGGCCCGGAGTAACGAGCAAAGGACAGTCAGTGTTACATAAAAATATACATGCTAGCAGAGTATCACACCTCAGCACGTATCACAACTACCGTTCCAGAGTTGATTCTATGTTTTAAAAAACGAATAAATGGCATCAACACTTAGTCATGCTATATAGGGAAGCAAGAGATGCATATGGAAATAATGTTGAAAATAACGACTTGTATACTCTTTTCTGTCAGGTGGAAGTACCAAGTTTAACTTGTAATTTAGTAAACTAATTTAATGGGAAAACAGCAAGTAGTGCCACCAGGCCCTACTAGAAAAAAACAAACATCTTAAATGCACTTACGAATGAATTGATTAGCTTATTGAAATTAAGTGTAGGGATGGAGGGATCAAAGAAAGTCTGGAGAGATATTAAAAAAAGGGTCACTCATGAGGGGATCAAACGACGGTCGATTGGGGATTGAGATCAGACGAAAGTCAAGTCGAGGAACCGAGGGGGTTGACGCTCAGGGTGGGTGCAACATTTTGCTGATTAGGCATGCCATGGCGACATCTTTCCCCCCCTGAGGTTCTGTACTGAGAGAGAGGGAAGAAAAAGGGAAAATGGTTAAAGAGGGAATGATGTGGGAAGACAATCAGGAGAAAAATGGGGTTAGTTATATACTGCTGGTTGGGACAGGAAATTAAACATGATTCTTAGTTTTTGTTCCTGAACTTAGTTTATAATCATTTTCTTTGTATTTTTCTTGTGTAGTTTTAACAGCTAAGACACAGAATCCAGTCTCTAAGAATAATGAGGTATTGACACCGCCATGTTTTATTTCCTCAGTTAGACAGTGCTTTAGATAACAAACACCTCAGAGCTGCCATCTAGTCTAACTTAAAGCCCCAAATCTGTAATTGAAGTACGGTGCCACCTGTGACACAGTCTCCTCACTCCTGGCTTTGTTTGGGTATCAGTCTGTTAGTCTAAAGACATTTTTTAAGGCTCAAATTGATCACTTGAGCTTTGAGCTTTGAGCAAACAACAGCAGCATAAAACCGTGTTATCCTCAGCACTGGCCATAGCACAAAAATCTGGGCCCTGTACATATGCAGCCTCTGTGGGCCCCCCTCCCTTTTTAATAAATCCATTATCACACCTGTACAAATAATTGAATTAACAAGTAAACACATGCGTCTGTAGCGGTAATTTTTCTCAATATACTGTAATTACTGTGGGAAGCTTTCATTATAAGGTTTTACAACATTATACAACAGTATTTCTGTCACAGTTTTTAGGTCTACATTATATACATACAAAGCCATCTTACTCTACACTGAGAGGATTACTGTATTACTATATTTCATACTACAAGAAAACTGAATATGAAGTGCTACCCCTGTCTGTTGCAACATAAAAGTAGCATAATAAAACTTTAGAAACCTAAAGGCCCAGTCCATATATTTAGAAAAAAGGTAGGTAAAAAAAAGGTTCTCAAACTGAAGGCAATGCATTAGCTAACTAGTGACTTTACATACCAATATTAAACCTTTCTGAAACACTGATAGCAAGTTGTGTTCACAAAATTATTTCTTTTTTCAACAGTTGCTTTCCACTTGATTGTTTACCTCCTGTAGTTCTTTTCTCTTGTCTTTCTTTTCTCTTTTGGTAACCTGTTTTTACTTTTTTGAAATAAAATAATTGCTTCAAAGTTTCCCTGAAGTCCTCAGCAATTAAAGTTTGAAGACGAAATATTTTTTTTCCACCCTACTTGCAGAAGTGGACTAAACTATGTGCACCCTTCAGATACTCTTATATTGTTTTAATTCCAGACTGTTTGAGGGCCTTCCCCATGTTTGGGTACTTCCTTTCACTACTGATCCTCAGATAACAAAGATGGCATCTTTCTCTGTAGACAAAATGAAGGAGGAGAAACCATGGTGCTTGAAAATTGTAAATACAGTATATGCCTTAATAATGTCCTCGCATTTCCTTTTTCTTGATTTTCTGTCCTGACAAATGAGCACCCTTGAACCTTTTCTCTCCTTGTCAGCTCAGCCTGAGTTCTGTAAATTGTGTCAAACCTCCTCCTCCTCTATTTTAAAAAGTAAGAAAAAGTGTCTATATTGTGACAACATGGTGTGTGTGCACAAATTCTGTAAAAGACATAAATAGCACAAGGGGGAGATGACAGCTGTCCCCCCCCCTCCTCCAGCTTTTCCATCAGTTACATCCTCAGCCTTCTTCCCACACCAGCCTCCACCATCACTCAACCTAAACTCCATCTTAGACAACACCTCCCACCCTTTGAGGCTGCATAATGTTTCCTGCTGCACCGCCTGCACTGTGTCTGTACTAACTGCACACACACACACACACTGCCATCACAGCTCAGTGTTCTGGGTTCATCTATGAGCCAAAGGACTGACCAGTTTCTGATCTCTGTGCATGAGTTTGTATTTATGTGGATACCTCTTCACCTAAATATTATGGTGCCGGTAATGTATTGTATTATATGTATTTTGTTACGTGTTTTATAGCAATTTCATTGTTTTTTGTTTCATTGGTCAGATCTAATTTTAGTCGTAATTTTTTATTTCTTAATTTATTTTGGGGTTTTTAAAAATCTGTCAGCACAATCCTTTTCTCCATCAATTAATGTTTTCTGTACTTTTACACAAATTAACGCTCAACTCTAAACAAATCTGTTAAAAATACATTATGTTAAACTTGACTTTTCTGAAATTGTTTTTTTTCTGTGTCACTCCATACTCATTTTGCCTTTGTAGTTTTAAGTTTATTTGTTAAATGTATATAAAAGGTGCCATAGAAATACAATTATTATCGTGATTATGAACAAAATCATGCACAGGAACCTTCAAAGTGTCGTTTTTCTCTGTACAGTACATTGTGCAGTATTTCCCGCCTGGGTGTTGAAATGATCGACAGACTTAGATCTGTACATTTTGTACTAAATCCATGACGTATACATACTTGCCAAGCTGTCTGCTAATGTAGAAGGCACAGCCACACACAGAGACACCTCTAGATATGAATGGATAAGTAATCTCAATATGGTGCGCATTTTTTCATATCCTGTTAATATGCTGTCATTTCCCATCACATATTTTCTTCATATACCATAACATTTGTTATGTATCACGTTTAAATACTGTACTGTAATGTTACAACCATAAATTATGAACATGTTGTCTCTAATAAAAAACAGATAGTGTAGAGCCTTATGTGAAGCAGAATTTAACTGAAAGATCTCTATGTGCATGTGTTATGTTCTTGTACATTACCAGCAGCTATAGAAACAGGCAGGTTTAAAGGGGAACTCCAACGCTTTTACACATCACGTTCTGTTTACAGGTCTTGAGGAGTACTGCTGCATATGTACGTTGCATAAAGCCTTTGTGGCTCCAGAGGAAGCTGTGTGAGGTCTGATAAATGTCCTCTAGTGATGTCACTTGAGTCAGAGTCGGTTGGGTCTGAAGACTACAAGTTTCAAAATGGGGGGGTGGAGTTAGAAAGAAGTGAGCTCACCAGACCTCTGTAGCCCACTCCTCATCTCTGCTTGAGGCTAGCAGCTCATTGCTACATTAGCTGCTACTAGCATAACACACCCGAATCTCCGACCAAACTGTCGGTGGTCGCGTTGCATTGTGGGTAATGTAGGCGCCAGGTTTTGACAAGGAAGAAGAATGTGTGGAATTAAAAATATGATATCTCTGGTTGTTACAGAAGTCCAATGTTAAATCAGGGGAGTACTCTTTTAATGGTTTCCCTGAAGAGAAAATAATAATTTTTTTATGTGACCTAGGTGAAATCCATTTTATGCTTTATTGCTCATTAGTTCTTCTGGTTGGATGTTTACAAAATTTTAAAAAACTTGTGTTTTAGAAAGGCAGATTTTATTTGTAGAGTTTGGGACAGAAGACAAAGTTCTTCATTGCAATTGCAATGTAATGTTATATGTAAGTTGTGTTTTTGTCTGATTCATGTTTCACTGCTGCAGTGATATTTTTTGATGTTTTATAACTCCATGTGGGCTGGGCACTTGTATGTGCATGAATGAAATAACTTACTCACTAAATGCAGTATTGTTCAACTATTTACTCATTCGTTTTCCATTCTCAATACCTTCTCGTTGCTACTTAAAATGCTGCTGTGCATAATTGTTCCTCAGTGAATTAATGTATTTCTATTAAGTGCTCCAGAATTTTGTTGCAATAGTCCAAGTTCAAAAACCCATTTGCTCTGTTCTTTTTTAGATTCTTCTTTATTGTGTCTTTTTACAATAAGACTGCTGCAGCATCCAAGTTGCACCCAAAGAGTAATTAAAGTTTCTTCCTATCTTATCTGCATCTGTATTTCAGCTGAAAAAAATCTTATTTTGATGTTAATGTGGATAGTAAATGCAATCTGCCTACATAAATCATATCAGGGCAGTGTGGATGCAATGTGAATACTAATGACAGCTGTGGAAGTGAGCCTTTATGTTGCTGAAGTTTAGAGTTTCACCTTAAAGCTTGATACTTTTCATCATCACAGAGATGCATCTGGAGTTTTTCTACAGACGCTCTTATGTAGATAAAGCCTACAAAGTATTCTTGCTCTAAAATATTGAATTTAAAGCAATAATTTGACATTTTGGGAAATGCACTTATTGGCTTTCTTGCAGAGAGTTAGATGAGAAGATTGATACCACTCTTATGTGTGTACAGTAAATATGAAGCTAGCAGTTGGTTAGCTTAGCTTAGCATAAAGACTGTAAACAGGTTAACTAATTGACACCTTATCTTGTTTGTGTAATCCATAAAAAGGATTATATACCGGACTGTTTCTTGGCGTGTTAGTTACTGGTTCTGGCCAAGAAATTGTCCGGCACAAACCTCTCCGTGAAAACACAACCTGCTGTTTTTACACTTTGTACTTTTACAAATTAAACAAATGATATATAACGTGTAAATTAATTAGCTTTAGTGTCTCCCGAGTCAACAGATGACATTGTTATAGAGCAACAAAGTCCGCGTAAGGAATAGGTCGGGGTGGATGGATGGGTCAACAACACATACCTGCTTTTCTCATTGGATATTAAGACCTGATGGCTTTTAAAGTCTTGCATGTGTATTACTGTATACTGCACCACTTACACACTGTAGTCTCTGTCCTTGTCTACAGCTAGACAGGACATCAGACTCCAGTTTCCATTGAGGCATAATAGTGCTGAATGTGATGTGCATCAATGTTGAGAGGGATTCATTCAATTTAAAGTTTAAACTGAACAGGTAAATCAATAACTCAGAATGTCATTTGAATCTTCAAAATTAAAGCACCAAAAAAATTAGTTACGCATAAATAAAAACACCAAGCAGCATGGAAATAAATTAATTAAAAAATAAAATAAATGCCAACACTGACCCTGACCAGAGTAATGTCCAAATTTGGACCAGTACTCTGGACAGCATCAAGGTCATGTTTACATTCTAAATTCAAATATTTCACATGTTGGTTTTTTAAGGCTCATTCTGATATTTTGATATTTTTAACTATCATGTTTAAAAAACATGCAATTAATTATATTAATGAGTTTTGATAATACCATATTTATAGTGAACAGAGACCAGCAGTTGACTTTCATGTTCCAAAGAAAAACTAATTTGCTGCTCCCCAAATACAGTACCTTGACCACAGAAAAAAAAGTAAAACACGTTTTATGCAGAAACAGAATAGAAACACAATCTAAAAGCTTCATATTCAATTTTCTTAGTTACCGTCCATTATAGTCTTTTTGTAATTTCAGCATCTACCAATTCAACAAAAGTATTTTTTTAGTTCTACTAAATAACCTCTTTCTTAGATCATGACATGAAGGGCAATATAAAACAAAATGGATTTCAATTTCTATTTCACTTAAGCTGACAAATCTTGTTCATCAATACAAACAAATCAAAACATCTAGTTTCCAGATGTTGTAAAAAGATACCACACCTCATTTTGCCACACAGAGACCTTTTCCTCCAGGGTGCATCAAATTTAATGTACTGCAATTCATTACTATAAGTTCTGATTATCAGTTAGCCTTATAATGAATAAAATAATGATAAAAGTTATTGTTTTACAGCGTCAGCATCCACTCAGTTGGTTGACGAATCTGGATTGTGACCTGATGGACATTCACTGTAGGAATAATCATGTTTAAACAAAGCCTTTTATTGACTGATGTTCTAGGCCTGTCTTAGTAAAGCTTGGGTGTCTTCTAGCAACACCAGCATCTCATTCAAAGTGACTCGGTTGCCATGACGCCCAAGCTTAGCCTTGTTTCAGATACCAGATGTTTACCATTTTCTACTCATTTTTCTTTTGTTCTTTCGTCTCCTCATCTCTCCACAAGGAGCTGTATTGCACCATTTGTGTGTGGATCACTAACACTTGTCAGATCAAGATGTGCCGGGCTGGAATATACACCCACTTCAGCTCTGTTGTGCAGCACCAGAGGCATCCTTGCACCTACTGGATAATTGCCACAGAACATCTTGTTATTGGCCCCTTTGTTGGCGCAACGCTGATGTGAAGCGTTTCCCTGTGGAAAAAAATTATCACGTTCTCTTGCTTTGTCTGTGCTCAACCTTGGCTGTGTCATGTGACTAGTCATTTCAATCCTCACTGGTTGTCATGCCAACAGTATATCTAAGGCAGTCGTGCCAGTTCAGTGGAGAGATGGGATATTTGCACTCCACAGACAGGCAGGTAGGTGCATACAGTAGGTCAGAGTGTAAGCTTTGGTTTGGCTGGTACACTCTCAAAGTACATTTAATGATACAAAATATTTCATTATTTATGATCTGGTGTAAATTTACAGGCCTACTGTCCAGACTGTTGCTGAATATGCAGTTAATTGTAAATTCTTCTTTTGTATTCCTGGTTGTCCAATAAACATCCTGTTTCTATTTTCAGTTTTCTGATAATTCCCACAGGAAGTGATGGGTTTCAACATTTTTCCCAGTTTCTAATTCACCTTGTAATCATAATTCTTTTCCTTGTTGCAATGTTATCTCTATGTAAGAAATGCATTCCATGCAAAATTCTGTTTATTTTTATGTTTACTTTTCTCAAATATTTGCTTTGAGTTTTACCTCTTCTCTTATCTTAAAAAGTATTTCTCTTTGAAATAAAATATTCATAACTAAAAGTTAATGTTCAAAGAAAAAAAACTAAACATATTGTATTAATTATCAAGAATTTAACAATCAAAGACTCAGATAATCTGCGTGGGTTTCATTTGATC
Source organism: Siniperca chuatsi (assembly GCF_020085105.1). NCBI lineage: Eukaryota > Metazoa > Chordata > Actinopteri > Centrarchiformes > Sinipercidae > Siniperca > Siniperca chuatsi. The sequence continues at coordinate 20,080,356 of NC_058057.1, forward strand.
TGATTTGATTGACAGTGCTGACAGTGATTTTGAGTCAACTGTTGAGAAATCCTGATTGGTGCATGGGATTATATGACATCACCTTTTTCTAACAGAACCCCGCCCACTTCAAACCAGTGAGAAGAGCACAGAGACAAACACAAAAACAGAAATCTCTCATGTGAAATTACAAAAACTGGTCTAACTTTGGCAGAAATGTGTGCTCATGTAGGACCCCATTGCTCAAAGTAAAAAGCTGATTAAGGAAATACGTTTCCAGGGCCTTTAAGGTTACTAAAACCCTCTTATTCCACACTCTGTTATAGTCCAATATATGAGCCCCATCTTTTCACTGAAGCTTTATGGTGTTTACAATGAGTGGCATATTTTAAACCCAAGAATGTTCAGCCTGACATATTTTCTGTCTTTGGAAACTTTGGGATCTCCACTAGAATTTAAAATTACATTAAAATAAAGATCAATGGGGTGAGCTGCTCACAACTCATATGCAGCCTGTGATGAAGGGACATTGCTTGGTTATAAAGTGTCACAAAAAGGTTGGGAACCAGTGTTTTAAATTAATGATGCATTTTAAAGCACTTAAACACTGTTTTATTTGGATACTTTTCATTTTTGTTTGCCCCTCTGTGGTGATTTTGAATATTTTGCAAACAAACATTCAAATCAAATTAAACTAAAGTAAATTCTTTTATGCTTGCTTCAGTCTGGTACCATCCTGCAGCAAAAAGTCTCATAGAGGTAATATAATTTCATATTAAAAAAAGTTACTGGATTTAATATTGCCGCTATCAATGTTTTTATCACTTTCCGATGGTTGGTCATTATTTCATTCACATACCTTTTTGTTTCGTCTGCCACTAAAAGTTAGTCGTGACCCAAGATGTATCTCAGGGGTAATTTTTCATCACCTGTGAATACACAGTGCAAGTAACTGGTGTCTATTAGATCCAGATATAATGACAACAAAGATCCCAAGATGTCTCACGGTGTTTTGAAGAATAAAGATGAATCAATATTAGCCAGTACAAGTCTCCTGGCAGTACATTTGACTGATTACTAATTAATTTTGTCCTATATCCCTGGATTAAACATCAGTTCTTAAATGTGATACTTTTAAAAAATTCTGATTCACATGCAGTTATTGTGTGTAGTAAGATTTAATGAGTTGGAGCCTCAGGCATTCCCAGTCCAGATGGAATACGTAGTACTCCGGTGTGTACTGGGTTGGCCCCAAGGTCTCCTTCCAGTCAGTCTTACCCGGAGCACCTTCAGACGGGAGGCACCCTGCAGGCATCCTCACCAGCTGCCCTGCTCATATCTGTTCACAGCCACAGTCTGACACAAAGCCTGCATGATAGGCAGTCAGTCTGAGACAAGCCTCTTTGTTCTGGGAGGAGTGTGAACTCCGACTCCGAGAGGCGGTGATCCTCAGCGGTGACCAGTCAGATCACAAGATAAGATTCATGCTTCTTTCATTAGGATTATAGCATATACAAACAGTTGATGGAGGCCTGCATGTGATAAGGTGAAGTAGGTATGAACCTTTTTTGTGACTTTTTGTGATTTTCAGCTTAGAGTGCAGCGTGTTCACCCACATTAGTCGTTCTGACTTATGATTCATGAAATGTGTATGAGAACGCTTGCAAAGGCAGTATCATCAGTGCACATACAGCAGCAGAGAGCTGTGGTGTTCAGCCATGTGAGACGTACCAACTTTATTGCATTTCGCATAAGTTTAGCAAGAAGAGGGAGATAAACAAATGCTGATTTGCCTTTTTTCCTGCTTGCAGTACATTTTGTTTCCTATTTCACTACCAAAATGCCTCTCTTCCAACATCCACTTTGACGTATTAGTTTATGACAAATGAAACACCATGCAGTATATTCACAGACATATATTGTGTACTGACAAATTGAACATATTTTATACTTTATTGTCATTATACTTGCATACAACAAAACATACTCTTCTCATTCCAAGATAGTGCAACTTGCTAAAAATAGAGAAAAACTTAGAAAGAGAAAAAATAGGACATTTGTGATTGCAACAAGACCAAGAGTCTACATCCATGCTAGCATTTCTGTCAGGCTGAACTAAATGCTAACATCAGCATGCTAACATCAGCATGCTAACGTGCTCACTGACATGTTAATACGCTGAAGTTTAGAGGCTATAATGTTGACCATGTTCACAATCTTAGTCTAATTTTGTGCCGTCCTGTAGACGTTGATATATTATTATACGTATATTACTTTGGCCTGTTGGTGGCACTAGAGGAAAAGTCATGAGCTCATCAAAGTCATTAGGATTCATACTGAAGTGGTGGACCAACCGTCAGACAGCGCGACGCCACAAACATGGCTAAAAATAAGACAGTGGTAATAACAAGTAGTTAATAATGTGCAATATTGTTTTAAGAAACAGAATAATTCCAGTGTACTATGTAAACATACTACATACAGGATAGTAACAGTGCATTACCAGATTTTTCTTTAACATCTGTCATTGGCAATTTATCATGTCTACCTTTACCAAGAGAAACATGTAGGAGGAGATACAGTAGTCCCTAGTGATCAAACTGCCCCTTTAAGAAACATTTAAAGTCTTTGTCATTAAATGCTTTTCTGTTACCTATCAACCTTTCTGTTATGTTCTGTCTGTTTTTGTTTCTTTTTTTGAAGCAAGGTCTTTTGATTTGTACATGAAAATGTGTATTCAAACACAAAATAATAAATCAATAAAAGCATAAACAAACCCAGTATTTCACTGACAGTATTTCAATATGGGGTGCCCTTCTGAAATTACAGAGGCTTTCAAGGTTGAAGGGCTAACAATGGAAATCCATCTACCAATAATTTGATACAAAATGTGCTACCACCTCTTCTCCAGCCACAATAGACACAGATGAGATTGATCCGATGAACGCTAACTACTGTTTTGAAACTAATCAAATCTATTCATCAAAATTGCTTATGATTATTAATTGTTTAGCATAGTTGAGAAAAAGTTCAGTATAGTCGTAGTAGAACTTTAATTTATCATGAACCGATGGTGCAGCTGCAGCTCTGTAACATAAACACACAAACTTTATAACTGTATTGTGTCTATTTATGGAGGCACCAGACAACAGCTCATCTGTCTCTATAGTTTTCTCAGCATTTCACACAGAATTATGAGCAAGTGCCACATGTGAAAAATGAGCTCTAAGTTAGTTGAACTGCTTACTGGCAAAAAGACAAAAGTATCTGCTTACAGTATATGTGGCCTATATTCAGATGGAGCTGACTCATGCAGAGGCCATGTGATAACCTTAATCACTAGTTTAGCCTATTTAGTAAAAGCATGAGCAACTGAACTCTCATGTTTCTCAAGGACAGCAGCGATTTCAAGATTCAGATCAGGGGAATACCGGTGGGAACCAAAGCTTAGATGAACGCAGAAATCCAAGAGAGGTTTTGTTTATTCGACCATAGTTGGCCTCTCCATTATGATGAGGTTGTTACTGATGCATTAGCGAGGTATAGGCCTATCTGGGAAATTCTGGCTCCGATTCTGTGAACCAGAGCTCCTTCCTGAAAAAGCCTTGAATGTGGAACAACCTAGCAGGAAAGAGGGAGGATATTAGGCTGGAGCAAAATGCATTATGAGTCCTGAGTGAACTACTATCTGCCGCTCATCCAGCATCACTGTAATGTGAACTATGTGAGGCAAGAAAGCACTTAGCACTTTATGGGTGTAACCTGTTGCACTCCTGGATTGGGTTCCACTAGCTATTCGGAAATCCTTCACTAAATTTGTGTGTAAAGTCCTAAGTTGTTGCTAAGAAAAAGCAAGTCACTGCAGCAACAAAACCTTCAAAAATAACTGCCAGTCCTTTGACTTTGCTTTATTCGTATACACGGAGAAATCTGTGCGTTTCAAAGTTAGTTAGTTTGAGTTAGTAGTATTCATGCAGTTTGGAATGAGTGGGATACGCTAACCTAACCTTGATCGACATTATTTGGTCATTTAGGCTAACATTATTAACTTTTTGTAATTTGACGTATATTTTGTTTTTTTGTGAAATGTAATTTAAAGTCTTCCCAGTTAGCATCACTATGAAACAGCATTTTGATCAAGTGTCAGGTCAGATATGAGCAACCATATTCCATACTACCTCTGTAACGTTAATTCTGTCAGTTAGCTAGTTCAATTAGCTAGGCAACAGTTACACCTGGCAGTTAATAGTGTAAATATTTTGTAACAACTAAACTATAAAAACTATAGCAAGCTAACATTAATTCTGTCAGTTGCTAGTTCAATTACTGTAGCTAGGCAACAGTTACATCTGGCAGTTATTGGGTATAAATATTTAGTAACAATTAACATCTACATAAGAAGTAGTTTGTGTGGTGCAACGCATTTCAATTTAATGATGCATGAATATTCACTTAGTAACACTTACGTTATAACTAGGCTATGTTTGAACTTACAAACAGCTGGTGCTACGGCTCCTGCAACTTAATGTTATCTTACACAGTGATGTTGGTGACGTGTTCAGAAATTCATTTTGTTTCATTATGGAGGTTATTTTGTATCTATAATATGCTCAAATGGCAATAAAGTGTACCGAACAGACCTAAATTGGGGAGTCTGACATTTTGCACTGAATAGCAATCAATTAGTCGAATTGCAACTGGAATAGAGATCTAAGACTTCCTTCCTCTGACTGCAGTTTTGTTTTCCCCCTGAGATCTTTTCTGTGATCAATGGACTCAAAGTGAGTCACTGAAGGACAAAATGTTATGTGCCACAACTGAAACGCAGATGGCCGTAAGCTTTGCTTGAGCCATCACTCATTGCTCACTCACAGGTTAGCATGCCAACCAAGTCAGAGAAAACTGTCACAGAACACCAGTCAGTTTGGCAAACCACCCTGCTGCCTAAAGTCAACCGCTCCATGTGGTGGATATTACAAAGTCTCGGTAGCTGGGATCAGAAAAATAAGCTGTTGAAATTCAAATTATGTTCAACATTTTTGCTGGAACATTTAGGATTTCATATATCAGGTTTTTTTTATGTTTAGAGTAAGACTGATGCTTATTCTACACCATGCTTGTAGCTTTTTTATGGTAGATGTAAGTTATATTTGCAGGTGCTGTATGTCTAAGCAGACATAAAAGACAGTCAATTACTTTGCACACGGGTGACAGGGAGGATTGTGGGTAACCAGACTTCAGTGACATCTGTCTCACAGAGACATATTTAGCTGCTGCCAGTTGTCAATCAAATGGATGTGAATTCTTAATCGTGCATTCTGCAGAAATTATATGTAGATGTAAGGAAAAACTGCACCTTTCGGCATGCTGTATATAATTATAAATCAACTTCAAGGTTGGGTAAGCGATTCTAATCCAATACACGTCTTTTTGTCAAATTCAGCGAATATCTCCTCACGGTCTGCTAGTTGTCCGTTCTGTGTGTGCGCTGAAAAAAAAAATTGTAAATAGGAAACAAACAAAGTGGCTCAGACCCGGCCACACAGCACTATTCCAGCCATGATTTGTGTGTCAGGTAACATTAAATGACTTGCACACGGACATTCAGCTTACTTTCTAGTTTGCCAAGATATGCTGTTGTTGTGATGTTAGCTATAGCAGCAGGAGAGTTGTGAGTATTGCTGTTTGGAGCTGGTGTGCTGGCTCTGGGAAACGTCTCACCCTCTCTGGCTGTTAGCTTTGCAGCAGCAACTGTAGCGACAGTTTGCAAACCCACAACCTAGCTAATGTTAGTTACATTACTTGCTGTTCGCTCTATATCAGGGTATTTGTCATGGTATTGGATTTCTCCAGAATCGCATACCCCACCTTTAAGTGAAATCTACCATTTAAAAAAAATATAGTTGTTACAAGAACTGTTATTGCTGATGTACTTAACATTTCTGGGATGACAACTGTTAGTCAGTTGGTCTGTCGTTCGGTCCACCACTTTGGTCCAGACTGAAATATCTCAACAACTACAGGATGGATTGCCATGAAATTTTGTACAGACATTCATGGTCCCCAGATGATGATTCCTAATAACTGTGGTGATCCCCTGACTTTTCATCCAGCAGGTCAAAATATTCACTTTTCCAGCAGGTTATCTCAACATTTACTCGATGAATTGGCACAAAATCTGATACAGACATTCACATCTCCCTCAGGATGTATTATGCATTTTTGGCGAATGCCCTGAGCTTTCATCTAGCACCATCATCAGATCAACATTTCAATTTGTCCAACATGATTTATGCAAAACATATTACATTCCCATCAGCCTCAGCTGTAATTTGTGTTTAGTGCTAATTAGCAAATGTTAGCATGCTAACATGCTACACTATGAAGGTGAACATTGTAAACATTATACCTGCTAAACATCAACATGGTAGCATTGTCACTGTGAGTGTGTTAGCATGCTGGTATTAGCATTTAGCTCAAAGCATCACTGTGCCTGGTAGGCTTACAGAGTCAACAGCTGCCAGCACGGCTGTAGACTCTTAGTCTTGTTTGGTATTCACCACCAATAACTAGCCAAATGTCATATAGAGGAATTACATTCTATATTTTCAGTGATCTAAAACTTAAATGATAAACAACAAATTTTGGTGTCAGTCCCTCAATAAAACTGTTTTTTTTCTATAATCCAGCAATTTTACAAGGACACTGACACAGTGAACACTACACAGAGAAATCCATCCTAGAGGTGGCAGAGATATGGATTTCTTCGTAAAAAAAATACCCTCCATAAACATAGCAGCAATCATAGATATAGTTGTTTGGCTTACTGGCTAGACTAAACCTGTATGCCTACAGAAATGTAGGAAAGAAAACCCAGAAGTCGACATGCAGCCTTGAAGGTACAAACAATGAAAAGGTGAACTACAAGACATGATCAAAACATTACTCCCAGAATGCACTGAAACATCTCAGACGGATGCTCTCCAACAGTGAAACTGCATCTAAGGGTAATGTTTTCCTTCCAGGGTTTAAGAGGAAAACTGGAAGATCATTACTTCAAGCTTCTATGCAATCCGAGAAACCCTGAGCAGAGGAAGTGAACCAATGTTTCTCTCCTCTCAGTCCTTTGATGTTTCCTAGAAAAAGGCATTTTTCTGCCAGTTACTCTGCTAGAGCTAATCAGTTATCAACGAGGATGAGGGCTTTTATTTTGAGCTGCTCTAAGGTTTGAATCAGTGTGCTGAGCTCGGCTTTTATCTATCTACTCCAGCAGATCATGATTGTAAATAATGTGTTCTTTGTCAGTTTGCCTAAAGCTTGATGAGAATCAGCTCGGAGAAGATTTACAAGTAACTCAGCTGCTTACACTGACAACCTGTCAGAAGTCAGATTTGCCAAAAAAGAGAAATAAATTCATCAATTTCTTTAAAATATTTCTGTCATTTGCTGGTCATAAATGTCTTCTCATTTTGTGAAGTAGAACATTTTGTTCATTTCAGACCGAGATGGCAGCCATGGCTGAGCGATATTAATAATTACACCTGTGATGATGGTTTTCATGTTCTGTCTGCTGAGACAATCTGTGGCCACAAAATGTCCCATTAATGTATCTATTCTGATTTTATCTAAGACAATGTAACCACTCAACTCTAAAATGTTTGCATGGATATGGCCAAATGAATAAATGGAAATTAAATCATTCATAATAAGTGAATTGAGTCTGTTTTTATTAAGGCCAAGCAAAGGCCTCATCTTTGCTATTGTGATTCATAGCAGGATCTGACTTGTTAATTTGGCTATGTGTAATCTGATTGAATGTGTTAATAACTAGCTGGTTGATCCCGAGGAAAAGGGACATCAGCGTGACTGTGAAGTGTACAAAAAAACATAATAAAATGTGTATGAATCATCTTAAGTTGTCACATCACCAGTCAGCCCCTCTGAGTTTTATATTACTGTTTGTTTGTTTTTTAAACAATTAACACTTGAAATGATGAAGGCACTTGCAAATGACAAGGTAATACAACATGTAAACCATACTTTGATGTTTCATTGTAACCTCTTAAGATTTCATTAAACGCTTCTTTTTTTCTCTTTACAAAATAAACCAAAACACTGACAAAGAGGGATGTCTTGGGTAGATGACAATGAGAATAAATATGAAACAAAATATAAATCATACTCCAAACCTCTCTAAACTAAAAAGAAGTCAGGTCTGAATTTGAACACTATTACTAAGCTTGGTTAGATATTTAGTCAATGCTGATCCATAGAAGAAACCATAAAGTGCATCTTTGGATGGATGGGAAAAACAACACTGAATGGAAATGCTATTGAGCGTGTAAATTAAGTATTTGGCTCCTGAGATGTACATTTCTTTTGCATTTCCATCCAAATACAAACACTAGCTCACTTTTAACTACTCAAAATAGTTGTAAAATATCAGGAAAGTAAACACCTTGATAGGTGCAAAAGAAAAAAACTGTTATGGGGGGGCGACGGGGACGTGAGGATGAGGACAACACAATGAAATCTGCTTTCTGTTCTTTGAGATTCTCAATTCTGGTTAATTATTCACACAATAAACAGGCATGCACTGACTATCAATGGAGTCTGCAACCTCTATCTGCCTTTGAATGTGTACTCAGTGCCATTAAAAAGTGTGGAGATTTTGTAGAAGAAATACAGCTTTTTGTTCCTGCAAACTGTAGAAATAGTGTTCACAATTACCTCGTGAATAAGGAAGATAAGACGGGTTCTTCTAAACTGTTTTTAATCTATTTTTTGTGTGCTTTGTGCTGTGCTCATGCTGGTTCTTTGTCCGAGCACATCGTCTGCTGAGAGGAGCTTTGGGAAGTCAAATCAGATCCTTTTGTAAGCCTCCACCACCACCACCACCACCGCTGTCGTCTCCCTTGTTCCTATGCAGCGCACTTGACAGCTTCATGGGTTGGGCACATAAAGCTATACACGTCACAGGGCTTGTAGGAGCGACGCTTCATAAATGTGAAGACACAGAGAAAAAGAGTGGAGAGCCGCTGGAGCCAGCAGCAGCAGCAGCAGCAGCCAGCATCCACAACGCAGGAGCGCACTCCAAGAGCGACAAGACACTTCTACAGACATCTGATAAACTTATGTCACATATAGAATTTTAAAAAGAAACTAATAATTATGATGAGAATGGGGGTTTCATTCTAACACATGCACGCTGGCTGTCTCTCATTTTATGTAAGATCTTTGTTAGGTTGGATGATGCGCTTCTGACTTGGATTAACGCGCGGTGATAAAGGGCGATTCTGCGCACTTGGAAAAATTATGTAAGGTAAAGAAGCACTTTTATTCTTTTAAATGTTTAACTACGGCTTTCAATATTGATCTCCCGCTTATATTAGTACTTTAAATGCTTTGTGTTGTTTGGCCCAGCATGAAAGTATCAGTGTTTCTTCTTTTTTTATTGTGCGGATTCCTGAATGCATTTTTGCTTCTTGCAGCAGATTAACGATACATCTACACTCCTGCACTGATTTGGCCTATAAGACTTTCTAAAGAGCTTAATATTAAAATAACTTTGTAAATTCTGCATATATCTATATTATGTAACAGCAGTCATCACGCTGTTGTATACCTCTTTACTGTTAAAGCAAATTAGACTACGGAAATTTGAGCATACTGTACATTGTTTTACATAGAGGTCATTAGCTTATGTATCTCTTTTGCCATGGTGTTCCAGTCTGTACAGGTGTAGATCAATTGCATTGTTTGTCTGCATAGAAAAAAAGAGGCGTTTTTATTTTCAGCCTCATGTATTCTGTTTTTCTAAGTAGGTTTTTGTTTTGGAAAAGTAAGCGCACAGTGATTAATAATTTTATGCGTGTTGGTAAGTACACGGTGCATGATACAGTATTTATAAGTACACCAGCTCTCAGAAATCAGATGTGGTTTATGCCCAAATCCAGGAACTCTATAAAATGTACAAACAAACATCCACAAAACTATCAAAGAATCGAAATATTTCAAAATATTTGCAATGAGAAATATTTCCATAATGTGGTGGTTAAAAGGTTTTCTCATGTTAATGTTCACGTGCATTTTTATATCAAAGGTGTGGACGCAAACATTGCGCTGCTGCAAATTTTCCTGTCATAATATGCATGGGATTCTTTTTTAGGTTTTTCAAACATGTCTGAAATGTTTGTCATCAATTTGTAGGTTGTCCAGGCATCTTAGACTGCAGTATTACCCTCAGACACAGCCATGAAATCTGTGCTGGACGGTGTGGCGGACACCACCTTCCGGACAATTACATCTGGTTTACAGTATCTGGGCTCCAACGATGCCAACTATGACGACCCCCTCAATGATGTAGACTTCAAGGGCAGTTTCTCTCTGCAGAAGCCCTTATCTGCTTTCCGCAGCAACTCCTTCCCAAACAAGGTACCTGCAGACGAGGAGCTCATCCTCAAGGGCATCCCCTTCTACCCCACCAATGCCACAGATTTGTTTGGCAACAGGAGCACATTCAGAGATGAGACTAACAATATACAATGTGGGGAGAACTTTATGGACATGGAGTGCTTCATGATCCTGACCCCCAGTCAGCAGCTGGCTGTGGCTGTGTTGTCTCTAACTCTGGGTACCTTCACGGTGCTGGAGAACCTGGTGGTGCTCTGCGTCATCTTTCAGTCCCGCACCCTCCGCTGCAGGCCGTCCTACCACTTCATTGGCAGTCTGGCTGTGGCTGACCTGCTGGGAAGTGTCATATATGTCTACAGCTTTCTGGACTTCCATGTTTTCCACAGGAAGGACAGCCCCAATGTTTTTCTCTTCAAGCTGGGTGGAGTCACGGCGTCGTTCACTGCATCCGTAGGGAGCCTTTTCCTCACTGCTATTGACCGCTACATCTCCATACACCGGCCTCTCTCCTACAGACGGATCGTGACACGGACCAAGGCTGTCATTGCCTTTTGTGTGATGTGGACCATCTCCATTGTCATCGCAGTGCTACCTCTGCTGGGCTGGAACTGTAAGCGTCTCAATTCTGTTTGCTCAGATATATTCCCTCTGATCGATGAGAACTACCTGTTGTTCTGGATCGGTGTAACCAGTGTGCTGGTTCTTTTCATTATCTATGCCTACATATACATCCTGTGGAAAGCCCACCACCACGCTGTGCGAATGCTGAGCCGCACCTCCCAGAAGAGCCTTGTTGTTTACTCAGCAGATGGGACTAAAGTGCAGACCACACGCCCTGAGCAGACACGCATGGACATCCGTCTGGCCAAGACCCTGGTGCTTATCCTGGTGGTGCTGGTCATCTGCTGGGGCCCAGTGCTCGCCATCATGGTCTATGACCTCTTCTGGAGGATGGACGATGACATCAAGACAGTATTTGCATTCTGCAGCATGCTTTGCCTGCTCAACTCCACTGTCAACCCAATCATCTACGCCTTGAGGAGCAAGGACCTGCGGCACGCCTTCCTCAGCTCCTGCCATGCCTGCAGGGGCAGTGCCCAGCAGTTGGACAATAGCCTCGAGTCAGACTGCCAGAGCAGAAATGCCAACATTTCTGCCAACAGGGCTGCAGAGAGCTGCGTGAAGACCACTGTGAAAATAGCCAAAGTAACAATGTCTGTGTCAACTGAAACTTCTGCTGAGGCTGTCTAATTGGCCGTCAGGGGGGGAAACTGTAAATGTCATCCTCCCCCAAAGAATGCCATTCAACAAAATAACGCAGAAGTTAGATATTCCAGAGAAAAAAAATAATCTCCTGAAAGTATTGACTTACATCCTCACATAGACGCTTTAGTGGTTGCATTATTTTATGTCAGTGTGTGAGTACATAGTGTGCCAAAGTGCCAAATGGTATTGCAAAGTTCATAGAAAGGACACACAATTTGAAAGGATTATCAAAGACTATCATAAGTCTGCTGTTTACCATAGACTTCATGATATCCAGTTAGTGAAGTCATATTATATTTTTGTACTGTGAATTCAGGTTTTGAAACCAATTTATCTTCATTTATGGGATAAGGGGCTACTGACATTTTTAATTCGAGATGTTTTATTGTGTCATTTAGACTTTAATGTGTGTCTTGCAGCATAAATATAACAAATTCCGCGCCTTGACAGGCTTCGTGTACATGTTGCATATAGACATTTCTATGAGGAAATGATAAAAAAAAAGTTCAAATGACTCTGATTGTTTATTTCCAAAATAGCCATTAAACTTGTCACTTTTGTACTTCATCTGACAACACTCAGTGAGTGGCAAATGTGTGAAGAGATTTTGAGAAATGAGAGGTGATTCATGCTCAAGATAAAAAAACACAAAACATTTTTATCACCATCACAAATAAACTCTAATGAGATGGAGGTAAACGGATTCACGGCTTTTGAGTACGTCAAATCTGAAATGGCATTTTCTGTGGCAGAGTGACGATCGTCCCTGTTGTCCATTTCTTTACTCGCTAGCTGTTAGACCTTTAGAGTAACGTGTCTTTGTTCAAATGTATACCTAACAACTGTACAGTGCTTTCTTGCAAAATAAAATGTTCAAATCGACTTGTTCAGCTGTACAGCCAACACAACAACAGCAAACTTCTGGCAAAAGCTTGAACTCATCAAACTGAATTTGGACCCAGTGTGCTGGTCACTACTGTAACAAACTGAAGTGGTTTCTGACTACAGCTGCTTTCAACAAATGTATGATTTTACTGGATTCAGTGTGTATGTGTGTGATACCTTGTGACTTGGTGATATATTTCCAACCCCAAGCCTTTTGATCATTGCAGTGAGTTGTTTTAGTGCTACTGTTGCAGCGGGGCATCATTTCGGAAAATAAAAGTAACCCATGCACCGACCTAGTGAAGTACTTTTGGCGTAACTCTAAATAAAAATATGTCTGCTGTTTGTTTTTTTTTACTTATCTAAACAAATAAACAAGGGTCTTTTCATTAGCTGGTAACTTGAATGGAAGTCTGTGTGTATGCATTGTGTGGAGAATCGACAACAGACCTTACAAAAGAATTTGAGAAGATGTGATGTAGTACTTTTAATCTAGAAATCTCACAGCACAATTGTTCTGTAGACATTTATCTTGGTGTAAAGTTATCCAGACAGCTGTTTATCAGTATGCTTTGCTGCCTCTTGTATTATTGGGTATTGAAGATCAAAATGTCAACTGTCAAGTGGCTTCTGTACAGTGTTGGCATAATGAGAAATCTATGACTTAAAAATCACATTCAGTCAAGTGTTTTTAGTATTGCTGTTTTCAAACTTTTGAATAAAGTCGCAGCTGGTTGTCATTTCGCCTGCAGTTATTCGATTGATTATTTGATGATGGGAAACAGAAGGTCACAACACATTTTGTTTAATTCATCCAACAATCTCTGATTCAAGAGGAACAGATACACAGACAGGAAGCCAAGCCCTGAGCTGATGGCATCAGTGATGTTTGAGTGCCCCCTTGAGGAAGATCTCTTGTCAATAGTGGCAGCCTTTCTGAAGAAAGGGAACATTTCTACACATTGATTTTAGGCTTTGTTAGTATTACTGTGGTTACTTCTTGTAACCCTGAAAGTGACAAATTGCAAGAAAATGGCTGCCACAACATCCTCTGACGGCAACATCTGCTCTGTCCTTTTCATCACTTGGCTTCGAGGAATAGGAAAATTGCAACATCTGTTCACACAGATGTCAACAGGGTTTTGTTCGTTCATCTACCAAATACTCCTATCTATTAAAAGCCACAAGGTGGGTTTACTCTACCATGTGTGAAAGGCTGCATTTAGGGGGTTAAATACAACATCTAAATAAATAAATAAACATGGGTTGGGACTAGAGCCAATATGGTCAGTCGATTCATAGATTAGTTGATTGACAGAAGATTAATCAGCAACTATTTTTTATAGTAGTTCAATTTATTTTTCAAGCAAAATTGACCAAACATTACCTAGTTTTCTTTGTCTTATGTGATGGTAAACTGAAAACTTTGGGGTTTTGGACTGTTGGTCAAACTAAACAAACCATCTGAAGACATCACCTTGGGCTCTAGGAAATTATGAAACTGTGAATTTTTCACCATTTTCTGACATTTTATATACCAAACTAATAATTGAGAAAACAACTGGCAGATTAATCAATGATGAAAATAATCTTGTTGCAGGCCTAGGTGGCTGAAGTGTTGAAATACCAGTGGCTCACACATCCTCCTCCATTTCTGTACAGTTCAGAATATGTGTGTGTACAGCGGTGGTTGAGGAAGTGGTAGTGATGGAAGGGAAATGTCTCAAACTTGTATGTGAAAGGGATGGGGGTTGTTTCAAATCAAAAACTACAAGCCAGACAGGGAGTTTCGCAACTGGAGTAAGCTTTAAGAGGTCCAAGTGCATGTCTATTTAGTCATTTCTTTTGATCAATCATCATACTTCATACTTAATCATACCCTGATCACCCCCACTGCAAAACGATTTATCTTTTTACAATTTAATTAATTTCTCTCTTCAAATCTGAACATGATCCACAGACACTTGATACAAATTTTACAGACCTACCTACAGTTTTATTTTTAATTTCAAATTATTTCATTCTCAGGCCGCATTATTATTATTTCTTCTGAACCAGAAATATGTTCTTAATTCAAGACCATGGGTTCACATGTAGTCCTTGATTCTGTACTCATAAATACTGCTGAGAAATAATGTTTAATAGCTAAACATTGGATTAATTCTTCTTTGTAGTTACATTTAAGCCAAGCTGGCCTGGGTTTCCAATTAACTTAATTTACTTAAATGCATTTTGATATGAATCAAATTAGATAGGATGAATTGAGATGGTAATTGTTTCCTCAAATCCTCATATTAAGTAAATCCTAGTAAAAATATTTTAATGCTCTTATAGTGCAATAGATTTCTGTCTAAAAAACAAAGTGTAAGTATTATGAGTCTTTTGTATAAATAGGTTAAAAATGCCTTTTTACTGTTTGTATGTAAACGTTTTAATAATAATAATAAACTTTATTTGTATAGCATCTTTCGAACAAGAAGTGCAGCTCAAACTTTATGTTTTAAGTGAAACTGAAACTTCGCCGTGGTTTGGGTGGTTTTGTTAGCAAACAAAACAAATTTGAAAAAAGCACATTTTCAAGGTTTTCGGGAAATGTAGTATTCAAGCTAAGAAAAGAATCGGCGCGATAGGGAATAAAAACTACAAGTACCAGCATGAGACCGTTTTCTTGCGCATGGTCAGAACCGATAAAATTGAACGGAATAAAAGGTAAGCTAGTCTGAGCCGTTGTATTACTTAGTACTCGAAATTAATGCAGCAAAATCTGAACTCATCTGATTTTATACCAAATTTATCTTAATTTATTTTATCCATATTATTTCAAGATATATTCGGTAACTTAAACTATATGAGATTTATCAGCAGAAGGCAACGAGAGACGAAAATAGTGTATATTTGTCTCCAGTCCGGAATCGCTTCTGCCGTTTGAACTAGCTAACGTGAGCTAGCATTAGCAGCACAGACCGGGGCCCAGGTCGGCGGCTTTCCAAGATAAAAGGGAATTTGAGGTTTTCTATTTTAGATTTTTTTAGACACATTTCAGCGAGATGGCTTGTGGGGCTACTCTGAAGAGGACTCTGGACTTTGATCCGCTAATGAGCCAGGCTTCCCCTAAAAGAAGGAGGTGCGCCCCGATCATGCCTACAGTCTCTTCACCACAGAAATATTTGCGTATGGAGCCCTCACCGTTCGGGGAAGTGTCGTCCAGACTCACCACAGGTATGAATTTAAATCCACATTTTATATTTCAATGTAATCCCAAGCTTAGTATGGTAAAACCATTCCTAACTGGGCTAGGTTAGCATTTACGCCATTAGCATTTCCCAAGGCTGTGCCGGTGTCTGTCGTGTGGATGAAACAACTCCAGACGCATTTTGTCAAGTTAAATGAGTGTTGTTGTTAATGCTGCTTGTCGGTAAACACATATTGTAGACAATGTGATCTGAGTCTTTATTGTCCCGTTGTAAATCCACATACACTGTATAGCAGTCTTTATGAATGAATGTTTGAGTTTTAGTAAGGTTAGTAGTTTACTGTGCTTTGGGGAAGTAAAGTGTGGGAATAACAAGAAACATTTCTTTAAGGTTTGTGTCGCTGCTGTGTAATTTATGGGTGGATGTTGTGCTGCTTGCAGTATTTGATGCTCACTGAAATGGAGAATGATT
Source organism: Siniperca chuatsi (assembly GCF_020085105.1). Classification (NCBI taxonomy): domain Eukaryota; kingdom Metazoa; phylum Chordata; class Actinopteri; order Centrarchiformes; family Sinipercidae; genus Siniperca; species Siniperca chuatsi. The sequence goes on from NC_058057.1 coordinate 20,096,564, forward strand.
TTATACTGTAATGCATGATGTACAGTACATGGATACACCAGTAAGGCCACATGAAATTATCAATTTGTGAATTCTGCAATGGCTTTGTCAGCTTTAAAGGCTCTAGAAAATAATACTCTTGGTCAGTGGGATGAACATCATTCCTCCACAGGATATTCCCTCATTTATATATACATCCTTTTATTTAATCAGGTAATCTCACTGATCTCAAGATGTCTTTTGCAAGAGAGACCTGACTACAGCAGACAGAAAGAAAAACAAACACAGCCAGACTTAACAAAAGGGCATGTAGCATCAGAGACGGTCACAGACGTCACTAAATAGATTTGAAGATGAAAGTTTATATTGTATCATTTGGTCTTATGGAGATGGTGATGGAGAGCATTGTCTTACACGTTGGTCCAAAATCTTCCATAGGTGTTTAACTGGGTTGAAATCTGGCAGCAACTGCGTTTGATATGTTTACGCAACTCTTTTTATTCAGATTTTTCCTTTTTAATTTGTCCCCCGTCTGTATGTACTTTATATAATGGAGCAAATGTTTTTCTTTCTGTTTCAGAGCAAATTCTACACAACATCAAACAGGAGTACAAGCGGCTGCAGAAACGACGACACTTGGACAGTGGTTTCCAGCAGGCAGACGGCTGCTGTCCTCTGGACCTGCAGAACATTCAGAGTGGAGCCGTCCTACCAGGTACGTAGCTACAGAATTCAAAGGGTGATGTAACTGAAGTCTACGAACCTTAAGAATACAGTTTATATACCAACCATTTTACTGATCAGCTCACCAGATAAGTTGCGAACTGGTTGGTTTAGTTCTTGGTTAGGATGATAACATGGATATTTCTAGCTGACCACGGCACATGGTTAAAAGCCTGATATTCAGACTAAATAGTTATTTGTCACCACTTTATAGTACACATTGTTGTCCATAAATATGCTTTCATACCAGCTTGGCATTAAAGCTGGGAGATTTCAGTGTAATATCTACTGTAATATGAGACTGACCAGGTTACAGGGTTTAATGCCATCTGTCTTGTATTAATTTTGTGATATTAACTCTCCTAACAGGTACGTCCTCGGGTGCCTCATCTCCCACCAGGAAAGAGCAGCCTTTATTTTCCCTCAGACAGGTTGGGATGATTTGTGAGAGACTACTGAAAGAGCGAGAGGACAAAATCCGTGAGGAGTACGATGAGATACTGACAACAAAGCTTGCAGGTATGATTTTGTTTTAAAATGGAATAGAGAACAATTTGTAGTGTGATCCATACTGAGTGCCAATAAATGTTTATTCTGCCAACAGAGCAATATGATGCGTTTGTCAAGTTCACGCATGATCAACTGATGCGACGGTTCGGAGAGCAGCCTGCTAGCTGTGAGTATATTTATTACTGCCAAACACTTGAAGCCCATTAATGGTCTCATAACTTGCCTCTGTGGGTTTGTCACATTTTTAATAATGAATTGTAAAATGTGAAGAGAATCACATTTTCATGCTGATTTAAAAGCCTGAGACAACATTTGCTGAAGACATTTAAGAATAAAGTTTAGTTTTAATACCAGTTGTGAATTAGTCAGATTCCAAATTTATAAACTGGACATTTAAGAAACGTGTTTGATTTTTATTTGATTTATTTTTTAAAATTTTTATGCATGTGTTTAGTGTTTACATTTTGCACTGCGGACTGTAGTAAGTAGAACAGGCTTCTAAAATGAATTAATTCAACCATTATTTATACAGGATGGTCCAATGAGAGCAGTTCACTCTCTCTTCCATGGGTGCCCTGTGTACACAAGGACAATATCCAAACATAGAAGACAAAAATACAACATTTACACAAAGACCTAGTTAACCTTAAAGAACTACTCTTCACTCAGAAGTAACCATTGCAGGTACAGGAGAATAGTCAATGGTGGACTCAAAATTTTACAAAATGCCAAAGAAATCAGGTCATCCAATTTCACTTCCTGCTGCAGTATATTACATCTGAGATGAGCAAAACATTTAGTGGCTTTATTTTTTACCATGCTCTGTTTTTGAATTTGGGAACCTCAAGAATGAGACACTGAGATCTAGTAAGTAGTGAGTTAGTGTATACTGTACAGATGAAAGGTGTGTGTGTGTGTATAGGCTGTTTTTCTAGAAGGGTGTAACATTTACAGTGATGAGCTCTAAAACCATCTCTTGATGAGATGACGTGTTTAATATTGAAGTGTCCTCATGCCCTTTTCGCCATGTCACCTTGTTTGTCCTCCAGATGTTTCGTGAGTATTGGCATCTTGTATCGAGGAATACCATTTTCTGCAAGCTACTCCAGGGACTCAGTGGGTCTAGTTGGACTTTTCTCCTAGCTGTGCCATATCGCTTCTATGTGGACTCACTGCCTCAGGCATCAGTTAGTGGCATCTACGTTTGCTGTGTCTGCAGAGTTAGGAGGGCTTCCTGCTGCCAACCTGTTCAAGGACTCTGTGTGACTCAACCAGTGGCCTCTTAAACACCGTGTCAATATTTATTTGGCTTTGTTCTGATGCCTTCGTAAAAGGCTGACTGCCACCACACACTTAGCCTTTTGATTTTATTTTTGTCAAATTTAGTTATTTCACAGAGAGGATGTTAGTTGTGCAGCTTCTCTATATGTGTATTTTGAAAAAGGGATTGAACATTGACGAGTGGACAAACCAGGGCCGCCTTCAGACTGGACTCCAGGAACAGGCATCTTGGCTATTTTCAGCATTGTTTTAAACTGTTCTGGCAATTACTGCTATTACATTTGTGTACACTGTATTTTTATTTTTTTTTTGCTTGACTTTTGTTCATTGTATCAAAATTTCATGATTTTATTTGCTGTAGGTATTAAGGGGCTTTGATTCAAGAAAAGCGAATTAATAAAGTGTTTACACAAATGTTTGGTATGCCATGGATTTTCAATTTGCGATGATTCTGTTTGAGTCACCACAGTTGACACCATCTTTTGAAGGGATAAAACAAATCAAAAAGTTTTAGTTTTCTACACCAGCACCCTCCGTGCTACAAAGGTGAGTGGAATTTAGTTTGTGGTGCTCAAAACATGAAAAAAATGACATGTTCCAACAACAAAGTGTCTTTACAGAAACTGTGTCTCCATTATTTGGGATCAATCCCAGACCCTTCATGCCAACAATTATTTGTTCTGTTTCTTATGTAGAAACTACTTAAACCATCAGGGCCTCCTAATTCAAGAGCTAAACTTTAAGACTATTATGGTTTCCAAATCCACCTAAAAGGAAAATGTACCTCTTATACACTAGGTGGGCTTTTAAAACCTAAAATACTAGTAATAGTGGTTGGTTGTATACTTTGCAGCTTACAGGAAGTGTTCGACTGCGTAACAATATAAAATGAAACGCACGTATTTCCCTGCACCAATCAGAATTTATTTCGGAGATTTCGAACGTGTTATGTTTTTGTGTTCTTATGTTGCCAAGGAAACGCCATCAAATTAGTTCAAACCGCACTCCTGATGAAGCGGTTTTGCTGCTGAGTTTGAGTTGTTAAACCCCTAATGAATAATAAGTAAATATGTTTTTTTCTTCCAAACTTTAACTTCGATGGTTACTTATTTAGTCATGAATATTTGCTGTTCTAGCAAAATATTTAAGGTTTGAAACCTGGTTTTCAGGTGATAAAGGGACCGGATAGGCGATGCGATGTCGGAAGCAACGGAAAATATAAACGAACAAACCTTTTCTAGTTGCTGACGTTGTTAGCGAACGAAGCCTGTGATTGGACGAGCTTAGAGGAAGCGGTATGGATAAGGAGGAAGTACAGTAACGTTAGCTATGTCAATGTGAACAGATCATACAGCATTTGATTGTAGCTCATTTTGCAACAAGTTTATCATTATATTGTGTTTGCACGGTTAAGAGACATGGCTTGTTTTTTCAGAAGAAGTATTGCAGCAAAGGTAATGAAGCTGAAAGTCTTGAAAGATGATACTGTATGCTAATGCAAACCTAGCAGCATGCCTTGACCCTGAAGCAAGTAAAAACAAGAGGGAGGCAGGATTGTCTTGCACATAACAGTTTGCCTATGCTCTTTAAGCTCACCTCATACTGGTGTTTATTGAAATCTTATACCTCTTTATGTGTTTTGATGTTTAGCTGGGAAAGACGCTGCAGCAGTCTGAGGATGCCTTCATACCAGCTCTGTCAGCAGTTCCAGTTTTTAAGAAACAGTTAAGTGTGATTGTGTTTAACATTAATTCTGTTTGAGTCAGATGCTTTATACGTGTCTGTTAAAGCTCCCTGAACCTTGTACTCCTCAGGCAGACTGCTGACTTCAAACTGCCAATCAGCACATTACGAATCAGTGGGATTTTACCATCCAGTGGTGACATTCAACTGCAGACAGAATATTTGGCCACTCAGGTAAGATACATTTTAGAGAAGGCATGGGTAAAGGCTACCCCAGATCTAACATGTTGACATGTTTTTATTTTGTCACCATGCTATTGTAATCTCACAAATAGAGGCACAATTTTTTTTACTTTTTTTTGGTGACAAGGCAAAGAATCAACAAATTAAGGCTCATCTTTCATTACATTCTTTAGCAGCTTACAGCTTTTGTCCAAAGCGATTTACATTTTTTCGCATGCACATACATTGGTAGCACTTTGGGGCTCAATGTTTAGCTCCGTGACACTTCAACATGTGGACCAGAGGAACTCAGGGATTGAACCGCCAACCTGCTCTACCAGCTGAGCTGCAGCCGCCCTGGCCATCTTGATTCCTTGTCTCCTTAAATCTAAAGCTGTTAGAAATCTCTGTATCCTTTTCGACGCCGAGCTCCACAAACATATCAACAGTGTTTCAAGATCAGCTTATTACCACTTAGAATATCAGAAAAGAGGATACTTACCAAAAACAGATATAGAGAGATTTGAACATGCTTTTGTAATTTAGAAAACAGACTTTTATAATGACCTTTCTTCTAGTATTTCTCAGACGATTGTGGGGTAATTGCAGATCAGTCAGAAAGCTGCAGCCACACAATAACAGGGACTACAAAAAGAGAGCATTTCACTGTACATCTGTCCTCAAATTACTGCACTGGCTTCCACAATGCACTAGAATTTACTTTAAATTGTTGTCTTGTCTATAAAGCTCTGAAGGCTCCACCGTATATGTTTAGACATGCTTAAAATCTATTTAAGACCACTGAGTTCGCCATGTGAATGAAATGTGTAATATAAAGTTTGCCTTGCCATTTCACCTGGAACCAAAATCACAAAGTTAATTGAATATTCCTCTTACTTTATTTTTGTAGATACACTCCAAGTCTATTCTGCTCAATATAATTCTGAAAGACAAGGTCCTTGTATTTTCCTTGAAATCTGCTTTGTATTTTTCAGTTGAAGCAGGACAGTGTGGTGGAAGACATATCTGCTGGATGTGGAGTGATCAACTTTAAAGTTAATCGCAAACTTCTTGTCCAGGTTTGTCAGTTTTCTTTTCCACTGTGGTGCAAACAACAGTCTTGACTGCTTCTACTGTGATTATAATCTGTGTAATCTTCTATTTTAGAAAATGTTGGAGCCATTTGGAAAGGAGGAGGATGATAAATTTGGGTTAAATAGTGAACTTTTCAATACTCTCAAGAGAGGAACAACATTAGTTGAATATAGGTATGTTTGTATATCTTCTTTAACACTACAAGCTATGTCTTCCCCTTGTAGATTGTCATCAGACACAATAAATGCGTTTTTATGTTGCAGCTCTCCAAATATTGCCAAAAAATTCCATGCTGGACACTTGCGATCTACAATTATTGGTGAGTTTTGGCTTTTGAGTTAATTTATTCAGTAACTAAAGCCAAAATAGTTTTATTGAGTAATATGCATGTGGATTGTACTGTACACTAGAGCCAGGCTAATACATCGGCCGATATTAGCTAATTGCAGATTTATGGGTATCAGCGTGTATGTCAGCCAATAAAATGCAAGAAATTGAATTACAGAAAAGCCAAAGATATGTTTTGAAACCGTTGTCACCCTTCTATAGTTTGTCCACCAGAGACAATGTTTATTTTTCAATTGTGAAATGCCTTGCCCAGTACATTTCTTGGTCATATTTGTTACAAAAACACATTTAAGGGAGGCTTATCAAAAATACTTATTTATTTTATAGGTGGTGTAAAGACAATTAATATTGGCCGATGTATCATTATTGGATTTTTTAACATGAAACATGAAACTGATTGTAAAGTCAGTCAACTTGACTAAAACATATAATCTCCATCTCCAGGTAACTTCATCGCTAACCTAAAGCAGTGCCTTGGAAACAATGTTATTCGAATGAACTACCTCGGAGACTGGGGTATGCAATTTGGTGAGTAAATAATGTGCAAAATATTCAGCAGGTGCCCTCTGGTCTCATAAAGTCCCAAATGCTACTCTTTGAGTGAATATTATTGACGAAACCAGTTTCCTTTCAGGTTTGCTAGGAGCTGGGTTTGGCCAATTTGGATGTCAGGAGAAATTGAAACAGAATCCCTTGCAGCATTTGTTTGAGGTGAGTTTGCAAGTTTGGATAAAGACACACAGCCACAAACAGTCTGGCAAGTAGAATGAGTTTCATAAAAAAGTGTTAATCGTTTGCTCAAACATTTGGCTGACATGCCAGGTGAACTGCCATCCCACCATCAACAGACACAACAGTTTTGGTGTTACATGGTCTAAATGCTGTTAAAAAGGCTTTTCTTCAACATTATCATGGCGGTTTGGCAGTATTTGGTGTTTTTGTCTTGCAGGTTTATGTTCAAGTGAACAAGGAAGCAGAGCACAATGAGGATATGAAACAGGCTGCCAGAGACTTCTTTAGACAGCTGGAGCAGCATGAGAGCGAGGCTATGTCGTTATGGCAACAGTTTAGAGAGATCACAGTGGATGAGTATCAACACGTTTACAAGGTAGAACCAGCCGGACTGAATGACAACATGACCAATCGACACCATGACTCCTAAACTCTGAAATATAAACCTTTTGATCGAAGGAAAGAAAATATCAGTAGAAGTCTGTTATAATGAATGATTCATTTCACATCTTTTCAGCGGTTAGGGGTCCACTTTGATATTTACTCCGGGGAGTCCTTTCACCAAGATCAAGCCCAGGAGGTGATGCAGCAGCTGCAGAGCCAAGGCCTGTTGAAAACCTCTGAGTATGTGACATATGTGATGGCCTTTAATCAGTAACTGACATGACAGACTCCAAGTGAACATCTGTTAGGAGGCCAGTAGGCCAGCTACCTGCTCCCAGTTGGTTTATTTACTGGGTTGCCGATAAAGTGTGACTCTTTAGTTGGCTGTCATTGATTTTGTATGTGTGTGTTTTGTCTTATTGGGTGTTGAAAGTATTGGCAGACCATGTATGTATTTATTATTTATTGATTTTCAAAAGAGGGGCAGGTAATATAGGTAATATATATATTTTTCTTGTCCCTGATCCTTTTTTATTATGGAGTTCACATTACTTTGTTACACACCACATCGTATATTTTGTGTTGGAAGTGTACACTGAAGTTATTGGAAAAAATAAATAATTATTATTAGATAATATAATTATATTAAATAAATCAGCCAAGCCTACATTATCAGCTGATTTTTGCTTATGTCAGATATATCCTTATTGGCATATGTGTTGCAGCACAGAAATACCAAAGCCATGTTTGACTACATCGTTTGTGCACCAGAGAGCATTGACAAGTTGGTTTTTCAACTGTAAAATGTCTGCTCACTACATATCTTTATCACAATTCTTTAAAAAACGAATTGAAGAGATTATTATCAAAAATGTATCAGTTGATATATTGTTAAAACAAACCCAGTTGCTGGTCAGTTATGAACAATATGGAGAAATATGTGAAGAACTGTGAGTTTTCCAACGGTTGCCTACCTACGTTATCACTACTTAAACCTTTTTTGTATGAATGCTTTTTTTTTTTTTCTTCAGTTGAGAACGATGTTTTATTAAATCAGTGGCAGCTGATCCTGAGCTTACATGGACTTGAATTCATGGAAATTGTTGTATTTACAGGAGAGGAACAGGTGTAGTGGATCTCTCCCCTGCTGGAGACATGAGCAGCGTCTGTACAGTGCTCCGCAGTGACGGCACAACTCTCTACATCACCAGGTCAGTACTTGTGTAAATGGTCAATTAAAATACAAGAACAATTAAAATGTTGAATTTTACAATCTGTGCTGTTCTGGAGAAAATAGTGAAGCGGTCCACAGGTTCAGAGTTTAGAAAATCTCATAGAAGTGTTTAAAAAGCCCATTCTGAAAGAACATTAAACATGTACAATAAAAATAATGGTCGAATTTTACTTGCCTAAAATGTAGACAAGCGTGCAATACAAGTAGGTGAAGCTGCAAAATGGAGATATTTAGATTATTTAAAATGACAGATCAAAGCTGAGTTATCAGATGGTAACTGTATAATACATAAGCCATGACTTTTGAAAGTGGAAGTGACAATAATACCTTATTCTGCATTTCAGAGATCTTGCTGCAGCTATCGACCGAACTGAAAAATACCATTTTGATGAGATGATTTATGTGGTAAGGAAACTGGTGCACTCAAGCATTCACTTTTTTTAAACTGTTACATTGCTGTACTTTAAAGACATGTTGGGGTAACTTCACATATACAAGACACATTTATCTACAACATGGAAAAAGCACATTTAATTGCAGTCATAAGAACGTAATGGAATTTAATGATGAAGCTTCAGTAATCTTAAACAAAGTTTTTTGCACTCTATAGAGCTGAAACAATTAGTCGATTAGTCAATCGACAGAAAATTAATTGTCAGCTATTTACAGTTGATTTATCATTTAAGTCATTTTTCAAGGAAACAGTCGCAAACATTCCCAAGTTCCAGGCTCTAAATTGTGAGGATTTGCTGCTTTTCTCTGTCTTATGTTATAGTAAACTAAATATCTTTGGAAAAACAACACATATGATGATGACACCTTGGGCTTTAGAAAATTGTGATGGTTTCTCTCAAACATTATGAATAACATCATGATGCCAAACAAACCAATGCAAAATGGATGTTTGGATATTTGTTTTACCAACAGTCACTGTCACTGATTTGAATGTCTATGATGATGTATTCAGTGCTTGATCCAGATTGTCCTCTTGAACTACTACTACTACTACTCTTGAATTCCTACCTTGTTCCTTTTTATATTCTATCCATGCCCTTTGTTGCGGCATATTTATCAGTTCACTGTATTTCTTTTTCTTTTTAAGACAGATAAAAGTCAAGCGAATCACTTTCACCAGTTGTTCCAGATCCTGCTCGCTATGGGACATTCATGGGCCGACAGGTAGCAGGAAAAATACCTGAACACAACCACACACATGACATAAACAGGTTTAATGGAAGCTGTTAACTGATGTTAGTTAACGATAGTTGTTAATGAGAGATCAAAGAGTAGTATTGTAAAATATCTTTGATAAGTAACTTTTCTTTATAATTGAAACCAAGTTTAAAAACATTGTAAGTGAATCTAGTGGGATTTAGCAATACTTTATGTAATCAGCACCCCACACACCACAGACAGCTGTTTTAATAAGAAACATTGGCCTATTGTCTCCTATGAAGTGTTGGTGCTATCGCAGGTAACCAAGTCCATTTCCTCATTTACTTAAATACAACTTTGAGGTGCTTTGAGTATTTTATGTACATTTTATATATGTTTTGTATACATTTCATGCTACTTATACCGCTACTCCACTACATTACTTTTACCTGACAGCTTAGTTACTAGTTACTGTAAACATTTTCTTTCAAAACATAATAAACTTTTAAAATATGATAAATTGGTATATATCAAAATACTCAAACAAAATATTTAAAATGAGCTCCTCCTTCACCAATTTCAACATTAAATTGCTGCGTACACATTAAACCATCAGTAATAATAATATCATTAACAATGAAAAGTGCCATTCTGCATAATTAGTACTTTCACTTTTAATACTTTAAGTACATTTTTGCTGATCTTACTTCTGCATTTTTACCTAGGTAACATTTTGAATACAGGACTTTTACTTGTCAAAAGGTTTATATTTCAGAGTTTAGGAGTCATGGTGTCGATTGGTCATGTTGTCATTCAGTCCAGCTGGTTTACTTGTAATTTTTATATATAGATATTGCTTTTACTGAAGTAAAGGATTTAAATACATTTTCCATCACTGGTTGCAGGTGTCAGCATGTGCCCTTCGGCCTGGTGCGGGGCATGAAGACCCGGAGCGGTGAGGTGGTGTTTCTGGAGGATGTGCTAGACGAAGCTCGGGCCAGGATGCTACACAACATGAGCCAGTCAAAAAGTAAAGCTTGTCACACATTAGGCATATTTAACAACGCAGAGCACACATGACTCTTCCCCAAAAGTATATTTGCATGTGTCGTAGTATAATAATGTCCCTATGCAATCAGTACTTAATTGCTCAAGCAACTGGTGTGTACAGTGTAAATATTGTATTGAAATGTAACTTTGACACATCTCCACAATTGTCTTCTGGAATGAGAGCATCACTGTCTTTACCTTTCCCCGCACTGCATTTTACAGAGTGTCACTCAGTCACAATGTGTGCCAGTGGGATTATCTGATTGCATCACACAACAGGAAGAAGGCACTGTTCTTCCAGCGCAGCATTTCTTCCAGTAGTAGAGAGAGATTTGATCATCATGAAATACGTACTACATACTCTTCCAGTGTGAATGCGCTACACAGAATGAGTGACAAAATAAACTAGACCTTAAAGAGTCATTTTGTATACTAAAAAAAACACCTTGATTTTTGAGTGTGCTGGTGATGGACACTATTCTCCCACAATGCAATTGCACAAATGAAATGGAGGCGCTGCTCACCGTTGGAAGAAATGAAAACGTAATGGATGGTGGTGATACACCTTAGAAAACAAAAAATAACAATTACATTATGGAAAAAACATTTTGCTGTCTCTTTGGGAAGTTTAATTGTAAAGTTGCAGTTCGATTAATGTTTAACGGTGCTTAAAGTCTTTTTTCCTGTATCAGTCAGTATACAACTGTAAAGTGTGTTGATTTCTCGTGTACTAAGTGCTAATACAGTAAACTATAAAGATTAGTATATGGTGCAAACTGTAGTCAGTATGTAGTATGGAATTGGGACACACTGTCTTAATTTTGACAAACAGTTGTCTCAAACACATTGTAATTTAGGATAATTAATTTTTCCATTATATCTGGATAATTTTAGTAATGTCACATTAGAAATTCCTTCAGCCAGGATATTGATCGACAAACTACTGTTGTCCTAGTAAGGGAAGCAAACCAACATTACCCATCTCAATATGCATGATTGTGCTAAGAAAACTGCCCAATGTGGGAATAATGAACCTGTACAGTATTTGGCTCTTTCCACAGCAACAAAGGAAATGGATGACCCAGGGGACACAGCAGAGAAAGTGGGAATCAGCGCACTAATAGTCCAGGTGAATTGGTTTTAAACGTCACCTCTAGGCCACAGCTTTTAACTACAACCTGTTTCATTTGATTTGTCTGCGCAATGTGATAAGAGAGACTCTGACTCTATTTTTCATTTACTTTGTTTCAGGACTTCAAAGGTTCACTGCAGTCAGACTACTCGTTTGACTGGGACAGGATGCTGCAGGCTCAGGGAGACACAGGAGTCTTCCTCCAGTACTCACATGCTCGACTCTGCAGGTCTGTATTCATCAGCCGCTGAAAACAAAACAAAAAACAAAACTCTATTTCAGGAATTGTAGTAGTTCTGTAGTCACTTGGCCATTTTGGTGATAATGATGTGAATCTTTGTAGTGTAGCCATTACAGTAGGGCTGCAACAAATTATTCTTTTTTTATGAATAATTAATTAATTTATAGTCACAATGTGACTTTTTTTTGACATTTAAAGATTTGTTGGACAAATCTTGTTTTATTCTGACCAACAGTAAGAATTTAAAACAGAGGAAAGCAGATCCTCACATTTGGTGTTTTTGCTACATAAATTACTTTTGTATTGTTAATTAATTTCCTTCTGATTAACTAATCAATTAATCGACTGTTTTTATTTGAGGTAATATTTTATGTTATGTTGGTTAGCTTTAAATTCTGTATCATACTTAGTTTAATGTGTTAATCATCTACCACATTACATTAATTAAAATTGACCAATCTAGGTGGTGAAAATCCTGCATTCAAAGTTGTACTTAAGTAAATGTACAAGTATAAATCAGCAAAATGTACTAATGACACCTTTTTAGAGTCATTTTCTATATTGGATTATTCCTAATGATGCATTAACATATATAAGCTACATTTTGTTGTAGCTGATGGAGGTGGCGCTAAATCTAAGTACTTGTACAGGTTTTGCTTGCTGTGGTCATTCCTCCTGTTCATTCATATAAGAGATGGGGGGACAAAATACACAGCCTTCGTTCTGTGCAAAAATACTGTATATTCCACAGTTTATCTAAAGATAATATGGAGATTGGACAAATCAAGTGGATGTCGTCCAAAGTTTCAGTCTTTTTAGTACAAGTGCACATACAGTATGGGCACCTGACTATTGTTTTAAGACAGACTTTTGTGAACCTATTTTAACCTACCCTGCTGGATTGTTTAATCGCTAACATAAAATTATATAATATTTGCCTCTGAAATGTAGTGGAATATAAGAATATGGTGGCATAAAATTTTAATAATTAAGTACAAGTACCTCAAATTTGTACTTGTCCACCAATATTGGTTTAGTGTTTGTTTGCAATATAAAATACACAATAGTTAATGTGTGTTAAGGATATAAAATGCATTAAAACAAGATATTAATCTATAAATATACATCGATATACAGTATGTATGGTTTGGGATACAAATACCCTCCAAACACATCTAGAAAAAAACGAGAGCCAACAAGATGCTGACTTATAAAGTTGCTTATTTACACCTTTTACTGCTGTGTTCTAACTGCAGTTTAATACGGAGGAATGAAGGTGTAGAGGCAGCCATATTTGATCCAGCCCTTCTACTCGAGCAGCCGAGTATCACCATCCTGCAGCACCTTCTTCGGTAAACAAACTACGCCCTAAAACCTGTTATCCCTCTGCATGTTGTCAAATATGTGACAATGAACGGATATTTGCTCCAAAGTTCACAAATTATTCAACCCTTTGTTTGTTTGTAGCTATGATGAGGTGTTATATCAGTCTGCCCAGGATCTGCAACCCAAGCATATCGTCAACTTCTTATTGAAGCTGTGGTAAGGAACAGGATGTTAGTCCTGAGCAGATGATCATCATGCTGTGAACTTTGGCTACTCAGTGTTAACCGGGTTCATTTCAGCTGCTGTAACCATAAAAGGTGTTTGCAGTTGTGGAAATTAAACTGTATTCGTGTCTCCTTTCTCTTCTAGCCACCTGATCGCCTCAGCACACAGAGAGCTGCCGGTCAAAGGAAGCTCCCAAGACGTAGCACAGGTAGAGAGAAAACTTACTTATGTACATACCTATGGTTTTTCGTTTTAAATACACCATCATGCAACATTACACGATCAGTAAATTCTTACCGCCCTAAAGACATTAGAGTAATTACCATAAATAAACTATTTCCAATTTGGTTAGAGTTATCAGCAGTGAATTAAACATTTTCTGCCACAGGTTTGGTTACATTATGACACACAGAGATAATTTTGTGGTACAAATGGAGATTTTTGTGATAGCATAACATACAGTACAACAGTATACTATGATGATCATTTTTCTGTTAAAGCCTACAAATTTGAAGGAAATAGTTTTCTGACCAATGTTGCAATTGAAAATGTGATTATTATTATTATTGTATTACTTAAACTCTGGTTCTGTATTGATGATCTGCGTAGTATTTTAGCAAAACATTTAACTGCTGTACAAGTAGAGAAGAGTCATCAAGCAAGCAAATTGACTCAGTAATGTCAGTTACACTGCAGAAATCTTAAGTTTGCTAACATTAGTCACCATAAGCTACTGATCATACCAGACCAAGTGAGTTTGTATTAAAATTGTGTTTTATTGCTATTGAATTCTACTGTTCATTTGTAAGAAAGGGATTAGTTCTTCTTACGAAGGTTACATAGTCTTGCTTTAAATATACAGTGATACACAGTAGCTGTGTACCGAGAATAATAACTTATTAAAGTAAATAATCTGATCAGATGATGCAGGTGCTTGTTATTAAGGGGTTTAAACCAGCCAGTTAGAGAAAGGTAAAGTTACATTTTATAGATACAGAATGGTGCTTCTTTATCAAGGAAGCCATCTTTGGCCGAGCGAACACATTAACCCGACAATAGCAAAGATTTTCATTTTGTAGTTCAGCTCACGCAATTAATGTTAAGTAGCTGCAACTGAATAAATTTGTTATATTTACATACAGTCAGAGGTTGTACTTTCATTAAATGTTTTTACAGTTCAAGACATTGCTAATAATGTTATTAAAATTGGTAGTCTTGCTATTTGATAATGGCACTCTTTCAGATCTTGATGTCAGTATAAAACGATTAATCATTCAGCCCAACGTCTGCCTCATAGCACAGAAAAATCGCGCTGAGAAAAAGCCTGAACACAGATACTAAATTCTCGTCTCTAGCTAACATCCATGATTGTCAGTTCATGAACTGGTTACAAATGAAAATGCTCTTAATTGCAAATATTAAATATATGTTAAAAGTGTTATCTCATTTGCTGAATGTCAACAGGCAAGGTTACGACTGTTCAGCGGAGCCTGCTCAGTCCTGGCCAACGGCATGAGGATCCTGGGCATCACACCGGTTGATAAAATGTGAAACTCAAAGTTTGTTTTTACTTTATCCGTCTAATTTCACTGCTGTATATAGGTATCACACTGCTATAGTAAATTTGTTCTGTATATAAATAATTATATTTTCTAAATAAAATCATGTTCCTTAATTGAACCCACAGAAGAATTTGCTTTTCCTGTAATTGTCTCAGGAATTTTACACTCACACAGATAGTCACTTTGGCTTTATAGACTGTTTTTGACAGTTGGAAACATGTAAAACCAGAGTTGAGTGATGTAACTCATCTCCTTTTATACACACGGTTGATGCACTGCTGACGTAAATGTCAGTAGGTAACTTGATAATTATGCCAGGTTATATCAAAGTTAGACTGGTACAACTTGTTCAGCTGAATTTCACCTGAAGGCTTGCCATGCTTAGTTACAGTTGCCAAGTTATGATTGTTCAGGGGAGGAGTTAAGCGAACGATCAATTGAAAGTACATTGGTAGGGTTGCATACATTCTGAGCAAAGAGAGTCACTGTTACCATATTTCCTTTCAGTTTTAATCAAAGTTTTAAAGTGACTTTCAAAATAGAAGGTGACACAGATAAAAAAAGATTACAAGACACTGGAGAGACGACATTATAAACATAATCACACATGCAGCCTGTCATCATCCTTCTTTCAAGTACGTTTTCCTGTGAGCTGGGCACATTCAGAATCAGCACTATGTGATATGGACATAAGACACTAACAGTGATATTTATACGTCCCATATAACAGATATATGGAGGCATCAAAATAAAAATAATGTCCTGTTACTACTTATCGCTCCAGCATGGTGAAATACAAGACTTCGCCATTGCTTCAGATTATTTACAAATTTGAAAAGCAGCTATAAGGGCCAGTTTAAAAAAAAGTCTGATGTGTTGTTATTTTTTTCATATAAACTGAAAGATGGATTGAATCTGGCAATAAAAAGATTTTTTCAAATTATCTGGAAATTCATAGTACTGTCACCAGTCCCATGTGGGTGGAAGTGGGCTGATTGAGGGAGCAGACCTACTTTAGTGGCTCCAAAGTCTCCCAGGTGCAGAAGCTCTTTTAGGTCCCTAGAAAAGGGGACCCCCACTC
Organism: Siniperca chuatsi; assembly: GCF_020085105.1. NCBI lineage: Eukaryota > Metazoa > Chordata > Actinopteri > Centrarchiformes > Sinipercidae > Siniperca > Siniperca chuatsi. The sequence goes on from NC_058057.1 coordinate 20,112,527, forward strand.
CCAAAAAAAAAAAACACAGACCTGGTCCACCAGCAAGAGAGACTCCTCTGCTGCAGGTCGGTGACTCACACATTGATCAGTCTCTGTTTGGATTCCTTGTCTGTGTCTTGCCGGCTCAGCTTGGATGTGTCTTGCTTTGGAAGTCCGTATAGGTAGATGGAAACACACACCAGGATGGCTCCAGTGGCAAACGGGATCGCTGCACAAGAGGGAAAGAAAAGCAAAATGAGACATTTCCATAATTTAAAAAAGACATTTACAGAATGGTAACAGTTTTGAAAAAAACATACAAAGATTTTGTATAAAATAATCTGCAGTCTTGTGTTTCTGAATATGCTTTGAAAGAAGCATGGACATGAATGGGAGAACTAATTATTTTACACATCCTGAAATTTCCTAATAATCTTCTAATAAAGTAACCTCCGAGTGGCCCAGCATACATAAATCTGATGTATGACAAAATAAGTAAACTACATATATAGTGTATGGAAGTAGCTAACGAGTGAGCCATCTCGCTTCCCTCTCATCTCTGTTGAGAGTTCCACATGCGCAGTACCGATCGGGCAGGATGTTTACAGATGTAGTGACACTACTGCCACTATCATATCTTTCACAAATCAACGTTTTCTCGTTTGAGTTCCGACCACGCTAAGTAGCTTTTCAAAACACCTGGCTAACGACAGTCACAAGTAGGGAAGTGCTCTACTGAAAATATGTCTCTGTCAACCCTGAAATGTAAATTTGACAATGAAAACCGTCAGTTTAACCCTGCCTGGACTGGCAAGTATTTGTTTATTTTACTGCCATCTCCAAACGCCTGCTATTTTTTATTACATTCATTTGCATTTGTTTAAAATTTGTCATTACCATAAACTAAAAAATAAGGTTTCAAATAGGCTGCTGAAAATGTCTGTCCCATCTACAGTTCCTGTTTTTTTAATTTGGCCCAATTGAATTTAAAATTGAAAGGCCCTGAACTATGTGATTTGCTCATAAGTATAGGGGAAATAGAGACAAAGTCCTTCAAGAGTTATTTGAGTTTAGTTAGTTGTGTTGCCTTTATAAGCAGTTGTTGACTTCCAGAGGAAAAGCTCCTTTTAAATCCAAGAAAAATATTCATACAGTCATTATTGGAAACTCTATTCTCCACATTTGCTGAATTGTATGCTTCCCAGTAACACATTTTACATGTTTGCATGTTCAGCTGACCTGCTGCACTGACTACAAGAGTGTTTCATCAGCAATTAATTGAAATTAATTAACTGAAAGTGTATCAATTGAACTTTCAGTTAAGCTACTTTTTAGTTACTACTATACTAAATGTTAAGAAGGTGGCTTCTTTTATTAAAAATGTGCAAACATACAAGTTATGAGCCACAAGCCTACAAGTACAAAACACACACCCTCGTCTGACGAGCCAGAAGGACTGCAAAATCTTTAAAAATCTATTTCTCAATCATCAGTAGATCAACAATGTGGTTATGACAAAGTAACGTACTTATCTGTAGTCCAAACAAGATGACAGACGCCACAGTTGAGAGAACAATGGCGGCTGCAGCAGAGAAGCCCTTCATTATGTTGTCTGTGTACTTCACCACCACCGACGTGTACAGACCACCCACACTTGCCAAGACTAGAACCACAAAGAGCAATGTCAGCTAAAATACTGTGAAGCAAAGTTAAATCAAATAGAAAGCTTCCCCAGGTTTAGTCGTACTTACATATTACAAAGCACACCCAGGGTGTGTAACCGAAGAAGAAGCCTTTCTCCAGGACATTATTGCCATCGTTCATGTAAACGCCGATTAGGGTGACCACAATGCCGGAGAGGTACATCTGGATGTTTCTCACCCACAGAGACGTGTCTGAGCTCTTCAACACCTTCTCAAAGTACACACCTTAATCAGAAAGTAGACACAAAACTGTTATAAGTAAATATTGCTCTGACTCCTCCACAACAACAGCAAAGCAAATAAAATACTTTACTTTTAAGCAAAAGACATTAGTTGGTATCAGTTTTATGTTTAAGTGCACATAATGTGTTTACTTGGCACAGTGTTTGTTTAGTTACTGAAAGCATTTGTATTATGTGTGATAGCTTAATTCAATAAAGGACAAAAAGGTGAAGCCACTACCAGTCGTTTCCACTGAATCCTGTGCAAATTTTACCTGCAAATCCAGAGCAAAGGACAGCAATAGCAATGGCCATGAACCCGACAAAAGGATTTTGCTCAATCTGGAAAAAAAGGAAATGGTATGAGCAACCAGACAGATGGTATATAGCACCTGTAGTCTGACTAGATGCAGGTAATAAAAAGCACATTCCATGATAGTGAGTCGGGACATGGATTATAACTGAGTCACCAGGACGGTTACAACATTTAAAGTCTAACTTGTGCCACCCCCACCTGAATTTTAGTGGCCTCTGCAGACTTCCATTGGACGAGTGTTACGCCCCCGCAGAGTGTGAAGACAGAGAACCACTGCAGCCGGCTGAGAGAGCGGCTCAGCATGAGGACTGTACACAAGGCCGTGCACGGGATCTTCAGCTGATAGGTCACCTACACAGGAAAACACAAGTTAGGTCTAATATCTATTGATTTTTCCCCCCCTATTTATAGAGGAAAGGTGGACGGAGCATTCCTTTTCACAATGATACAGCTCCCCACATACTGTAGATATTAGGGGAACTGCTGAAAATAACCACTACTATTAGACACTGGGCAACTATTTGTTTTCACAATGAACTTTCACACATTGGAGGGGTCAATGTTCCTGTATTGGAAGTTTAGTTTCTGTAAATGTGCTCTATATTGTTAGCATTGTGTGAACATTTCCAACATTTTCTGGCATTTTACAGACTAAATGATTAAAATAAATAAATCAGCAGTTTAACTGATAATGAAAATATTCGTTAATTTCACCTCTAGTATTTAGTTGTGGGTGCAGCAGACAACAGGTTTACCAACAATCCACAACCAAGTATTGTGTTTGAACATAAGGAAAAAAAAACAGGATTCATACCTGATAAACGGCTGCATCGAGGTTACTCAAGGCAAGAAAGGCCATGTTATTCTGAACTGCATACACTACCGAGGGCACGCTCAGCTTCAGCAGCTCTTTTGGGCTGCAGAATATATGTTCCACTATGACGTTCTTCAGTCTGACAGGGCTTCCTGTTTCTCTGGGAGAGGAGAAAAAAGTGTAAATACTTTGGATGATTCACTTAAATATACATGAATTCCACTCCAAGTCGTTGACTCACTGTTCTTGAATCTGAAGCACAGACGACTGAGAACACTGTCTGGCATGCTTGCAAAGCTCAGGCCCTCTGACCCAAATTTTGTTGTTATTCCAAAGTTACAAAAAAAAAGCAAGGCTGCTTTCTTTCCCAAATATCTGAGAATTGCTGAAACTGTTGACATTTTCAAATGGATACTTAAAACTTACCTCTTGTCTTTGATGTTTTAAAGCCTTGTTTATGTTATTTTAATTATAGGTTTAGGGGAATAGAAGCAATTCATGTGATTCTGGTCCCTGTTGTTACATCCCACCTGACCAATAATACTTGCTCTCATTGAGAACAAATTACATCCCTCTACCTCCTGCCTGTCTTATGTGATATGTGTAAATTATCAATTCATCTGCCAATTATTCTTAATGGATTAATCATTTGGTCTATAAAATGCAAGAAAATAGTGAAATGTGCCAGCCACAATTTCCTTAAGCCCAAGGTGACTTCTTCGTATTGCTCGTTTTGTCCGACAGACACTCCAAACACCAAAGATATTTGGTTTACTATCACATAAAACAAAGAAAAGCAACAAGTCCTCCCAATTTAGAATCAGTAACTGAGGAAACCTTGGCATTTTTGCTTGAAAATTACTTTCAAACAAATCAATTAAGAGTCCTGTGGTCAACAGTGTAGAGCTGAAATGACAGAATTTTGACAGCAGCTATTTTGATAGTTGATTAACTGTTCAAAGACATCATGTTTATCTGTGACATGTTAAAATGTCATGTAAAAAGGAGCACAAATAGAGAAGAGTTGTTAAGTCATCAAATGTACTCATTAATGTTAGTTACACAGCATTAAGTTTGCTGGCAGTAGCAGGTAATATGTTCATGTATACTCCTGTGGTCAGACATGTAATAGAGCAGGTAGCGGTGACACACACTTACTTTGAAAGCATCCCCAGACTCAGTATTAATTTAATGACCTCAGTGATACACACTGCAGTTGTGGAGAAGTACAGATCTCCTGTTGAGATGGTCCTTGTGTACCGTAGTGCCACCGTGTATGTAGCTGCCACCAGTGTCATCACTGTCAGGCAGTACACTTTGAAAATCACACTCACATTTTCTGATGAGAGAGAAGGGAGAAAATGTAGTGACAATAGCAACTTAAAGCTTATTTTTTAAGTGAAAGCCGTCTTATAGTGAACATATCATATCTATGTATTCTGTCTATTTCTTTTCCACTAGTTTTTACTTTATTCCCCTATTGCTATATAAATGCACTGTGTGACCCTGCTTTCTCTTACTGTTTTAACCGTATACCCTGTCTGTAAAGCACTTTGTAACTCTGTTTGGAAAGGCGCTGTATAGATAAAGTTGTTATTATTATAATTATTGATGTAGCAAACTGTCATCGCCTTACATGTCCAGTGGTAAGTATAACGCTACACATGAAATAGGCAACTTTATTAGCTACTTAGCAGTCACAACACGTGTTGCCACTTCTGTTAGCTGAAAACGACACTATAACTAGTCTTTAAAACAGCTCAGTTTTGATTTCTGCTCCTTTCAACAAACGTTACTGGTGGTCCTCTAACCGACAGCTAACATTAGCCTACCATGCTAGCTTTTGTATCCACTGGTTAAACTCACCGCCGGCCATCGCTGCTCTGGTTTGTGTCCGTCCGATTGGCAAGGAAGTAGTATCCTGCTTACGTTACATGCCATCAAAACTAACAGGCGTATCCATTGTGGATTAAGGAATGCTGCCCGACCAGCGACACATTAAAAAACGAGTCTGGTCTGGCTACACGGTCCGGTCCTATCCTCTTCTTCTTCTTCTTCTTCTTCTTCTTCTCCTCTTCCTCCTCCTCCTCCTCCTCCTTCTTCTTCTTCTTCTTCTTCTGCTGCTGCTGCTGCTGGTTTGATTTACTGGCGGGCTACAAACCAACATTAAAGGTGCCTGCCGCCACCTACTGTATCGGAGTGTTTGACGTCACGACTTTACCCAAAATCTACTATAAAGAATTTATATTCTAGATATTGAACCTGTTTCTTTTAAATATTTGAATAAAGCCGTCTGAACCTGTTTCTCCCCTGTCTCTAACAGACCTTTGATGCTCCACTCTCTGCCCTTCAGTTTCCTTGCACTTACATTTTCAAGGTAGCATTGAGTCCTGTATGTCCTAATCTTAACCTAGAAAACACAACATCTTTCCTACATTTACCTTGATTATTTCTGACTGACAGATTTTATAGTTTTCTCTACCCATAATGTCATTATTCCAGATTTCCTGCCAAGATGTCATTATTCCCTGATGAGTTAGAGATTTTGCTTTGGATCTCCCAAAACAAATTTCCAAAATGTCGTTATCATTTTTGTTCAATGCATTTTTAGCAAGCCTATCTGCAATCTCATTCTCCTCTATTCCAACATGTGCTGGTTATCCAGCAGAAATTAACATCTATACCTAGTTGCTGTAGATTTAATAAGACCATATTAACCTTAACCAAAAGATCCTCTCGGACTGTGTGTTTGTTTTCAGCGCCTCAAAATTCCGTCGGTTTGCTGAATGTCTATTGTGACATCACCACTCTGCATGTTACTCTACGATTCGGTCACATAACGTTCCCCACGCAAACTTTAGGGGAAGAATGAAAACATTAGTTTTACTTGATATCAAACAGCGAGTTGTATTTTAAAAGTCAAGTGGTCCCACATATATCTACTATTTATCTGGAATGATAACTGTTTGCCCCGAATGATAAAACGTTTGCCCGGAATGATAAAATGTTTGCGTGGAGCGGCACATTCGGCGGAAATGTTGGATTTTAACATTAGTTTTGCAAACGTTTTACCATCCCGGACAGATGGTAGACATCTGTAGGTCACTAAAAACACCATTGAAGATGTAATCCTCTACTTAATCACAGGTAGCGTTTTTGGTTTGGTGAACGATGGGAGCCAGCCCCCCCAACCTTGGAGCACATTTAAATTGCGGGAAAAGAAATGCATGAAGACAATAGACTGTGATAAAGATGAACAAATTACATTTGTATTATATATTTTTTGTTTCATATTATATCATCCAAATTAAATTGAAGTATACTGTCTGTGTCTATATAGAGTTGTGTAATTATTTATTAACCATACTATTTCATTAGTAGGGTATTATTTTTGTTATAGGCTACAATAAATAGTCTTTCCCACTTTTTAACCATCAATATGACAGAATGTTTCAATGTATTGCAAATGAAGAATCATGCACATTTATTTCTTGCAATAAATAAGAAAGTAACTTAGGCAGTGACCTGCAGAAGTGGTACTAAATGAGGAGCCGTTTGGGAGCCGAAAGAGCCGGCTCTCGGAAAGGAACAGAGCCATAAGATCCGGCTTCCTTCAAAAAGCTGTAATTCCCATCACTAGAACGGTGTGACCTCCCTGACACCGGAGGTCCATGATACGGGTTAGGTCTTTAATAAAAACACAGTATAGGCCAGTAGTACCAACAAATAAATAGGCTAACAATACAAATACTGGTGAGCGGCATAGAAGTAAGGCAGACTCATCAGATCTCACATTCCTTTAACATGCACTGAAAAATCAACTAATAAATAAAAATATATATTTTGCAATAGTTCAGGCAGCACACAGTATTTAAATCTGAATATGGACAGACATATACAGCAAGAAAACAGATTAAATGAATAAATACTCTTTGAATGTATTTATTTTTGACAGAAAACAAATCAACATGTTCAAATAATTTGTTTCGTTCAAATAATTTTCCAATTGCCACCAGTCAATTTCAATATTTGAGTAATTGAGAAGAAATCACTGTGAATCTGTTAAATTAAATGGCTAAAAATGAACTTTTGCAGCAACAGTGTATTGAAATGCGAAAGACAAAAGTTGCCTTTTTTCCCATCACTGTGAAACATGTTCTGATCACCTTTATCATCATATATCAAAACAGGTCAAAACTGATACCTGGTTCAGTGATAATAACATCAAGAAAATGATCAAGATGATAAACATTAATATTACAGGATTTTTTACTTTGATAATGCTCTTTTATTCTAGGGAATACTTCGGTGCATCTAACATTAAAGAAAAGTAACTTAATACTTATTTGAAATAAAGGATTTCTGGCATAGTGTCACACTGAACACTTATCAGGACAGGAACGTATTGCAGCATACTGCTTAGTGACTAACTCTTTATGCAAACAGATTTAATTTCACTAAATCAGAATCAACAGTCTTAACTGGTCAGAATTCACCAATGCCGTTAATGACTATTCGAACCTCTACGTAACAATCTGTTTATCTGTCTGAGCTTCTTGTTGGGCAGCAGGAGTGAATCCTCTCTCCCTCTGACAGCAGCCAAAATCCCACCACACCAACACATTTTTACGGACATCACAGCCTGCTGGGCACATATTGAAACTGCTGGCGATTTTAAATGGGTAGAGAAGCAATGGTATTATTACCCATCATAGAAGAAATTCTTAGATGTTTAAAGTTATGGGAAAATGTCCACCACTTCTTGTTTAAACTTCCCACAAAGACCCATCCTGTGATATTATTTTGGTGTAGGTCTACTCACAAATGGCACACTGTCCATGCAAGTCCATGCACTGCTGCTGGAGGAAAAGCTGTAGTATGCACGGGTTGAGCATCGTAACGGCAACAGAAGTGAACTCAGGAGTTGTCAGAGGGAAGGTGCTCGAAGCCTTCGCTCTCCCTCACCAGCGCCCTCTCCAGGATGACACGGCCCTCCTTGTAGCGCTGGCTTTCCTCCGTTGCGAACTCGTACATCCAACCTAGCTTGCTGTTGCAGTTCTTGCAGCTGACGTCCCGCACCATGTGTCTTCCCGTCAGCATGACTCTGTCTTGCACCTCGCTGTGCTGCAGATTCACAACCTGGAGGGCAGCAGTCACATATCTGTCACCGTAACAGTTAGTTGCTTTTCTAGGATTTAGGATTTTTAGGTTTTTCCAAGCAAATTTCAGCAAGTTTTAGCATTTTAGAAGCACATTTTAGAAAACATTTCAAAGTCTGATAGGTGAGGCCCAGTAGTTACAAAATGAATTAATTTAAATGACATTTAGGGCAGCAACTACAATTATTTACATTTATTGATATATTGATAATTGTTTAGTCTGAAATGTACCCAAAGAAATTCAATGCTTGAAAAATTACTGCAACTATTAATCTACTATCAAAATAATCAATGAACTAATCGATTAATATATTAATTGTATCAGCTCTAATGACGTCCACAGTCATCCATCCATAAATGCTATTTGTATTGTTGAAATTAGGACCAATTTATCTCTCTTATTTTTGTTTAAAACATTTTCCAAAGTTATGTTAATGCTAATTCTTAAATCCAATAACATCATCAATCATTAATCAGGACTATTGTGTGCTTGTCTGTGTTGGCATGAAACTTGGCCACTTGCTTTTGAAATGCTTACTAGCACAGAACAGCAAATGAGGAAATGTCTTACTATCTGTTAATGAGAAACTGATCACTATGTGGATAACACAATTTGGTTAATATCAGCAGAGCTATACATACATCACAGTGTTACTACAGTGGAAATTGCTATCTGACTCTGGGTGATCCTTTATCATCCTGAGATGTCTGTTAAAGTATTTTAACCATGATCCGATCAGTTAAACTAACACGTGCAACACTGTTGTTATCCATGATCCAGGTGAAGGAAGTGATGTGCAGGTACCTTGTTAAACAGGAAAGCTCGGCCGGTGGCTCCAGTGAAGCGTGTGGAGATGAGTTCAGCCCGGTTAGTCAGGATCGTGTCACAGTTGGCACAGGAGAAGAGGCGAGTCCCACCAATGTGATCCAAGAAGATCCGCCCCATTTCGTCTTAACCACCAGCAGGTTTAGCCTTGCTAGATGATGTAACACACATTTCTGAAGCAACTGAAGGCACTGTACGACCCAACCAAGTAAATACAAAAACAGAAAATTGTATTTTCTTTTTATGGGTGAGCAATACGATGATGTATACTGTGAGATGACTTTGCTAGATCATTTATACTGTGTTAGCTCTCCCTTTAATATCTCTGGTTGTATTAGTCCATTTTGAGCCATGTTGCAAAATCAATTACCAGGGCTGATTTATGGTAATATTGAATTTTTACATGCGTTTTGCATCATTGTGATAAAGTACCTTGTTTTTTCAGGTATCTAATTTGCTGGATTTGCCAAAGACATTCCAGTCTGATAATTTTTTCCATTAACCCTTTTAACAAAATCTCAATTGGTTTTCCAGAAAGTTAATAACATCCAAATATATATCGATATAGGGACATAAAATTACATACACCGTGACACAGGATTTTATCCATATCCACTTCTTTTTTTCTATGACACCCAATTTCTAAAAAGTGTGACATTTAAGGAGTGAGGGAAAAAAACGAGACAGACCATGTCAGCTTGTAAAAAATGTATAGTCAAAGTAATGTATTATAATGATTTTGCATTCTATGTAATGCTAAATAATTATTGTTGAGGGTACTGTTTTATTTGCATTCATTGTTGAAATGTTAGGTATTTACAGCCATTATCTGTTCAGAAATGCATGTCATATTGCCTCTGCAACACAAACTAACCATACATTAATTTTGCTATAAAGAAAATAGTACCATTTAAGACTTTCACACTCAAATAACTGGGATTTATAGGCATCATTAACTAAGGCCAGGTATGTCAATAACGAGGTTAAACAAAAGACAACGACAAAATGTCACTGTGGGATAGCTTCCTGTCATAAACTAGCAAAAGCTGTAAGTTTTATGAAATCAAAAAAGCAACACTAGTCTGCTTGATAGCCTGTCAGAAAACAAAAGCTCTGTTAGGAAAAATGTCAAAGGTATCCATAACAGCTAACTTAATAGGCCAAATAACGGCTTAGTCCTAGCCAAATTTCTCACCTCGTAATACCGTTAGCTAGCTAGCGGAACAGCAGTTCGGAGAAGAAACGTAGATTTTTCTCTTTGAGGTGTCTTTATTCACCAGTATGTCTTTACTCTCGAGTGATTAGCTCCCCGTTTCCTCTGTTATTGTTGTTAAACTCGACTCAGAGGAGAGCAGTCGATGCAGCCTGTTACAATGGCGTTTGCTTTAATCAAGCTAGCGACAATGAGAACGACATCTTCCGCTTGAAACCTTCAAAGTAAATCTCCGCTATAAACATTTATTGCGTCAAGGCCGTTTTAAATGTTAACAACCTAATAATAATTATTATAATCATAATGGTCATCATCTTAAACTTGTAGAGTCTGTACTGAAGACTAGAGTCCACACCTACATGCTTGCAACCAGCTTTTCTTTTCAATTACAAAGTCTGCTTTTATTTTGAATACTGAGTCTCCCCAGTATTTCCGTGTATCTCTGGTAGCTTAATGCAGCTCTAAATGACCACAAGAGAGCAGCAGAGCACGCCCGTACACACACCAAGGAGTTGATCCATAGGACTAGATGTTGCAATAACTTTGTGCTTATTTTTTAAAAACATTGGTGTACTAACTCACAAATGGTGGATTTATAATTCCCAGGATGGTTACCTCTCATCATACATGCACCTGTATTGTTAAATTAATTCCAAGATACCCTCATTATGCACCCAGGACTCCCTTGAAAGCAATGAGTGGAATTTCCTGATAAAATAAGTCAGTTGATTTGAACTGACCTGTTGACTGAGATTTCGGTATGGAACCACCCTAAAGAAGAGAAGAAAAAGTTTTGGATGTCAGAGAGTACTGAGAGATGGACCAACACATTGTTGGTTTTGGTCTTTTTTATGGGATTTCTTGTCAATAGGAATATATATGGAACAATGCCAGCCTTATCCTTTAAGATCAGTCCCTGGTTTGTCAGATGTTGAATATTCATGTGTGTTTAATTAATTTAATGTTGCAGAGAGATAAACACATTACAGCCATGGTGACTTCTCCAGATTCAACAGCCTGTTGGGAAGAAGAGAAAGAAAGCAGGAGAAAGCGCACATACTGCGCTAGTTATCAAATATTATAGACCAATTTAGCATTGATCAAGGCTACCAGAGGCCACACTTTCAGTTGTGCTACCCAGACATCAATATACAGTCAGGTACTTATCATCATGTCCTATAAAAAATGCTACAATCAAGTAACAGATTAACCTTGCGGATAAGATTAACAAAATCAAGATTGTGATTTACCTGGTGATATTTGGCATGTATCCAAATAAAAGACAGGTGTACTAGAAAATCCTAAAGGCTTGACGACAAACCCTTTTAATCCAAACTCACATAATGTCCTTCTCCACCTCTACCAGCTCAGTAAGCTTTCTGCCTTCATACTGAATGCCTCATACACTGTATCCTCCCATGGCGTACAATATGTCTTCACCAGATTGCTCAAAACCCTCAAATCCTCCCACCTTAAGTTATGTGACAGTGAGCCAAAGGCATTAGCAATGTCCCAAAATACCACATAGAGATCTCTCTTTGTGCGCGCTGAGCAGCCAGAAAAGCAGTGATCAGTTACATCCATCTGGTGGTCTATTGCTCCAGTTGGTGGGATATGAAGGCAGTGCTCTCTCCCTACACCCTTTCTTCTTGTTTCTTCTATTTCCCCCTTTGATACTTCACTTTAATAAAGAGGGGCCACTAAGACTGACTGAGGGATGAACCTCAGTCAATCTTTGTAGAAAGCTACGCCAACTCTTTCTTTAATTCTGCTGTTTTTCAGAAGACTTCCTGCTCTTCTCAAAGCTGCCAGTTGATTCTTCACATTTCCATGCAGAGGCTCCTTCAAAGTCTTGACTGCTTTCTCCATTACTTCATAAGTCTGACAATCTCCTCCTGCTTTCTAAATGTAACTGATTATTAAGCATCTTTTTTTGACGTCTCCCTGTCAGATTTATTACTGAAGCATCTCATTCACTCCTTCCACTAGCCATTTTACTCCAGGGACCAAATTGATCAAACTTCCAAGAATTCACTTAAGAATGCTCCAAAGTGCCAATTTAGAGCAAAAACAATTCTTTACTGGGTGTGAAAAATAAGACACACTTATCAAGCAACTTAATCCTACTTACAGCAATGTGTAAGAGTAACTTTTAAAGGGGAACTCCACTGATTTTACACATTAAAGTCAGTTCACAGGTCTTTGGGTGTACTACTGTGTGTGAAAAAAGTTATATGAAGCCTTTTGTGGCTTCAGAGGAATTGCCGCTAAATCTGATAAATTGCCTCAAGTGATGTCACTTAAGTCAGTGTCGGTTGTGTCTGAAGACTACAAGTTTGAAAAAAAATCTGGAGGTTTGGAGTTAGAAAGATGTTAGCTCACCACCCCTCTATAGCTCCTCATATCTGTTTGAGGCTAGCAGCTCGAGGCTATGTTAGCCGTTACTAGCAATGACAGCAGTCAAGTTGCATTGTGGGTAATGTCTGCACCAGGTTTTGACAAGGATGAATGTGTGGAATAAAAAAGACGATATCTCTGGTTTTGCTGCATCGATTTTGATTCTGGTACTTTCTTTAACCTGTCCATTGTGACTCCGTTACAGAAGTGCAATGCTAAATCAGTGGAGTACTCTTTCCATCACATACAAGGATTTCCCCTCATCTGCCATATTATTCATTCTTTGAAAGAAATCAGCAAAAACATATGTAACATTTAATTTTTGTTAAATCCTTAAAATATCTCTAATATATTTATAGTATATACATTTAAAAATAGGGATGAAATTGAAAATTTTCTTAAATTTCAGAGCATTTTTAAGTTGTAAGAAATTTGATAAATAGCTTTGATTCTTAAGTTTGGGAGAAGGAATACAAGTGAAGGACTTTACTTTTAGCAGTTTGATAAATAGCTGAGCACTTTTCTCATGCATCTTCTCCTCACCCTTTTCCAGCTACAGGAGCTTACATGAAAAATATTTTTCTCTGTTTCAGGCTTCTAAACAAGTACCAGCCTTGTTTGTGGTCAAATGTTTTAAGATCTTTAATGAAATCCTGTCTGTTGCACCTTTTCTTGAGACAAAGAAGGGAGATTGTGCTTTAATCCCACGTCAAGTCAGTTTTTAATTGTTTGTACAGACAGTGAGGATGACTATCATGGTGTTGTTGCATATGCAGAAGTGTAACTGCAGGACAAACTGTTCTGCCCAACTAAGCCTGTTCAAAGATTAGCATAAATCGGGGCGATAAAAGCCATGCATCAGCAGAGTTAATGTCCTTGACGGAAGATAACAGACTGTAAAGGCAGTTTGACCTCATATCTGGATTATGGAAATCATGATGACATTGTTCATAATTCTGCAGCATTCAAGATCTGCTGGAAGGACACAATAGAGAGATCATGACTGTACATTTTTCAGAACAGAATGAACCTCATCTAAATGTGTATGTGTTTCTATGTGTATGTGTACAACTGCCCAAGTGATTTAATACAGTACTAATGTAGGCAGGATTAGAGGCAGTATTAGTGTCTGTAAATCACGGCATAAGGACAGTAGTAGAAAAAAATCTGTTTAGTTAGTTTCTGAACTTCTTTGCCCTTCTGGCCATCTATCACATCTCTAATCAGAGGAGAGATAAGAGATAGTCAAGCATTACAACACTGATGCATCACTGTTGTGTAAAAAAGAACACAGTTCTCTACCTATGTTGTCGTGATGACAATATAAAGATATTAAGCAATACATCATCTCCATGCACAGTAACACTTTGAGCAGAAGTTTTTCAGGTCTCCTCCACTGTTTCCAAATAATTAAGTGGACGTAAATACAAATGTTTCATTGAAACAACCCCCAGAAGGTTCAGAAAGGAGTCACAAAAGCAGCTCACTGGACACCCACTCTCCACCCTCTTCTGAAATATACTGTACTCATAAACTCAACTTTGTTCCCAACATTACACTAAATGCTTTTTTCTAATCCTGTCACTGGTCCTGGCAGGCCCTTCTCTTCAAAAATCAAAGTGTGTAAACTTTAGTCCATTTATTCCAAATGTATGTAACTCATCTGACATGAAGCCAAGCATGATCAGTGGAAAGATTGTTGTTTTTCCTCATTATACTCATAAAATCTATAGATAAAAAGGAGACAGCTACAACTATTTGTGATAATAACCAAGATAATCTTTTCCCCCTTGCAGCGGGGGCGTTTTGCCCTGTCACACCATATATCTGTGGTTACAGGGTAACACAGTTAAACAGCCAGCCTACAAAGTGGCGTCATTCCTGACCTTATATTGTAGTGGAGAGGTCAAATTTAAATGCCAAGGAATAACTTATAATTTTGGGAAATGCACTTTGCATAAAGACTGAAGGATTACAGCTAACCTGGCTCTGCCCAAAAGTAACAAAATGTGCCTACAAGCCACCAGCACCCCCAAAGTGACTTCCTGGAGTCGTCTTGTCACTGTGAGGTTGACAGGCAACCAGCAGGAAGAAACAGTCCAGTAAAAAAACACGTAACACGTAAAACAACTTCAGTTTTTGTTCGGATGGTATCCAAAGAATATGCTGGTAGGCGGATTTTGTTACAGAGCCAGGCTAGCTGTTACCAATCTTTATGCTAAGCTAATCTTAGCATCAAAGCATTAAAAGCACTGAGTAGGTGTTCTAGCCGACTCGAGGCAAGATGATGGCAGGGTGACTTTATAACATCTGTCCAGGGACTACAGATGAAAAATAGCCTTTTGGGTAACTCTGCCGCATTTACAGCAATGTTTATTAATGTGCAATGTTCCTGTTAAATAAACCAATAAATAAATAAGCTAACCGGCTGCTTGCTCCAGCTACATCTTTACTGTACAGATGTGAGAGTGGATGTGTGAAATGTGTGTCGAGCCTAAATTAGCAGAAATAATCTGATTGAAATTTTCATTAAGCTTTAAAGCAATCTTCAATCACATGTTTGACTGCAGTTAATCTGCCCGCCTTCAAGATGGTGATATATTGAGCAAAACAATCTAAGCATCCGTAGCTGATTACCCTGTTTCAGCATCCATAGAATAAACTAGATGCACGGCCTCTTGATATAAAAAAATGTGTGACTCAAATCATTGTCACAATTACACAGTTCTGACACAGAAGACAAAACAAGGCTTATATAACTAAAGTCATGCTGTGTAGCTGCAGATGTGCAGATTTTTATCATGACTACAAACAGATTAATAGTGTGATTGTGTTTTATGTAGCTTGTTAAACTAATAGAGAAAGACATTAACCTCTTCTCTTATCTAACTGCAGAACAGATAATGTATTGCTCTTTTATCAGAGAAATGCGAGAACCTTGAAGTTACTTCCTTTTGCAACTCTAAATGTTTTGATTATGACTGTCATCCCAGTCCAGTAGTAGTAGTATATTACAGTCTAACTGCAGATTTTCTGTAGTTAAAGAAGAACATAGAGTCATGTTTCAGTAATGTTATAATGTTTTATCATATCTTAGATTCTGATATATATAGTCGTTTTTATTTATGGTAACCAAATGAACAATAAAGTATAAAGCGAAAATAAATTTAGCAAAGAGATTTAGATAGAATCACATTAACACCCTGAAGTTCACTTGCACTCACTATTACAATAAAAGTTTAATTTGTGTCATTGTTTCATTATAAAACCTTATGGCCGTGTCCTTTGGACAAGTAGGCCAGCCCCTCCCCTCTGTTCATATTTATGATGCGTATAGTTTACTGGACAGGTGTAACTGATAATGACATAGAAAGACGACTGACCGCCAAACACAGAGAGCAGAGAGGAAGGAAGGCTGCAGAAAAGATCCATGAGGACAAAATCAGAGAAAATCAGAGAGATGATGCTTCCACAGCTGGTTGTGATCACAGTCCTGGGGCTCACATGGACGACAGGTTTCCACCGTTTGCTTAATTTAATGCTACCGTTTTTTAAAATCTTACATAGGAGAAACTGATACTCACTGTTTTTAACTGCCATAGAGGGTATAAACATTATAAATCGTGTAGTAAACTTGTGAAGGATCCTCATTTTTGTGGGATGAAGTTGGATTGTATGGTTCTGGATAACATTTGACATCACATCTCATCAGCAGAGTAAAGACAAGTATATTAAAATACATTCAGAAAAATATGTTTTTTCGGCTTACACCCATGGTTGTTTTGTATTTAACTCATGAAATTTAGAATCATATTTAGTTTTTATTTTTTGGAATCCCTTTTTGATTTGACAGAACCATTATTGAATGTATAGATCTTCTTTCTGCTGTGTGCCTTTGCTACTCCACAAATTCTATGACAACAAAAAGGTATGAATTAAAAAATTCTGCATGGCTCCTCATGTTGTTAAAAGTGACGAGTGAGCTTTGAGTGATATTTGATCCACTAATGTAGCATACTAATATCATAGTGTAACATATTGGTGTGCCTCTAAAGATTTCCAATGACTTTTTCACAATTTGTATGAAAATTGTATGTGAGATCACTTCCACAAACACACCAATCCCCATGGAGACACACACGTTTTGATGTGTTTTACATTGCAAAAAGTGCAATGGTCAAGTTGGAAGAACCAGAAGAAGAAGAATAGCTATACAGAATAGTAATTTGTGTGCTATATATATATATATATATATATATATATATATATATATAATAGTGTATTTGTTGTTATCTATCTCTGGTTTCAGTAACTGGACTACCTTGCACTCAGATGTTCCCCTCTCAGCCGACCCCTTCAAATGGTGAGTCAGATAGAGACCAAGTTTATTAGAGCCGACTTACATTAATGGCTATAGGTTCAATTGATTTCCTTAACTGTCACTGTTGATGGGAATGTGTACATCATATAAAAATGATGCAACATTTGATTTACAAAATGTTCTTTATTGATTTTGAGGTACTTTTGATAGTACTTTACTTTAGTTGAGTATTTCCTTTTCATGCCACTTTGCACTTCAACTGCACTACATTTCAGAGGGTAATATTTTGCTGTTTAGTTACTAGTTACCTTGCTGATCAAACTTTTCTTTTAAAACATGCAATCAGCTTATAAAATATGATGCATTGTTATAGATTGAACTACCCCACAGTATACAAAGAGCTTAAATCCAGCTCCAACATTAAAATGCTGCTTACATGTTAAGTAATAAGAATCCGGTAATATAATAGTAATAATAAATCACTCTGAAAAAGGCCGTTCTGCAAAATGAGTACTTTTTCGTTTGATACTTGAAGTACAGGACTGATAATGCTTCTGTTCTTTTACTTAAGTTAAATTATGAATGCAGGACTTTTACTTGTAATGGAGTATTTTCTTAATGACACATTTCTACTGAATACTTCTTTCACCACTGATTGATTCATACAGTAAATATCAGCCGTTTTTTAATCTACCCTCGAAGCATTTTATTTCTAATTTGCAACAACGCACATCCTCCTGTATCTCAGTGCTGAGATTCAATTTAAATGCTTATTTTTTCTGTCAAGTTAACAGTGTTAAGCCCTCAGATGTAGCTGTGCTGTCCTCCATTGGACTTCACATGCATAGGTGAGCACAGGATCACAATGAAGTGATATTTGCACCACAAGGTCTAAAATTCAACAGTGTAGAGACATAATCACACTGTGGTCTTTTCTTTTCCGGCAGCACTGAGCTGTCCACAGTGATATCAAGACTCAGAGGTAAGATTCCAAGTTTTATTTTGTTGTTTGTTGTTTACGGAGCCTAAAGCCAAATGTGCCTTAAATAATTTACATAAATCTTTTTAAAAGTTAATTACTGCACTCTTGAGATGTCCATGCATGCCTCACTCTTCACTCTTATTTTTTCCCCGTTGCCATAAAAAAGACTTGATGTGAAAGCTCCAGTATCTTTGCTGGTGCTAAATAAATAAATAAAAATGTAACTTTCACTAGAACTGGCCTACAGTCTAAATACACAATGTAATTAATCTGAAGAGGTTGATATGAGCTTCTATTACACTACCGTGCGCTATCTTTACTACACTGATATCTACACTAACTGTGATAATTTGAAATACTGAACCCCAATACACTTGTCATGTACCTGGCCTGTGGTCTGTTATCTTTTTTGAAAGCCATTCATGAAATATAAGTACTGCGAGTACTTAATAGAGATAAAATATTGAGTGACACAAAGCAGGAAGGTCACAGTTGTTAATCGAAGTGTACTTTAACATTGCTTTACTGTATTTCATGGTCAAATTAGTATTTCATTAATAGACTAACTATGTGGTGGCTTATAATGAATTATTACATATGTAAGGGTGTTAAAATTGTTTGGATGTTGCTAATGTTTGAAAGCTATAAGTACTACAAGTATTCTGAATTATTATGAAACTAAAAAAACACTACTTTCACGGTCAAATCCAACTATTTTAGTTATTTTCATTATCAATTAATCTGCTGATTATTATTTTTTCTTGATTCATTCATTGTTTGGTCTATGAAATGTCATAAAATAGTAAAAAAAAATGTCCAACACAATTACCTAAAGCCCAAGATCACATATTCAAAATGCTTGTTTTGTCTGACCAACAGTCCAAACCCTGAAGATATTCTATTGTTGTTATCATATAAGAGTAAGAAAACCAGCAAATATTTAAATATGAGAAGTTAGAACCAGTATATTTTACGTAAAACGATTAATCAAATATCAAAATTGTTGCAGATTAATTTTCATTCAATTGTCATTTAAGCTCTACTGTTTTTACACCGACAAGCCACATGGGAAAAGAAGCTCTGGGTTTTGGTGTTAAACTTGTGTTAATATCCCTCCATCAGAGCTGATGACCCTGTTCAGTCCTGCACTGATCAGTCTTCTCTCAGATGAAACAAACTTGTACGCCCCTCAGCTTGTTCAACACAGGTACAGACAGCACTTTGTGACGCATGAGAAATATGCTACCAACCACTCTGGCTGCTTCCAGTGCTTTGAAGTTGTTGTCTCCTTGTTTTGTTTGGTTTGTAGCACACTGGTGGAGCAGGCAAAGGAAGTGTCCCTCTACATCCAAAATAATCAGGTAGGTGCTCCAGTGTCTGCACTCTCATGTTAAAGGATATTTATCTTTTCACCTTGGCCTCTTTTACATCTAGATCTGTATCTCAGCTTTAAAGTGGTTAATTGTGTTTCTGACCTCACAGGTCATTGATGTGGATAGAGATTGGAAGCTGGTCCTACTGTTTGTTCAGGTGGATCAGCTCTGTGCCTGTGAGCAGCAGCAGGTAAATAGCGATAGACCTCAATATCAATGAAATTATTGTTAAGGAAAAACTACATATATTGTGTGTTAAAAACCAAGACGCTGAATCACTCGTTCTGTTTCTTTAAACTTTGTTGTCTCAAAAACTGAAGTTACAGGGTCCAAGTATTTTAATCTTATTAGCGTCAGACTCATGCGCTACAGACTTTCCTCAATACAAGCCGATGAAGTTTGTCCTACAGAAACCTTTTAAACCATTAAAAAGTTACATTCTATATTTTATTTCAGGTATTTAGCATTAGCTGTAATTTGATTTACAGAATGACCAACAGCTTCTAAAATGGCAATAAGAGCTAAAACTACTGTGCAGAGGCAGGGAAGTAATTAATGAAATACTTCTTCCTTATACCTTCCTTATATGTTTTCTCTTATATACAAATTATTACCTGACATTGAAACTGTGAGCATCCTTAGTACCTCACAGCAATTAGTAGTAATACCAAGACTGACTGTGGAGAAGTTGGCAATTTGTTCCATTTGTAAGAAAACATTTGAGAGATGAATAAAAATGTTATTGTTGTCTCAGACTGTTGTGTTTGTGTGCAGGTTCAGTCTGCCATCAAAGCAGTGGTTGACGAGGTGGATGATGCACTGCAGTTGCTGCACTCTCAGGTATATTTCAGATTATATACAGTATTTTCCATTCAGTCTCTATTGCTGTATTGACAATATTCACAGGTTTTACATTTTGTTTCACCTCACTGTGTTGCAGCTGAACCGGACCATCGTCAGTGTTGCATTGTGGGATGGAGAGAATGACAGTTTCCACAACAAGTAAGTTCATATGTAAAATTACACTTTTTCTGATGATACACTGTTTCCTCATCTCTGCCTTAATGTATAAAGTATGTCAGTTACATGTATTGTGACATGTTTACATGTCTCACATCAAGACTTTTATGTTGTGACATCTAAACAGATGTTTTACATGTGTTATGAGTCTGTAAAATAACTGTAGTTTAGTAATTGCATCCATTTAATGAGGTAAAATCTCTTCAAGAGGAAACCTGGGAACAAGATAGATTCGTAGTCAAACAACTACACAACCAGCATACAAAAAAAAAAAACACATAAAGCCAGACAAGTGACAATCAAGTGTCAAATAAAATAAAAACCATTACCAAAGTACCTGAAACTACAGTAGTTCTGCCAAGGCTAGCGCAACATATGGGATATTGAAGGTGAAGAAGTTATTAGATTAAGTACTGTAGTTACAAGATTTAACTGAGAGAAGATCTGTGAGGTGGTTTAATAGTAGAGCATCATAGATCAATATCATGACATGATTATTTCTTCTTGCCAATGGAATTCCATCCAATTTAGTGATAAAGCGTAAGACACTGTGTTAAACCGAGTTTAACTGAAGTGATGATGAAGCAGCATGACAGTGCAGAACGTCTCCCTAATCTTTTAAGTTTTAATTTGTAAATCTTTTTCGCTGACAGAATGTGTCGATGCATGGAGACAAACAGTGAAGGAGAAGTCAGACTTCTGAAGGCCATGCTGAGTCAAGCTCTGCAGGTTTGTCTGTTATTCATATCAAAATATCTATTAGCTACATTCAGTCCTATGGTTGTTTTAGCTGCTGTGAAACTGACCTGAGGTGGTGGAGTTTGCTGTTTGCTCAGTTAATACAAGCTAATGTGACCTCTTTATGGTTACATTTTCTCAACTCTGTTTCACCAACCAGGAGTCCTTGGATGAGCTCATGGTAAAGAAGCGCTGGTATGGTGACAGAGAAGACTTCACCGTCCTTGTGCAGGACACACCTTTCATCACAGACCCTTCATCTGTCGCTGTAAGTCACAGGCTGAATCTTATAGTTCCTTAGTTTATAGTTTTTATAACTTTCTTTTTATTTATCTATTTGTAGTACAACCCAGTAAAACTAGGGGACAGGGAAGCAATATAACGCTACTGTAAGGCATTTAACAGCATTTATTGTTTAGAAGCAGACGATTGGGTTTAAAAATGCCGGTAAATAGAACTGAGGCAAACAACAAAAGAAAAGAAATCAAAGAAATAAATATAACAAAACTAACTTCCTATTAACTCAGGATCACAGCAACTACCATGCTGGCTAATCAAAACTAAAATTAAAACAAAACCAAATAAAGGAAGCAACCACTCATATACCTACTGTGCTAACAACACCCAGTTCTTACTTGTAATGGTGCTCAGTATGTGTGTAACAAAATAATCTAATAATCCTGCCCAGTCCCAGAGCCACTGACGAGTCTGTTTTCTACATGTCTTTTAGTAGTATCTTCTCCTGTGAAGTTACTATGTACCAAACATATTCTTTAAAATGAATAAAGACAATAAAGTAAAATTAAAAGCTTAAATGCCAAAAAAGAAAAAAATATAGATGTCAAATTCAAGACCAAAAGTCTTTATTTTGTGAGATGATGATAGTCCATGTCTGTTTGTGACAGTAACAGATAGAGAGTCCTGGTTATCTTAGCGCAGGAGGAACTGAATATGTACTTTCTGTATCTAACATACAGCACAATGTTGTTGATGTTCTCTTTTTGAACAGAGAGGAAAGCCTCTCTCCGAGTCACAAGCATCACAACAAACTGATAAACTGATGGTGCAGATGTGGACAAACCTGGTGAGGCCAAAACGCAATCTAAGCAATCTCTTTAAATCATGCAGACACACATATACACAAACATCAAACAAGTCGTTGTTCTCTGTGTCGCAAACATGAAGACAATGAGTTTTCTGTCTTTCAGCTTCAGCCCACAAGTGACCAACATGACACAGAAGACAATGGAAAGATTATCACATTGCCATGTCCAACTGAGGTGAGCAACTGAGCTAAAAGTTCACACACGTGCAGTTAAATCAGCATGTTAAAGTGTGTCATTAGACGCACTGTACTTGAAAATAGGTTTCTGTGTGCCATATTAATATTCTACCCTTCTTCTTTCCCCACCCACCTCTTTTTTCTTATTCCTCCTCCCCTCTCCGGCTATCTGCCTCCCTCCCCAAGGACCGACCCTTCCTGAGGACGGAGGGAAACTCTCCTTCATATCACCACAGCGATGCCTCTCCTCTCCTTCACTCAGTGAGTACTGTCTGTGTGCTGAGCCAAATGGAGGTTGTGGTAGCGTTGTACGTCTCCTGTTTAGTCCTGACTGTGGATGTGCTCTGTGTGTCCGGTCAGTTTACAGGCACAGAGATGCCCTGTGAGGACCTCAGCCCCTCGGCCTCCACACCCACCTCAGGTAAGATGGTTTACACTTACATGTTAGGCATTTATCAGGCACCAGGGTGCCTTTCAGTTGACTAGTCAAATAATGCTTTTCTGGGACTTCTCACAATAAAGGTCAGGCAGATTTTATTCATATATTCATGTGTTGTTTTTCATGTTTAGGCTCTTTTTATGTTGCAAAACCAGCATATTGAAGTTGATTGATGAGATATTGTCTTTCTTTTTGACTTCAAATATCAATGTATATGACACACATGAACACAAAATACAAAACTACAGTGCCACATTGACATACAAAATATTTAATCTGATATTGTACAGACTTCAGCTCATAAACTAACACATTTTATATTGTTTATTTTTATTTGACTCATCTTTGTATCATTAAAATTCTTTCAAATAGTACTTTATTTGAATCCTACTATAAAGTATTTATAGCTAGTTTTATTGCTATATTATTATAATTACATGTATTATGAGTATTATATTACTGTACAGTCTCTCTGAAAGTCCTGTGCTGTGTAATTAATTAAGTTTTGTGTCTTCTGTGTTTCTCAAGTCCATGAACTCAGGCCTGGAGATATCAAAGTGGTGGCTGCTGTGGGCGACTCTCTGACAGTGAGTCATTTTGTCATTCTTTTAAGTAGATAGAACAACAAAGACAAAGATCTGAACAAAAAGACAATCCGTATAATTTAAAATATCAAATAGAATTTAATATAATAAATAAAAAGAATAGATCCTAAAATAGGACCGTAATCTTTAACTCTAACATAAACTAAATATACACTATACAATGACAGTGCTCAGTAAAATACTGTACATTAGTAGCTCTTAACGTTATATTCTGTACAGTAAGATGAAGGATTGTGCTTGGATATTAAAATAGAACTGTACGTAAGATTTATTTACACCCACAAGAAGAGGTAAATGAAGAGAATAGTAAGAATAGCAGATAGAATTGCAAAGATACAGATGGATTTGTAATTTAATAGATGATATGTATGAATGTTTATAAACATTACAGTTACCTGAATGACCTGACATTTATTTCTGAACCAGATGCTGCAGGATAAAATTTGAATTTCTAGTTACTGCAATTTGTTAGATTTATTAAGACAGACCTTTATTTGATTAACTGAAAAGATAATCAGTAGATTAATCAATATGAAAATAGTCAGACTTAATTACATAACAGTAAGTCTTTGCCTCCACTGTGAACAGTCCAAAGATCTCCATCATTTAGACCATGTACTTATATAGGATACTTACATTAGAGAAATGGAAAGATGACCAAAGGACAGTGGTATAACAGTATAATGGAATCACATTTTTAATATCTGCAGTAGAGAAAGAGCCTGATATACTGGTGTATATTTGGGTAAGGTCATATAAACATTATAAAATATTGAGAACTTCTGTCTTTTTTCATCATGTTACTGAAACACTGTCCTATTCTAATTGTCAGGCAGGGAACGGTATTGCATCCAGCCCTGGCAACGTCCTGGACGTCCTGAGTCAGTACAGAGGTTTGTCCTGGAGGTAAGTCAAGACTTTTCAACATAACTATCACATTGCAGCATAAAGAATATGTTATATGTGTTGCAGTGTTGGTATAAATGTTGTTCTATGACCATCTATTTCTTTAGTTGGAAAGCAATTTTAGATTATTATTTTAACACCATATTATGTGTTTGTTTTGTTTTTTTGCAGTATTGGTGGAGATGAAAACCTCACGACTGTCACCACGCTGCCCAGTGAGTCTTCCTGACTTATATATAGTTCAAATAAAATGTTAAAGACAGTTTTTGTTGTTGTGGGATGGGCATTGCCACTGTTCACACTGAAATCTTTCTTTTATCCCTTTCTTATAACAGACATCTTAAAACATTTTAACCACAACCTGACGGGCTACTCTGTTGGCATGGGCAAGCAGCAGACTCCTCAGGCTTTCCTCAACCAGGCTGTAGCAGGAGCTAAGAGCAAGTGAGTCAGAGGCCTTTTCAGCAGCCTCTCGCCAGTTTTTAATCACAGAATACCTGCTTATGTTATAAGAATTAAGCTGACTTAAGAAACTTGTATTTTTAAATACAGCTTAATGAAATGATTAAATTATTTTTAAAAAGACACACCTTACGATCTAAAGGAAGTATACTATTAATTGAGTGTGAAAGTTCATTCCTTTTTTTATATTTAATTGCAAGAGAAATTTCCGATTCTTTACATTGCATTATTTCTGCAATTTTATCATATTTACATATACTTTTGTTTTAACATAAAAAGGAAAAGAAAGCTTTATAAAATGATGAAAACTGTCATATACATAAGTGCATCCATTTTGATATTTTATTTTGTTTGTATTAAGGAACATACCATCACAGGTGCGAGCCCTGGTGGCAAGGATGAAGAATGACTCTGTAAGTTTATAAGTTCATATTTATTCTTGACCTATTAAATTTACCAACTCCACTATAAAATCCTCTTGCACTTACAAACATATATACATATGTATATATGTATATATGTATATATATATATGTATATATAAGATGTTACATAGACTGGGACAAAAAACACCACTACATACTACTTACGTTCCCTCACATTCTTCTTTCTTGTACAGAGAATCAATTTTGAATCTGACTGGAAGATGATCACCGTTTTTATTGGTGGAAATGATATCTGTGAACACTGCTACAATTCTGTGAGTACTAATGTGGAGTAACAATTCACAAGTCATTTCTTGGAGGGGCTAAAAGTCACACTTTAAAGACACAACTTGAAAATGTTTTCCTTTTCTTTACAGCTGCTGTATTCTGCGGAGAATTATGTTCGTAATGTTCGCGACAGCCTGGATTATCTACACAAAGAGGTAAAATCAACAGACATGCTTACGACATGCTGCTACATTTCCAAATATATGTTGGTCTGATTGATTGTTTGTTAGCATTAATTGAGCTTGTCTCTGTCAGGTGCCCCGCGCTCTGGTGAACTTAATAGAGCCTCTCCATATTACCCCACTGAGAGAAATGCACATGGACACTTCACTTAAATGCCCAACTTGGCTGGTAAAGTGAGTATCACTTTTCTCTCCACTTTATTCTCACTTAGAAGTTTTATTATTGCACAGCAGTTATGTGATGTGATGTGGGCCATGAACTTTGATTCCAGCTCATGTGCTCATGACTCCATTTCCCCAGAATTATCATTTTAAAAAATAAAATCAAACAGTGGTACCTTGTTATCTCTCCTTTGCCAGTATTCTGTGTCCTTGCGTTATCTTGCCAAAGGCCAACTCTGAAGCTCTTCAAATGTTGGAGGACCTCAATAGAAGCTATCAGGTAGGAAAGACCAAAGAAACCGTCCTATGATTAAAATAACAGTCCAGTTCATCCTCAGGCACTGACACCTTCTCTTTCTTTCTTTAAGCGTTTACTGCATGAGGTTGTGGAGTCAAGCCGGTATGACACTCGCTCAGACTTCACTGTGGTCATCCAGCCTTTCTTCAGAGAAGTCATCGTCCCCAGACTGCCAGTCAGTAACAAAGCTCTGTTTCAGGCTAACTATTTTCCCCGTTTCCAGTCTTTATGCTAAGCTAACTGGCTGCTGGCAGAAGCTTCATATTTACATACAGACATAAGAGTGGTTTCAACCCTCTTATCTAACTCTATGCAAGAAAGCGAATATATTAGTTCTGTATTTCTCAAAATGTTGAACTATTCCTTCGACATTAACTAGTCAATATAAACAAATGTTAAATTTGAGAGCCTAACTTCCTATGAAAAAAAAATCTATTTACTTTGTATTTCTTGGGAGAAGATAGCTTTTTTTCCCCTTTGTGGTCATGCAGTTACAGATGTTTCGGGGATCAGCATAAAAGCTATTATGAAGAACTGGATTTTAGGTCACAAGCTTTAAAAGTTGTGTAGTGATTGCCACACAGTCATCCAGGCTTATATCAACTACCGATTTTAATTTGCTCTCTTTTAAACATTTTCTAGTAGTTACTTTTTCTGTAGCCTGCATCAAATTGCATTGGCCAAACCGAATAGTGGTAGTCCTATATTTTACTGCTCTGATCGATAAAAAATAGTCAAGTTCATAAGTTTACCTTACCTTTTCCACAGGATGGCCGTGCTGATCGCTCCTTCTTCAGTGCTGACTGCTTCCATCTCAGCCAGAAGGCCCAGACGCAGATGGCTCGCTCCCTCTGGAACAACATGGTAAGTATCTGACAGGCAAGAAGAAGCTTTTAGAGTGTTTTGTGTCATTTTTGTGGATGCATATAACTGAATGAATTGTCAGTAAATTACTATCTCCCAGGGGATATTGGTCTGCATCATGAAATTATTAATGGAGGTGTTAGTTCAAGATCACCACAACTGTCACTCTTTTGCCCTCACTATGCGTATAGGTGCACTGTAATCCAGTAAGCTCAACATATTTCCAATAAAGGTTGAAGACAGGAGTGGGCCTTCGATGTTTTCATTGGAAGCAACTGTGAAACGGTGAAAATAACAAATTCAAGCATAGTGATTACAAATCAGATAAAGCTAAGCCACCATTAACAAGAGTTAGACATAGGTATTGTAAAAATTAACTGGTCTAGTAACAAGGAAACTTGATGCACAAAAGTATAGAATGCCATGTTCATGTCATACAGAGTAATTGTAATTAGAAGTTTCTGATTTGTAAACAGCGTCCACGTCAACTTCCAAGTCGTAATTGCAACTGGGAAACTAAGATTTTTCTGATAGCTCTGACTATATCCGACTTGGCACTTACTAACACGAAAGTGCCTGAAAACCAAACAAATATGGATGCCAAAGACCGTAGTTCAATGTAATTACTTCTTTACCATCCTGCCCATATGACATGAACGCGGCATAACTGTGGACCCATGGAAGAAAATAGGTATCACCAATGAAAGATCAACATTAAGTCCCCATAAGAAGTACAACAGACTAATTAATCTAATAAACATATGCATAGAGTACACAAGAGTAACAGTAAAGACTAAAATACTGAACAGCTAGCTCAACAGTAAATTTAAACTTAGCTAGAATGTTGTATTAGCAACACGTTAGCTTCAAACAGGCATTTGGGGAGTTGATAAAAGATGCCTGCTTGGTCACAGATCTCACAAAATGGCGGATGTAACAATGTCAGTTAAACTGCTATGGATCTGTCAGTGGTGGTTGCCGGTAGCAACAGAATGTTTAACTGAAACCAACTGCTGGTGGCAGAATAGTAACACAACTCACTACCACCTTAAAACACAGAGACTATAAACATGATGAAGTGCTTTTGTTATGATATGACCTTTAATGTAACTGTGTATTTCAAACTGAGTGATGTACTGAATGATACTCAGCTGTCACTCTGACTCTGTTTTCCAGCTGGAACCACTGGGCAATAAGACTTCCACACAGGATTTTACTGCAGACATTAACCTGAAATGTCCAACCAAGGTAGGAAATTGTGTTTAAATAGAGAGTCAGTGCTATAAATGCTGGTGAATGTGTTTTTTTTTGTAAATTCTGAGATGGCTCAATCCTGTGAGGAAACAAAATGCTCTAAATTAATTCCCCAAGCTTCTGTTATAAAAGTATATAATGTTTTTAAATGTATGTCATTTTTCTGAATTTAGAGGCTGCAAAGTCACTGACTGCCGTCATGTAATGCACAATCTTTCCTTTGTCTGCAGACTTCACCATACATCCGGACATATAACAACAGCGATTACATATATGCTGGTGTCTCTCCAACACCTGGACCTATCACAGTAAGGAAGTAATCTCAGTCTGAGAGGCTGAGAAGTGACATCTAGTACAAATAAAATATGTAATGTCTAACAACTAAAGACCTGAATAAGGCTAACATTTCACAGAAACTAAAATGGTGTTGAAACAATTAGTTGATTAATTGATAAGTTTATCAATGGAAAAGAAATCATCAACTAATTTGATAATTGATTAATATTTTTTAAGTAATTTATCAAGGAAAATTCTCGGTTTGCTGGTTTTCTCTGATCATAAATTGAACATCTTTGGGTTTTGTATTTTGTTGTACAAAATAAGCAGTTCAAAATAAGCAGTATAAAGACATCACATTGGGCTCTGGGAACTTGTTATGGGCATTTTTCTCTATTTTGAGACTTGCTTTCCCAAATGCGTTTTCCGTTTTCCATTTCACAAAAGAAAGACAGAAAGGGATAACAACAACCTAAAACGTAACACTGTTCAGCTCCGCATAGACAATAAAGAAAAATAGAAGAAACAAGAAAAACTTCATCATTATGTGAGGTCTACGCCAAATAAAAGAGCCAAACCATCCATTTATCTTTGTAATTATTTTATGCGTGAATTAAATGGGAATAATTCTCATTGGATAAAGCAAAGGAGGGAGAACATTCATTTTCAGAAGTGAAACTCTGCCTAGCCAGGATCTAGGGAGAGAGTTCAAACGTAATTGCCAAATACACAAATCCTGTAGGGGACCATCTAAAAGGAGAGGGAAAAGGAGAACTAGTGACCTGAAGCCGATCACCTAGAGGCATAGCGTCAGATTTGAAAAAATGTATTTTTTATCCAGAGAAAGCACTAAATTGAGTGATATTTTGTATTAGGCGGTGAACTGATACAGCAGGGTTAGACATAAATAATAAAACATCATCAGCATATAAAGCAATTTTACGAGATACAGTATCTGTCCAACAACCAGTGCAGATATTCCAGGGTCGTCCAAATTCCCTTCAATAACGGCTCAATCACCAACGCAAATAGCAGTGGGGACAGTGAACACCCCTACCTGTTCACTCTCAGAACCTCAAAATTTCCCGATCTAACCCCATTGGTCAAGAGTGCTGCCATCGGACAATTATAAAGAACCTTCATCCATTTAATGAAATTACTGCCTAAACCAAATTTCTCCAGGGTAAAGAACAGACACAGTCGAGGAAAACATAATCAAGCAACATTTCAGGATGAAGTCATTTTACACATTTTGATGTTTCTTTTTCCCCAGAACTGGGGAAGTGACTTCTCCTGTGTGGACCTTGCTCCATCTGACACTGTGCCAACTTCAGGTGAGATGGACAGTTGTCTCTGGATTATCAGCAGACAGTTGATGTGAGATTCCTCTTTTATCTACAATTAATAAACTGAAACAAAGACACTGTGGTGTAAAGCTAGGCACACCACCAGTGACACTGAGAATGAAAGGGCTGAAATAAACTGCACCAATTGTCACTTGGATCATTTCAAATTTCTACGAACAAAAACGTGTGCTGTCAAGATAAATTAAATCTAATCTAATCACAGATAACTTATACACATAGTGGCTTTAAACTGAGAGGAAAATGGCTGCAGGAAGCAGAGACAAAAGAAAAGTTCTTCAAATGCTGAAAATAGGAGCTGATTAAGTGCTAAATATTACATGCACAGGGATGTTTGTGGTTTATCTTGATGTCAGTAGGTTGAATCTCTTTTATGTCTTTTATCTGTAGTTCACATGCTGAGACCAGCAGACATTAAGGTGGTGGCAGCACTGGGAGACTCTTCAACGGTTAGTGTCACAACACAATGATATCCAGTTTATTCTTTTCAATGAGAAAGTACAAAGAAGGAGATATAATGTACAAAACAGCTGGACACATATTAGAAAATCACACATTTATTACCAAACTTAAGCAGCAACAGACAATAAGTATTTGACAGGTAATGATTTTTTTTTTTTTTTTTTTTACATAAATACCATATTATGTTTTCATTTGTCTTGTGTGTGCGTGTGTGTGTTGAAGGGAAATATTCAATTGTAATTTAGCACCAACTGTGAACCTGTTGATATCAGCTATTTAGTATTATTGAACTATGAACTCTCTAATCAATTTGTTATCAGCCAGATAGCTTGCCCTGGTGATGATACTCCCTTTTATGTTCCGGTGTCTTTATATATGTGGCTTGTGTGTTCTCTGTTCACAGGCAGGCACTGGTGCCAAAGCAAAGAACCTGTTTGGCCTCAATACAGACTATACAGGAGTGTCATGGAGGTACGATATGCCTCCTGTGTTAATGAGGTTTACATTAACCATCATATTTTATGAACCACGCTGATGTATGTGGGCTTTTTCTTGCAGCATTGGAGGGGATAAGACTCTGGAGTCTGTCACAACACTACCAAGTGAGTTTATACCACTTGTTTGGCAAAAAATTGTTTCTCTATCTATATCTGACAGGAATGACAATATCTCCAACTTAATGCTGGGAATGTGTGTTTGTAATCTGCAGAGGAGCAGTCTTTTTAGTATTGGAAACATTTTTAACCTTACTGTGGGGCAGTTTCTAAATGATGGGTCTCATGCAAGAACCACTTGCACAAACAGATTCGTTCTTAAGTGGCATGAAGGAGTGATTTATAAGAATTTGTTGCATTCACCAATTTCCTAATTTATAGGATTTTCTTTTAGGTCCAGATCTGTCATACAAGTCATGTACAGTCTGCCTTTCTCCACGGGTGGAAAACACTTGTTGGACTTAAGAATTATAATGCCTTAATCTGAATGAATTTGGGGTTTACATAACTTCATGTCTGATGACACAACAGTTGGAAGCTGTTAATTATTCATATTTTCCAATTGTTTCAGGTCCTCTAATATGACTGCAGACACTGCTAAATTTCTGTTTTGGGCTGCTGATTTCTGACATCAGGATTTAAAGCTCAGCTCTTAGGTGACATTTTTATGAATGACACTTGCCCACAAATGGATTGGAACAGGTAGCCTTATAAAGCAATGTGGGGGCACTGATTTGCTAATGCTTGAATCTCACTAACGTTGCACCTACTCATGTTCAGGTGGCATTCATCAGGTTGAAACAAGGTTGTGTAGTAAAGAGGGTTTGGTGAACTGGCTTGTACAAGCAGAAGTTTAAGATAAGAATAGAAAATGTTCTTGCATGAGGCCTGATGTCTGCTGTTTCTTAGACACACATACAGTGTGACATTCCTAACTGGGAGCTACTATAACCACAGCCTTCACTGGTTGTCAGTTGACCGGTTGAAGAGCTGTAATGTAGCAGGCTTTTACTCATTCACTTTTTTACCCAGCTGCTAGAGTGAAAGAAACCAGCAGTGCACTACTTCTCAGCTGGTACTCAATCATTTTCCCTCTGTATCTCCTCAGACATCTTGAAGAAGTTCAACCCCTCCTTAAAGGGCTTCTCCAGAGGCCAGGGCTCAAGACAGAAGGGCTTCAACATGGCTGTAGCTGGAGCTAAGACCTCGTATGTGCATATTTGCTTAGTATCTCCACCTGAGTAAAACTTTTGAACAACCCATTGTCATCTCTCTAACGCATACTGCCTGTATTTGTTCTGTTCCAGAGATATCCCGGGGCAAGTCCAAGCTCTCATCAAGGCCATGAGAGAAAATAAGGTAAGACTTCCCCAAAACTAAGTAATTAATATGGTGGCTCTAATAGTGTCTACCACTTTCATGCTCATGTTCTGTACATATGCTACACAGGAGGTGAATTTTGAAAAGGACTGGAAACTTGTGACAATATTTGTTGGGGGAAATGATCTTTGCAATTACTGCACAGACCAAGTAAGTGTTCCTCAAAATTCATGCATTATACATACTGTAAATAAGGATGCATTTGTGTATGTTATGGAACTGCAGTAAAAGCCATGCTTTACATATCTCTGCAGAATAATCTGTCACCCAAGAACTATAGCCACAATCTTATGCTGAGTTTGGACATGTTTTACAAAGAGGTGAGATATTAACAGCTACACGTTATTGTCATCTGCTGTTCTCGTGAGTACAAGTAGGTCATGTTTATTCTGCCCTGCTCTTCTCTCTCTTTGCATCTTTAGGTACCAAGGCTGTTGGTTAATGTTGTGGAGCTCTTGCAGATAAATCCATTGAAATCTGTTAAGAGGAACACGCTTGGCTGTACCTTCTTGCAGAGGTTTGTTTTGTTGTTTCTAGTCTGTTTTTCTGTCTGTTTCATCATCTTCTCAGATGTCATGTAGAACATTAGAAGTCACATGATTTTAAAGTGCCTTTAATCAATATTTTCATATTAACAAACACATGACTACGTGTAATGTAAAAGGTGTCGCTCATAGTAATGAACCTGCAGAGATTTATCACCAGACTCCGCAGTTCCCCTCAGCTCTACAGACCGTATCAGCTCATTGTTTTGGTTTTTTGGCCTGAAACTTTACTGTTTTGCTTCACTCTGCTTCCATAAGTGTTGTTTTCAGCCGCAGCAGGTAGCTGTTTTTAGTGAAAAAGCTCTAAAAACCCATTGTACGTTAACTGCTCAGCACCATGGATTTACATTTGACAAGTGGACAGAAACAAGACTCAAAATGAATGATAATGTTGGTTTGTGTCTACTGGATGTTTAAATAAGCAACTGTTAACAGGTTTGCAGTATCAACTTAAAAGGTGTCAGCGCTTTGTTTAAAGCTTGTTTCTGCTGCCCCCAACTGGTCCAAAAAAAATAAATAATCAGTCGATGCAGGTTTAAACCTCCAAAAATTAAGGTTGGTCATTCCAGTGGTGTAGTTTCCCCTGAAAGATTAAAATCTAGTCAAGACAAAGATTATTCATTAAGCATGTTAGTAATATGAAGATTTTATAAAAGCAGATGTGAGAATTAAAAGAGACAAGTTTTCCAAATTGGAAAAACAGAAGTTAGTAAAGCGCTACAGATTAGATTATTCAGCGATATTTGTGTTGATCTCTTGGTACTCAGACGTATCGTTATTTTGGAATTAACACGAAATCATAGCCTAATATTTTTCATGTCCACTTGAAGCTAACACAAGAGCTTTACATAAAGCAGATGTCCCTGGTGTTTCTGGGAACATTTGAGTTGTTTTGTTACAATTACAGTCCTTACAACTGCAAACCTCTAGAACCATCTATTTTCACTTGATCAGTCAAGGATTTAATTTGGAATTCAAGGATTTTGGCATGGAAATGGAAGGATCTGATCCCAAATCGATGACTCAGTGCAAAGATTCTTTGATTTGGGATCAGCTCCTTCCTCATTTTAGCAAAAGGAGAATAAACGGGAATCTGTTTTTTACAGGACCAGCTGTCCCTGTGTTATCAACCCAGCTGAAAACTCCCCAGAGCTTGAAGAGATGAAACGAATCAATCACGAGTATCAGGTAAAAGCAAAAAGCTCTTTTAGCCATTTAAATATTTTCAAAAAATGGGGTTCCCTCTGCCATTCCTCCAATTTTCTTTTTTCCTCCCAGGCTGAGATCCAGTATCTTATTTCTGGAAATCGCTATGACAGAAGAGAAGACTTTGCTGTCGTCCTTCAACCCTTTTTACACAATTCCTTCATCCCTCATATTGGAGTAAGTTACAGAGATATACAAATGTATCCAAACAGGCATCCACACAAAATGAATGAAATGTACCCAAGCTGAAAATCTAATCTTTTCACCAGGTGGGTGAGGCTGACTCGAGTTTCTTCTCTGTGGACTGTTTCCACATCAGTGAGCGAGCTCATGCTGAGATGGCCATTGCACTGTGGAATAACATGGTGAGCAAGGAGCAATAATGGATCAAACTGCAGCAGAATAACTAGTGTTTCCAAGTGTTTTTAGGTCTTACAGAATTTCTCTTTCTGTGTTGACAGTTGGAGCCCGTAGGCAGAAAGCAGGCCTACAACAACTTCACATATGACCGCTCTAAGATTCACTGTCCCTCTGAGGTATGTGTGGAGATTTCTGGAGAGAAATCCCACTGCTCAAAACTCATGTTATTATTGTATCACCAAACTATATGTATTTATTTATCAATTAGAGTTTAATTTTAACGTTCTAATCGTTCAGTCACCAAAAGTGTCCAATATAAAATAAATAATTGAGACATAATGAAATAAATACTCTATATAACTACATACAGACAAAAAATATAATATAACCATTAACTTGTAAAATAATCCAATACCTTTTTTAAAATAAGCTGAAATATTATGAAATATATAATGGGACCATTATGAAAATAAGTTATTTTAACTTTTAGTGTATCATGTGTCATGCTTCAATTTTATGCAAAACACTTATTTTATATGTCGTTTATAGTTTGTTTGTTTTATGTTTCTTCATGTCCATGTTTTACGTTAGAGTGAATCTGTATGCTTTTGTTTGTTTGGTGAATATGTGGAAAAGTGCGTAATGTGAATGTTGTTTTATGACAGAATAAAACCAAACCATTCTAAGATATTATGACTACTTTCATTCTGCTTCTTTTCCCAATAACAGAGTTTATAGAAGGTCATTTTTAGGAAGGTCACTGGGGAAAATGGCTTGAACTAAAAACTACTGAAGTGAAATAAAAATGACTTTACTCTGTTATTGGGGAAAAAGCAGGATGAAATGACATTTTTATAATAATGACATTTTTAAAATGTATAGGATCATTCCACAATTTTATGGTTTTATATTATGTCTATTTTTATTCATACGATTATCTATTTCATAAATGTCTTATTTATTTAATATTGAACATTTTAGGTCTCCATATTACTCAACTCAACTCATAATCCCTGAATAGAAATGTGGGTCTTGAGTATATTTGGGCACAACTGCTCAAAGATTCTTTCTTAATTTCTTAAATTTCTGCTCTGAGCTATTTTATGTTTCCTATAGGTCAATCCCTTCATCTTCACTAAGATCAACAGCCTACCAAGTCCACTAGTGACCACCACGACTGGTGCAACTGTCTCAGGCTCCACCATCAACACCACCACCACTACTACCAGCAGCTCCAGTCCTGCACCAACCATCCCTCTGCCCAAGTGTCCCTCCTCTGTACCTGTGTGGGTGCCAGTGATTGTGGGACTCTTCAGTTTACTGGCTGGCATTACTGTTGCCTGGCTAATTCTCTCTTGCAGTCAGCGTCGGAAAAACAAAGTGGAGAAAGCAGTAGAAATGAAAGGAACTGTTTTTTAATGCAGTTGTTCTTATCAAGCTTTGTTTATTTTCAA
Source organism: Siniperca chuatsi (assembly GCF_020085105.1). Lineage (NCBI taxonomy): Eukaryota > Metazoa > Chordata > Actinopteri > Centrarchiformes > Sinipercidae > Siniperca > Siniperca chuatsi. The sequence continues at coordinate 20,148,288 of NC_058057.1, forward strand.
CAGTATATTTAAGTCTTAAAGCAGAATCAAGCAATTGTTGGCCACTAGAGGGCAGAAAGTAGACTCCAGAAGAAACATCCAGTAGAAACAACAACCTGTTGAATGCAAGTTCAATATTCAATTGCATTGTAGCCCTGTTTAATCCGTCAATTCTATCTGGGTCTGTTTGTTTTGTGAGGTGTTTGACTTTCTGCTGTTTCATTTGAGGAAGGTAGTAAACAGTAAGTAAGCAGTTGTAAACAGCAGCTGATTACCATTTTATTTGAGGGTCTTGACAAAATCATGTGCCTCTAGGACCAAAAAAACTAAATAATGAGCTGAGAGCTGTATACACCTGCAGACTGAGATGTAGATCCTCAGTTGGAGTTGCAGTACTAGTAGCCTGTTTACGTTTAGAGATGATTAAATGTTAGTATCAATTACTTAATACTCTTATTACTTAATGGTGCTACAAGTATGTAAAATATTTCAAATTTTTATACTATACAGAAATAGCAAAATATTCCACATGTAACTGACTGACCTCGTTAAATCCAGAAGTTTTGTACATTTACTTTATTTATTGATGAAATAAAATTCCTACAATATTCGAGTCATAGTTGATGTACTTTGCAAACAATAGTTCCATACCACTGAAACGTCCAGAAGTCCTGCACTATCAGGTGTTTCCTGATCTCTGATGTCTCCCATCTAAATAAACTCTGCTAGCAGCGGAGTGATGGATTTCCATCACATTTTGTACAGACATTTGTGGTTCCCACACAATGTGACTTTGGTGATCCCCTGACTTTTCTTATAGCGCCACCATGAGGTTGACATTTGTGATTTTGAGTTAAATGTCTTGAAAACTATTGGATGGATTGCCATTACATTTTTATTTTGGACATTCATGTTCCTCTCAGGAGGAATTGTAATAACTTAATAATAACTCATCCAGCACCATCATCAGGTGATGATTTTAATTTGTCCTCAGCTGTGCTTTGTGTTTAGTAGTATTTAGACAATGTTAGCATGCTAACAAGCTAAACTAATATGGTGACGATGGTTCAGGAATGTTATACCTGCTAAACATCAGCACGTTAGCATGTTGACGTTAGCATTTAGCTCAAACACTGGTGTGCAAAAGTACAGCCTTACATAGCGTGGCTATAGACTCTAAGTCTAAACTGAAGATCTGTGACCCAAGATTTATTTCTTCAGTAGGAACAAATGGGCTTGGTGCTGAGTGCCACAGACAGGGAAAGACAGAAAGTATTGAGCGAAAGACAAACATATTGGTTGGTTTTGGTCTTTTCATGGGATTTCATGGGAAATAAGAAAAATATAGAATAACACCAGAGTTATTCTTTAAACTCTTTCTGGAAATTGCATTTCCCTAACTATCAACACTGAATGACTGAATGATAAACTATTAGATATTATAATTAGTAACTATAACTACCTACAACATATTCCTCAAAAATGTAGTGGAGTAGAAGTATAAGTAACATAAAATGGAAGCATTGCTATAAAAACTAGTACATCCAAACTGTACTAAAGTGCAATGCTCGAGGAAATGTACTCAGTTACATTCCACAACTGCTGATAAGTTATCCATAATATCTGTGTGCATGCCTGGGAAGGGTTGTACTGGTTTGAGCCTGCAAGTCAGTATTCAGGGCCAATTTTACCCAGGACTCTGTCTGTGTGAGTATCAGAAACATGGCGGAAAGCGAGTTGAACGTTGACAGCATCATCTCTCGATTACTGGAAGGTAGGTTAGCACTGTGATATGTTGTCTTTCTGCGTCCTTTTATCAAGAAAATGACTGTCTTGTTTGTAACCAGTAACTTCACAAATATGTTAATAATAATTTTATCGTCTTGCAGCCTTAGCTATCTGTGTTGTTCATCGGCAACCCGTAAGCTAACGAGTGGGTTTAAAGCTCCAGGAGTAATGTAAACGTTATTATGATGTCACAGTCCCTAGTAGCTAACTAATCGCTAATGTTGGATTGTTAGTTAATGTTGGTCTGATTAAAAAGGGAACAATTCAGCCAGATAGAGAGCTAACTATGTTAACTAGTGATATAACTTGACGTGGTAACAGCTAAACTAGCCGAGCAGCAGAGTAAGGGAAAGTACGTATTTTCTCACGGAATGCAGTGGAACGAGAAAGAACCGTGTAATTACGTGGTTGCTAAGTAACGTTAAGTGTTCTCGTTGGCAAGGAAGGTAGCTAGCAAGTCGGCTACCTCCCGGACACACCCCGCCCCCTCACGTAGGCAATCACTTCAGCCTGCTATTTCAGATTCATCTATAATATGTACCCATCCGGCGAACTTCTTAGACTACGATTCAGTTTTGGCACTAAAGTTTGTTCTTAAAACAGATGTTAAAACACAGCCTGACATCGCCAGACCAATTCGCAAATGCGAATGAGATTTGGCATCTGCCAGAGCAAATATAACATAAGCTCACTGATTCGTCTGGTTCCCAGGCTAATTAAAGCCACGAACATATTTCTTTTCTTGTTGCTCCCGAACTAACTATTTTGGAAGCAAATGGAAGACTCAAATCGCATGCGTGTAATGTTTGGACTGGTAATAAATGATAAAATGGAACATTTGCTCATTAACACAATTATGATAATGGGAATATATAATTTGCACAAAACCAAATTTATGAAAACACCACCTATTTTTAATGCTTTTCATAACGAATTCCTGTTGTACTGCAAACCCCTGAAAGATGTACAAAACTTTACAAATCAACAGAGCCTGAGCATACTAGCCCTTTTCATTTTAAATTGAAGACCAATTTACTTTTATTTATTTTGAATATTATTATTGTATTGTGTTGTACTGTATATATTGTTAGTATTAGTTTATGTATTTAATTTACTTCTTTGAAATTAATAATTTTCTTCTTGAATGTTTTTGTTTTGTTGTTTATTTTTTTGTCAAAGGTCTGCCATGGTGATACTGAATTGCTGTGTGTAAAAAAAACTAAACAACTTCAGCCACCAACATGCAGATATAGCCAATTGTAAGACATTACTAAAGAAGCATGTTGTTTATTCTTTATACATGAAGCTGGACCACACCACCCTCACTCACTCACTCACTCACTCACTCACTCACACACTTCCAGCTGAGCCAACAAGCTGTTCATTCCTGTACTTGCCAGGTCATAACAACCTGTGTTGACTGGAGTAAATGGCATGTCTGGCCAGTAGCAAAGCAAATGCCATGGTCAGCTGTCTTTAATGGCACACTGTGATGCAAATGTAAACAAAAAGGTAGCTAACCCCACTGCAGAAAGAAAAACACGTGATTGAAACATGCTATCACTCTCAGAGTAATTGGTAGCCATTTTAATACTTAGACTTTAAAGCTAAATCTAAGTCTTTGTAAGATTTTGAGATTTATTAAACACATTTGTTTGTAATGCTTGTAAACATAAGTGTGAAACAGGCCTGAAACACAGATAATGTTTATTTTTAGCTATATGTACTGACAATTTTTTATGGACAGAACAGTACTGATTTAGCCTACAATTTGAAAATTTAGCTACCCGGCCCATTATCATTATGTTTAATGTGATGCATATTAGTTCTGATCACTGTGTCAAGTTACTTAATGCTTAATTGTCCTAATATCTGGTGTGTCTAATACTTATTCATCCCTGTTTAAGGATCAGCCCATGTTGACCGTACCTCTTTTTGACATGCAGTGCGAGGATGTCGTCCAGGGAAGGTCGTACAGATGACAGAGGCGGAGGTGCGGGGGCTCTGCATCAAGTCCAGAGAGATTTTCCTCAGTCAGCCGATCCTGCTAGAACTAGAGGCTCCACTCAAAATCTGCGGTGAGAACAGCACCTATCAACAGCCACCACTTTCTTTTTGTTTTGTATATACAAAGTGTACATGGTTTCTTAAGCCCCGTGAGCCCACCAGGATACGTCCCTTACTCTTGGCTGGGGTTCACCATTTTTCTACATCGTAAAAACACACACAATCACTGCACTGTAAGGTGCTTTGAATAAATGTTTTCACCAAATAATTAATGTTGAATGAAGCTGCTCTCTAGACTCAATTACTACACAATTGTGCAGCTAAAGAGTCACAGTTTACATACTGGAGCTGAAAAAATGCACTTGTGGTTTCTGTCAGAGCCATGTGCAAATATAAACTAAAAGCTCATCAATTTCTACCAGGGCCCTATTACAAAGCAATTTTAAAGATATTCTATATTTAATCCAACTTTATATAATCTGTTCATTAATTGCACATTATTAATTGAGATTGTGATGTTAATTACAATATTGTGATACCAATGAAAAATGAGATGAACATTTACTTCCAGGTGATATCCATGGACAGTATACAGACTTGCTGAGGCTATTCGAGTATGGAGGCTTTCCTCCAGAGGCCAACTATCTGTTCCTGGGGGATTACGTGGACAGAGGGAAGCAGTCGCTGGAGACCATCTGCCTGCTGCTCGCCTACAAGATCAAATACCCAGAAAACTTCTTCTTGCTCAGGGGGAACCACGAGTGTGCCTCCATCAATCGCATCTACGGATTCTATGATGAGTGTAAGTTGGAAAACACACCTGTTTGTTGTGCACTGGCTACATGTGCATACTGTTCACTGTATGTTGTGTTAATTGTGAGTTGGCCTACTGCATGTTTTGTATTTGGCCAAAGAGAGCTTTTTGCAAACATGAACAACTCTTCCTCAGTTCTAAAACTGAGATTCAAGACTCTTATGATTTATATTTACAGCCTTTAGTTTATGTTTGACAAAGCAGAGGATGTAGAAATCCAGTATTATTTAGTTAAAAGCCTCATTTACAATTCTTCCTTGCCTGATTTATTCTTTGTTTGCTACATTAATTTTTTCTTCAGGCAAGCGCAGGTTCAACATAAAGCTCTGGAAGACCTTTACCGACTGTTTTAATTGTCTGCCCATTGCTGCGATTATTGACGAGAAGATTTTCTGCTGCCATGGAGGTTTGTGAAGCATCTCTGTTATGTAGCAGCCAGTAATGTACCACTGAATGATGGATACTCATTGGATATACACTTGTGCCTGTGTAATTTCACTGTGCTTGTACATGGGTTTAAAGTAGCTGATTATGTAACATAAAAATTATACATTTATCAGCATTTAACCATTCATTACATTGTGGTCCTATTGGAAATGTACTTTTCAATCAATTCAGGACAATTGTATCTCATCAGTACATTACCTGTAAGTCAACACATTGTCATTTTGCTTTAGGATGAATAAAAGTCAACTTGATTTTTTTTCCATGTACATTCTGATTCACATAGGATTTCTTGTAGTGTGTGTCACTTATAATACAATCATCTGTTCTTCTCAGGGCTCTCACCTGATCTACAGTCCATGGAACAAATTCGCCGCATTATGAGACCCACTGATGTCCCAGACACAGGTCTGTTGTCCTACAGTATGTGTTTGTGTTACTGAACCAAAAGAAGAAAAAATCTTGATCAACTTATTGCATCTCTCACAAGCTGTCTTTGGAAAAGCACTAGATGTTTATGCATATACTGTATATCTGCACTGCTCAACTATAATGCTAATTGTTCATTAACTGCTTATAATTAGTGCCAATGGGAAAAATGTACCAATGTACCAAATGTGCCAGTTAATTATTGGAGAGAACCATACTTAAAAAGTGGAATGAAAAATAATTAGCATTATTTCTATGAAATAGTTAAACTATTAGTTTTGGTAAAAATAAAATCAATCCTTTTTCTAGACCTAAACTGATATAGCTGGTAATTCAGACATATTTTTAATATATTTGTTTTGTCTGTACTCCTTGACCATTCTGTAGTCTCGGGGCTTCACAAGACCTACAGTATAAAATAAATGAAAATGACCAGGAAATGTAGATGGGACAGACATTTTCAGCAGCCTATTTAAAACCTTCTTTTTTTTTCTTTTTTTTTTAAAAGTTTTTGGTAATGACCAATTTTTTAAATATGCAAATTGATGTAATGAAAAATAGCAGGCGTTTGGAGATGGCAGTAAAATAAACAAATACTTGCCAGTCCAGGCAGGGTTAAACTGACGGTTTTCATTGTCAAATTTACATTTCAGGGTTGACAGAGACACATTTTCAGTAAAGCACTTCCCTACTTGTGACTGTCGTTAGCCAGATGTTTTGAAAAGCTACTAAGCGTGGTCGGAACTCAAACGAGAAAACATTGATTTGTGAAAGATATGATTGGTAGTGTCACTACATCTGTAAACATCCTGCCCGAACGGTACTGCGCATGTGGAACTCTCAACAGAGATGAGAGGGAAGCGAGATGGCTCACTCATTAGCTACTTCCATACACTATATATGTAGTTTACTTATTTTGTCATACATCCGATTTATGTATGCTGGGCCACTCGGAGGTTGCTTCTGGGCTGGATGTGGCCCGCGGGCCGCCAATTGATTAGGCCTGCTCTATACTATTCCCTACCAAGATACTTTGGCGTGTAGCAGGTTCACAAGTGGGTCTATGAGTATTACCAGAACATGGTCTTAATACACTTTCATTAGTGACTGACTGCTTGACTTCACTGCTTGTGTTTCTGGCTGCTTAATGCTTTTTTTGTGTGCCAGGCTTGCTGTGTGACCTGCTGTGGTCCGACCCAGACAAAGACGTCCAGGGCTGGGGGGAGAATGATCGAGGAGTTTCCTTCACCTTTGGGGCCGATGTGGTCAGCAAGTTTCTCAACCGTCACGACCTGGATCTCATCTGCCGGGCACATCAGGTAACACTTATGCTGCTTTGTGATTAAGGGCTACATTCAAAATATTACCATGAAGACGTAGAAAAGGTTTCAGTCATCTGGACACTGTTTTCAGAATCAACAGTGATTCTGTGATTCTGAAAACAGTGTCCAGATGACTACAACTGAAACCTTTTCTACGATAGAACACTCCTGGACGAATGAGGGACTACGCCGTCTTATTACCATGAAGACTTAAACTTTATTATGGCAAATAAACTGGAACAACTTTATTTTACAAATTCACAGGACTGTGCAGAGAATGTTTAAAATGTCACAATTAGAGCCCGATATTGGCCTATTGCAGATATATCCGTGTATACGTTATCCGACATGAGCTGAAATAAAACTGTTTGCTTTTCAGTATATTAGGCAGAAAGAAAAGCTCACTACAATGTTTATCCAGCAGAGTGCACTGTCACTATAATGGCACACAGTGTATGTAACAGCCACCTGACTAATGGTTCAAACATTTGCATTTTGGAACAGTAGGCAGCTAACTTAACTGCTTTCAGCACTAGGCAGTGCATGTTGGGAAATGTGGGCCGTTGCTATGGCTACAGTACTCTCAGCAACGTGCAGCACAGGTAGTAGAGTGCCGTGTGCACAGCTGAGCAGACATAGTGGAGTCACAGTGTTCACTAGCTAGTTTGTGAAATACATTCCAGGAAAGTTAAACAATAAACCCATCATTTTCCCCTTTCAGTATAACCCTGTCCCTGACAACCGTCACGACACGCATGCTTATCACAACTGTTTAGGTTAGCGAGGTAGCTTGCCAGCTATAGTTTGTCAGTCAGTAGCAGATTGAAAGGAAATCGTCGTCATCATTCTGCAGCTCAGCAGACGATGGTGCGGTGGTGGTTTGAGTCTGTTGAGTGTTGACTTCACGCTACGTTGTTACCGAGTTGGTGAGATGCAATCCTGGAAAGTAAATAAATAACGTCAGAAGCCTGTTTTTTTTCACCGGATTAAACATTTATAGCAGAGGTGCTGTTTGTTTATCTCTTGCCTTGGCAGCAGTGAACCATGAGTTAATGTTTGTGACCGTTATATTAGCAACAAAATATTACTACAGATGACATGTTTTGATTAGCAAATAAACAGCGTTTCTGATTGGAGTTCAATCCGTAGAAATAACGGTCCAGAACTGCAACAAAGCTGTAGCATGAATCTTATGGCTTGATAGAGTAAGTTAGAGAATATGTGGTTTAGTAGAGAGCAGTGGAATGTAACTAAGTACATTTACTACTTATACTTAGAGCTGGGTATCACCACTGATTTGAGATTCTCAGAACTAATGCTGTAAATTGTATAAGAAACCTTCTAACCTGGTGCATTATTAAAAATATTAATGTTTACATTAAGAATCAACCCTTTAAATCACCTATAACAGAGCTGACTTCCACTCCACTATAGTTTTCTGTCGATCGACTAATTGTTTCAGCTCTAATCCTGCTACCTTACAGGTTGTTGAAGACGGCTATGAGTTCTTTGCCAAACGACAACTGGTGACGCTGTTTTCCGCCCCCAACTACTGCGGGGAGTTTGACAACGCAGGCGGCATGATGAGTGTGGACGAGTCCCTTATGTGCTCCTTTCAGGTGCAGAACTGAAACAAACTTGTTGTTGTATCGTAACATGAATTCCGATTTATGTGCTTTTAGACGGATTTATCACTACCATTGTCCTGTCTTTCAGATCCTGAAGCCGTCAGAAAAAAAAGCAAAGTACCAGTATGGAGGGGTGAATGCAGGACGCCCTGTCACTCCGCCTCGCACCACTCAGGCACCGAAAAAGAGGTGAGCGGCTGGCCCTGACTCTCCTCCCCCCCGGCTGGCCCACGTCCCTGCAGGCTGCCTCAAACACTCCAGCCTTCTCTCAGTCAGCTTGTTCATGTGTAAACAAAAACTCCAGGAGTGTTTTTTGCTTGTTCTGTGGGTATTTTTTATGAACATGTGAGTGGTATTTTTTCCTCTTTTTTTTATGCTATGGTATGTATTAACTCAGCCCTCACTTCTACTAATATTAAAACCAAACTCTTGTGGATGTTAAGAAAAGATGCTTCTCTGCCTTCAGATTAACAATTTCCATAGTGAATGCATGCACGCTGGTGAGATTGAGACACACAAGCCAATGTAAAATCCATAAATTCTCCCAGACAACAGGGCCAATTGTTTCTTGTCTCACCTTGATTTGTCTAATGTTCATGTAATTAACCTAATTACTGCCATTGCCCCCCTTCTATATAGGCTGAAGTAGTACCCTGCTTAAAGGAATAGTTAGACATTCTGGGAGTTAGATGAGAATACCACTCATGTCTGTCAAATATGCAACTACCACCAGCAGCCGGCTAACTTAGCTTAGCACAAAGACTGGAAACGGGGGAAACAGCTTGCCTGGTTCAACGGTAACAAAATCCACCTACTGGCTCTTTCATTAATATGAAGTATCTTGTTTAATTTTTTTTTTTTTATGGATTAAACAAAGTGTAAAAACAACAAGCCTACATTTTACAGGCGTTTTTGTGTTCCGACCCAGGACCCATTGCAAGGCAACCAGCAGAAACTCCAAGAAGTTACCGGTCCCAACCAAGAAATAGTCAGGCACATAACCTCTGTAAAACTGTTGTTTTTACACTTTGTTTTGTATGGATTAAACAAACAAGTTATAATGTGTTAATTAATGAGCTTTAGAAGTTCTGGTAGGTGGATTTTGTTATCTTTGGACAGAGCCAGGTTACCCATTTCCTGTTTCCAGTCTTTATGCTAAGCTAAGTTAACAGGCTGCTGGCTGTAGCATCATATTTAAACAGACAGACATGAAGTATCGATCTTCACATCTAACTCTCGGAAAGAAAGCAACTAAGCATATGTCCCAAAATGTTGAATTTTTACTTTAAGAATCGCCCGTTAGACATTGCTGACTTTCCCTTTCGACGCGAATGTTTTTCTCCCCATGTTTGATTATATCAGTGCAATCAGTATTGCTAAAATCTTGCCATATGCAAGTATTAACATTTGTAAAGGCCATTAAAGCCTATTTGAACTTTAATAAAGAACACAGCCAAACTATGCTGTACTAGGGCATTGATATACATTAGATGCAAACACCAAACTCTGAAACTTTTGTGTCTCTCACATCACTGAAGGCATTGAGTAATGCAATAGCGTAAAAGTTTCATTTTCACTTCTGACGTAAATTCAGTGTATGTGGAATGTGGGAACCAAACATCAGTGAGCACGTTGAGTTTGTGTCCATTATTCTGGTAAGTACAGTAGATGTGTAGAAAAGTAGACACGGATATGCCGGTGGAAGACAAAAGGTGTAGAAAAGAAATGTGAACACCACGGCAGAAACAGACATACAGGACAGGATTAAAAAAAATAGTTAACAGTAGATTAATTTTTTGTTAAGTTGTTGCAGCTCGAAAAAAGCTGTTTATTGTTCACAGCAGTAGATGTCGACCTCCCACACTGAACATCGTTGAACTTCCAGTCATTGCATGACATTGTAAAGAGGTCAAAATCATCAAGTGGAGACAATGGCGTTTTTTTGTTGTTGGCATTATGCTAGTTATATAACATTGTTCCCACTTAGTGGTTATTGAATGAAGTAAATCATTTCCAACTCACTAATGAACATTTAACTGATTTATTTTTATTTCAATCTTGCCTTTCGCCTTGTAAATCTATTGGTCTTCAAGTTGGAAACAGTATGTTAAGACGTTCTGAGATTTGTACAAGTTTCTTTCAAAACGACTGAAATAAATGGAAGTGCTGTTGAGCCTGCTCTCTGTTTGTTTCGGGTTAACTGAGTGGTGAGTAATGCTGAATGACCATGGTAACCATGGTAGATCAGTAGGTCCAATGTGACTTTGTACAACATAGATTTTACAACATTTTCACACACAGAAGGTTCCTGCATGTGTGTCCAGGAACTCTGTGGATTTTAAGTGTTGAATCTCTGATCCACAGAGGGACATTAGTGTGAAGTCTGATAAAGACAAACCTCAATGTGACTTGAGGGCTTGCAGCACTGACTGTGGTACTCTGCTGACGTAGTACTCGTGGTTGCGTAGTGTAGCAAGAACGCCAGCAGAATTCATGTGCTTTACATTAGCATTATAGCGGTATGCATTCCCATGCATGTCAGTCAGTTTACCTGCACGAGAAAAGGAATAAATGAGTAAAAAAAAAAATTAAACATTTTAAACACTGATTCAAAGACTAGAAAACTATTTAAAATGTTAACCTAAAGATGTATGGCTAAATAATATACTGCTACTTTGGTTTAAAAATTCACAGGGAGACAATTATTTAGCATTTTAATACTCCAAACATCCTCTGCAGAATTGATGGTTTTTACCTCCAACAGCATGCAGAATGGCTTCAGGAGCGCAGGTGTCCCACTTCTTGCACCCTGGACTGGCGAAGACATAAGCAGAAGCCTTTCCTTCAACAAGCTGGATTATCTGCAGAGAGATAATTCGATAAACAAACACTCTTTACACATCAACAGGCTCTTTTACTGATGTGCTGGTAGTGTCAAAGCTAAAACATCTATTTCTTGTCATGCACTCCACATTCCCAGCCCACTTTGGCTGACAGTTTGGGCTCAATAAAAACACTAAATCCCCTAGCTAGCTAGGCATTTAACATTTGCAGCCATAGGACAAAGGTCACTTAGCTGTGGGTTAATGGTCAGTGAGAAGCCAAATAGGACACAATACATTTTCTATCAACGCTCTGGATAAGGTTTTTAAACATTTAAGATGTCCAAAAAAAAAAAAAAAAAACCCCAAACTGTTCAGATGACTTACATCCTTTGTGTTGGTCTAACTAATGTTTATCACTGAGGGAATAAGAATGATGGCACACTTGTTTATTCAATCACCTAAGAGCTACAAGTGACATTTTACACCATCACCGCATTGATTTTGAGGCAATAAGATGCCGTGGTTACTATAAACACAGAAAGAACATCAAGGAGAAGATTGGCAGCATCTGCCCGTCTCTACGCTGCATTTTACTTTGCATGGGTCAAATTTGGCAGAAAGTTTGCCACAAAACACAGGGTCTTACTTTACCAGCACATACTGATCTAAAGCTTTCAGATGTTGGGAGTAGTAAAAGTTCAACTTTCAGCTTAAAGTTAGCTTTCAATAATTTCAGATCAGGATCAGACAACATGGCAAGGCTTGGTGCTTTATGTACAAGTTGTCCCTACACAGACTGTAAAGGAGAAGTAAAATCCCAGTTTACAGTTTAACAATCTCACTGTGTTAATTCTAAATCCATCTCACCTTGTTTCCAGCGCCACCCACTCTTATAACTTCATGAGGCTCCATGGCATCTACACAATCCGTTACCAGCTTGTTGCTGTGGGAACGTGTGGTGGTGATGATACGCCTATCACCTGGAACTTCCTGCAGCTGAAATCCAAAGGCACCCAATCCCAGCATTCCCCACATGGTTCTTCCTAAATCTGCTCCTGCGCCGAGCTGACGTGGAAAAAGTTTAAATTAATCAGAGTGACAGCTTTTAGGACATAAGATCATTTAGTGTGATCTGTACCTGGTAGTTGTAGAAAGGCTGGTTGATGACACCTGCAATAGCTCTGCCTCCATATGCAATACCAATAAGCACCGTCACATTATCCAGGAGCCCTTAAATCAGAAAATAGCAGGATGTTAGCTAGAGGCGTCTTAAAGCCATCAGTTTTACTGCACTTGAACTCATAAGCAAATATTTGTGATATGGCCAGTTACATGTAAGTGTCATTATGGCAATTAAATACTGTACAGAAAGAAGAGGACAGTATGTTATTGAGAATTTTTAATAATGAAAGATCGCTTCAGTGTTGGTGCAGAATAATTTATATTATTCACTGCCAGAGTGAATCTTTCTATCAGTTTCCTGCTGTTGCCTTCCCATACAGAGAGCTGTGCTGTGAGGCTGAGAGGTGTCCGACCCTTTGTGTGGTATCTGGGCCTCAGTTTGGTGACGGAGACACTTTGACGCTGGGGTCAGCAGAGAGAGAGACAGGTAAACAGCAGAAGCAGGGATACACAGGGAAGGAAAAGAAAAAGGGAAAAGTGATAGTGAAGCTCAGAGCCGAGAGCAAGAAAGCAACCCAACAAAGGTGGTGCACAGAAAGCATTTTACAGCCAAATAAGGAAGAAGAACAAAATTGAATAAAATTAAAACAAAGATTTCAATTATAGCAACAGTGGTTATGTTCACTGCTTACTTTCATCACATTCTACAATGGCCACAGAAGATACTTTCTGCTTGTTTAGCAGCTGCCTGTAAATTTGTATTTCAGGAACAAACATTGTTTAATGGCCAAAGGCGTCATTATTAACAAGGGTTTTCTGAAAGTTACATACAGAACCTTTAATAAGCAAGGTTCAGGTTGCAACATGCTGCAAAGCCAGAATGTGTTAGCTGCTGCATGTGTTCTTTAATGCCTTCAGTACATGCACGTGCAGTCACTTTAGTGATAAATGTATTTGTTTAGTGTGTTTCTTGACCAAGAACTGGATAGCTCACAATAATGTCTCAGCCTGCATTGCACTGAAGGCAAAAGCATTTGTAGCGCACACCATTTCAATATGAATAAGTGGAGGCAGATTTTTTAAAGAAGCATATTTGAAGAGCTTACCTTCAGTATACTCCTTTGTGCCATCGAGGGGGTCAACCCACACAACTAGCTGAGATACAGAAAGAAACACTCTGAAGAAATATGTGCCATCAGTAAGAGAAACCTAATAACTATTAATTGTATTTCTGATTCTATTGATAGTTACCTCCTCCTCTTTCAGCCCCCTATATTCTGCAGGACATGTCTTCTGAAGGATTTCCTCTGAGTGGCCATTCTCAATCAGATCTTCCCTTATCTCCTCCTCTGGAAGCTCCTAATAAACAAGTGATACTCATGATCATCTTTTATAAAGCCTAATACTAAAATAATCACGTAGGGGTGTGTGTCCATGGACCTCACTTTACCAACACACTAAACAAAGTCTCTAATGTGCTCACCTCCTCTCCAATGATGGTGATTTTGGGGAAACATCTGGACAGTGATGCGCAAATGCTCTGCTGTGCCAGTCTGTCTGCCAGTGTCTGCAGATCATTAGCTCCGGTCTGTGCGGGGATACATGGAGGAAGCAGAAAAGATTAAAACAATTCATCTCAGTCTATTCCCATGTCCATCTTTGACAAGATATTAGCATTTTTACTTGTTCTGGGATTTAAATACCAAAAATAAATTGGTCCCACTTTTTCCACAATGCCAAGTTCACCACTGTGAAGGACCTTCCTCACAATGGCCCCGGCCTTTTCAGCCACAGTGTGGGCAGAGGCCACCAGCCGCATGACCACAGCAGGACTTCGAGACATTGCTGGTAGACAGAGCAGACAGCACATCTTTGTTAGTGGACACATTCAAAATCATGACCAATACCTAAATCTATAGCCTCTAGACTTAAGCATGAAGCGGAGATGATGAGCATACACTATGTCCAAAATGCTGAGGACATATTCAAAAAATTGATATGCAGCCCCTTCTCATTGACGCGGAGATCGGAAAGGGGCTGATGGTATGCCACTCGTGTTCCACCTGCACATACGTTTCCTAACGGCAGGTGCGTCTTCACTCTGTCTGCCTCTGCACAGAATGTGCAGTAACTCCAGCCAGGCAAAGAGGCTCAAGGAGATTACAAACTGCAAGAGCTGGCACCAGATAGCCTAATGCCATCATCAAGAGTCCTGGTGACAGCAAATCAGAAAGTCTTTTAACAGTTCTATTAATTTTACTTGCCTATGAAAATTAAGAAAAGGCTAAAGGAACGAGGGAAGAGAAATCTGTGATTCTTAGATGCATCACTGTCTACAGTGAATCTCCCGGAGACACCTGAAAGCAAGGATGTAGGAGACTGAGGGTGTGGTTTTAAATGCTGCCTCAGGAGATGTGGAAGATATTACCTGTAAAGGAAAGCACATCTCCTGCAGGTAGACACACACACACACACACACACACACACACACACACACGACCTTTGGGGCTCAATCATTTTACTCTCTGAAATGGGCCAGTCTGTATAATGAGTACTTTTACTTTTGATACTTTAGGTACATTTTGCTGGTAATACTTCTGAGTACTTCCTCCATTTCAGTGAAAACTTTGGGTTTGCTGGAATTTACTGGCTTTGGGTAAACACAGAGAGGTTGTGTTGTCTGTTGCATCCAACTGCTGATTGTGGCTTCAACAACAGGCAAGACCAAAACTGAGATATATACATTGTCAATAAAGACAGAAAAAATATATATATATTGATTTGATGTGACAGTGGCCTACCACTTTCAAGCGGCATGCCACTTTAAACCAGCCCAGCGACTGAACCACTACCATCAGCCAGTTTTCGATCTCGGCGCTAGTTTTCTCATTAACTAACATAATATTTTCTACTTTCATACTCATCGCCTTTTATTTTTATATTTATTTTTTTAGAGCAATTAGGTTAGCTAGCTAACTAAAAAGAGCTTGTACACAGTCAGAATAAGCAGTAAACCCCTGCAAGTTCGGCTCATTAGCTAACATGCTACAGTTGATAGCTAGCTATATCAGATATATTAATACAAGAATATCAAGTTAAATATCCAGTAGTGATGTTAATACTTACTGATGCGAACACAGACAGGTAGCCACAGTTTCACGGCTTCGACAACCTGGGAGATATAGGAAGACCTTCGACCCAAAGATGTGTCAAGATAATTACCCGGCCACCCAAGAGACACATAGTGAGCTATCGCAGCTAGCAAGCTAACTTGTCATGACGTTCCGTAACATCTGCTAACTAATGATACGTTTCACACGCATAAAGAGGACGCTAATACCGACTTAAATATAGTAGTGATCTAAAAAAAAAAAAAAAAAAAAAAGAGGGTGTGTCAGTCGTTTTGGTCCTAGCTGAACACAGAAACGATCAAATCTGCCGTTGGCTTAACGTCTTTTTAAGCAAATACGGAAGCAGATAAGAGTGCAGCATCTCGCTTTGGTAAAAGTCGTGATGTCAGTGATGGGTCCAAGTGTCCGCCATGTTTCATATGAGGGAAAGAGAAGGACTGAGGGCTCCAAACATCCTTATAGAGATACTTGCTTGACATTTTGTCTGACAAGCTTTCCTCTTGCGCTCAAATCTCATTACTTTTAGTAAAAAAAAAAAAAAAGTCCCTTTGCCAATTTTATATTAACAATTCTTAAATCCAACTCAAATTGTATAAAAGATTGTTAAAAAAAAAACACTACCAAAACAAAATCTGCAGCATCCTGTGTTGCAAAGCTTTGTAATTTGTGATATCAAGGCCCAGAGACAAGATGCAATGCTGCTTGACATGCTTCTACATTCTTTATTAAATGTAAGCCATTTATTTAGATTGAACAAAATTATTCTCATATAAATTAAAAGCAGCTTGCCCCTTTGTTTTCTCCCCCATTTCACTCCTCATTTTACTGTGTACTAAGAAATGGTGATGATTATTTGATATGGCATTTGCCTCTTCCACAACCTTAAGTGATGGCCAGTATATGTGACACCATTAAACTGCTTCAAAGAAGAGACAGAAACAGGAATAAAACTGTTAAGTAGACCAATCTCAATTTAATGTGGTATACAGAAATATTAAATCTAAATTACTATTGTATCCCTGCATATTCCTGAATATTATAATTAACATTTTTGAACAGACAAAAAGATCAGATTATTTGATATAAATGTAAATCACAAGCAATTCATCTGTTAGCCAGAGGTCTGTAACCCATCTCTCCCTCCAGCTGCTCTGCAGTGAGAGAGCCCAGCAGAGGCTGACAGTCTGGATTGAAGACAGAATAGGCGCTCAGTTCTCCAGGCTCGCGGGCAGCTGGGCTACGGAGTCCTTCATAGAGCCAGTAGAAGAGGGAGATGAGGAAGAAAGGCAGGCCAAACCCCAGTTCTACAAACAGACCAAGCAGCACCAGCCACAGCAGCACTTTAAGCAAAGTAAGGTTTGAGAAGACAAATTGTCTTGAAGCCAGCCATCTTCCAAGAGCGCTGTCCAGCAGCCAGTCACGCTGGTCCTGCAGAGAAGACACAACGGGAGGTTCAATGCATTTTCAACACCACCATGTATACGGCTTACAGTGGGTCTGGGCACAAAATAGGCCTCTACCTGCTGGGTGTCCACATGATAGGAGCATTTAGGCATTTTCAGTTAAGAGCAGATGACTTGTTACTTACTAGAGTACTGTAGTTTGATACACTTCAAACTACACCCATTATAGACAGACTAGTATTTAGAAGAGCTCTCCAGAAGCACTGCAGTCTGGCCAGATGCTACTTTTTTTATACTGTTGTATTTCAATGTGGATTTATTGTGGATGTTTATTTTCTGGTTTAGTTAGTACTTATATAAATTGGCATTTAAAGGCATTATTGGTTAATCTTGTTACATGTAGAGCTGAAAGAAGAAGTTACTGAAATGATTAATTGTTAGCAACTTATAACCTATAGTCAAATCAATAATCGATTAATCATTTATCAAGCAAAAACATTCACAGCTTCTCAAATGCGAGGATTTTCTGCTTTTCTATGTGTTATATTACTTTAAATGTAATACATGTGGTTTTTGGAGTGTTGGTCAGACAAAACAAACAAATTGAAGATATCACTTTGGGTTCTGGGTAATTATGATGGCCATTTTCTGACATTTTATAGACCAAATGATTGATCAGTTAAAAGAATAATACCAAAAACAGATGACTCGATAATGACAATATTCGTTAGTTAGTTGTAGCCTAAGTGACATGTTTTGTGTCTGTCTTTTAACATATTTGGGACATGTGGTTCACGTATCTTGGATTTGGCATCATGTGATCCATAAATAAAATAAAATTCAGAAAACATTTGACACAGCCAGCTGCAGTGAAAACTCAAATAAGCAATAATTCAGAAAACATTTAATCGGAAAGTTAATGCATTTCTGACTTGATTCATAGTCTAAACAGAAATCCAGCTGTCACAGCAACTTGAGTGATGTCTCACCTTCCTTTCAGAGCTCTGGGTTGAATCTCTGCTTGTTCCTGTCCTCTCCTCTGTCTGTTGACCGTCAGCTGTTGATGTTGTATCGGTCTGAGCAGCTGTGTCCGCTACTGTCTGTGCTCTGCACTGCGGGCCAGCACTCTCATCCTTTTTAACAGCATTTTCAGCCTGTCGCCTGGCTCTGAACTCTGCAAGCTTCTGCTCCATCGACACACGCAACCAGCTCCTTTGCACTAACGTTATTAGGTGTACGTGGCAAAACAGCTGCTAGTACAGCTCATTCAAAACTTTGTTTCAATAAAGCTTCATACAACGTCCGATACAATTATGTCGACTGTCATTCACTTCAACTTCCACTTTAACTACATTTTAGAGATTTCACCATGCTACTAGCTTAGCAAGACGTTTGTTTACCTTTTACATCCGCGTCTATCTGAAAGACGTAAGTCATGTCGTAAAAAAAAAGCAGTCAATTGTCGTAAAAGGTGTCGTTTTTTGGCAACTTTTCGCAGGTCTGCTACAAGCTAGGTTGTTTTTATTAGTGGTGAGTTTCCAAACGTAAGCACTTTAATGTTCAGTGGTTAATCCTTTCGTGAATATATGTGTTTTAGCTGTTGTTGCTATTGGCGACCTTCTCCTGAGCTAACGGTAGCTTACGTTGCCTCCTAAGCTATCGATAGAGAGAAACTAAACGGTCGGTGGTTCCGACATTTAGCCGACGTCCAGTTTAAGCTGTCTTCATGTTGGCGTGTCATTGTGGAAGTTAGCGTTAGGTTAACTAACTGTAGTGAGACTTAAACGATAAAGAAAGCATCGTCTTACAGCAGCAGGTTTACGTATTGTATTTAAGTTTAGGACCATTATGCCAACACCTACCTCACTGTCTTACATCACTGTTTATAAATCCAACGTTAGAAACAGACATTTATTGGTATATGGTCAATTTGTGTTACATCAGGATAAACGTCTTGATTTCTATCATCTCGCTTTCAGTCTCGTGAATAAAACAACCAAGTAGGGATGCAATCAATTTCATTCTCGATTAATCATTAATCGTTTAATTTAGAAATTATTATTTTTTAAATCGTGTCAATTACAATTTCTCAGACGTCTTAAGATTGCTTGTATTGTCCGACTAACAGTCTAAAACCCAAAGATATAATCATGTAACACGATTAAAAGATGAAAAGATATGTCTATCGATTAAACGATTCAGATCTACAAACAAGGTTACTTCATTTTCTTTAAGCTACCCAGAAGGTGATGCCATTGTGTTATAATTACTTAAAGTATTGAATTGCGTCTGGAAAAGTAAAACCGTCTAGTTTCTTTCTTTCCTGTTGGTTTTGTTCACTGTAAATATCAGAGTATAGGCTGTTCTCTCTTTCCTCTCCAGACATGGCCTCAGCTCCGGCACAGCAGCCCACCCTCACTGTTGAGCAGACCAGAGGTGAGAGGAGCTTATTTTCTATAAAGTTTGTATTTTCTGGCCTTTCATTAGTTGCCCTACATCATTAATGCTAAATAAATAGCAGACAAACACTTCCAGTGTGTCACACTGCCTGATGACCTGAGATCTGTCACAACTGTGTCCACGTTTAAACGCACGCTGGACACTTTTCCATTTCCTCAGGGTTATATAGTTAGTTACTGTGTGTTTGTTTGTGTCTGTCCATGTTTGTAACACATGTATTGTAATGAAAAGCGCGTTTAGTTTACATAACGATGGGATCTTGTAAATGACAAGATCCCATCGTTATGTGCTGTATAAATATATATCTACTCACCTTACAGTCATATATATTACTGATGTTTTGCTTTTTTCACAGTGGTACTGAGCGAGGTGATCCAGGCCTTCTCAGTACCAGAAAACGCTGCGAGGATGGAGGAGGCTCGAGAAAGTGCCTGCAACGACATGGGCAAGATGCTGCAGCTTGTGCTCCCTGTGGCCACAATGATTCAACAAGAGGTCATCAAAGCCTACGGCTTCAACAATGAAGGAGAGGGTGAGCATTAGGCAGCATTTTCTAGCCCTAAAGTTCTTTGACTAGGTGCTGCTGTGTCATGCAGAAAGGACCTTTGAGCACAAATACACTGTATATGCATATAGTTGACAGTTTCCTGGATTTTACTGGTGAGAGCCATACAGATGTACTCTGTGTGCATTGGATCAATAAACTCTGGCACCAAACAAGATAATTCATAAATTCAGAGCCAAAGCACTGTCCTGTAAAGGGGAACATTGCACCACAGGATTGAACTTTTTTTGAACTCTTCAGACCAGAATTCATCATGGTATTCACGAGAGCTGGGCCATATATTGATATTACATTCATGTCATGATTTGAAATGTAATATCGTCTGAGATTTGGTTATTGTAATGTTATTTGATAATTACTAGTCATTTAATTTCTCTAAATGTTAGTGTGCATGAATATCATCTGAAAGTGACAAGAGTCAACCCAACAATATAGATATTTAGGTTCTGTATTTTGTCATAATTTCCATACTTTTCTACCCACAAAGGCGGTATGTGCTTCAGGGTAGATGACACATTTCATCACATTGATCTTGGCTCTGCTTCACTTTCAGGTGTCCTAAAATTTGCCAGATTGGTGAAGATGTATGAAACCCAGGACCCTGAAATTGCAGCCATGTCAGTTAAGCTGAAGTCTCTCCTCCTGCCACCACTGTCAACACCACCTATAGGAGGCGCCATTCCAGCTTCATAGGAGTTATTTCGACTGCAAGGTTACTTTCATCTAATGCTTTGGAGCAACATGAACATACTCTAATTCCAAGATCTTGTCTATCATCTACTTTTTCTTGTGAAATAATACAAAAAATACATTCCAACAAAGATGAAACTCAAATCTTATCTACATTATGGTTTCATATAAAGCATCCTTGCAAAAACATGTTAAATTATTGCTTTTCAAATGTTTCAGTATTTGTTACATGTTACACTATGACCATTTTCTTGTCATTGATCCTTAAACATTTCCTTAATGCCATCTTTTTTTTAATCATTTTAACTATACCATTTTTATATGCTGTCGGATGTATCAAATGTCATTCTTTTGTTATATATTAAAATGCTTTCTGTGAATCTGTGTGGTATTAATGGAAAAAATGTTGGGGGGGAAACGATAACTTCCATATACATAACTTTATTATTGTAATAAGGCTTAGACAACAACATCTTTATATGTTCAGTATTTTTCAAAAACATAGTAAAGTGCTTACACACATTTACATATATACATTTCCTCCAAGGCAACTTTCCTTTAAACAGACACTGTAGTATTTAAGGTTAAAACATCACTATTCCAACATAAAATCTGGGTTCATGTCTGCGCCCTTCCTTTGTTTTAGGTTTGGGTGCATGCAGACATGATAACACTATCGTGGCCGGAGAGGTTCATGATAAAAAATAACTATTAGCAGAGATAAATAAAACTAAAGTGCCCCAGATTCTGAAACCATCCACTTAACAAATACAACACAAGTTTAATCATAAAGTGCTCAATATTTTTAAAAAGGCAAACTGTGCAAACCCAGTGCGCCCAGCACCCAGTAACAAATGTGAAAGTAATTACTGAGCAGGTGTTTATATTATGGACTTAGTGACCGTACTGATTCTTTTTGTGTCTTGTGCATTAATCACCCAGCAGCTATTTGGATCTGAATAGATGGTATGTAGAAATATAAAAATACTCCCAGGTTTAGTTTCTTCCATCTGGGTGTCAGCAAACAATCGTTTCTGTGTGAAGGACATTGTACGGATACATAAAATCATACATGGTCATACAGTCTAATATTGCTGACACTTTTTAAATCCTGGCTGGCAAGTTCATTGTGACTAGAGCTTCCTCTTGTGGTGAGCAGTGTTTAAGTCCTTCAGCTCCAGTCACAACAATGGAAAAGAACCAGGCAGAGAAGCAAGACGAGAGAAAACGACTTCACATCTCAAAATGACGGAAAATGCTTTCGACATAACCCAGGACCTTCTGCCAGTCCGGGCCTTCTGCCTTCAGCATCTCCTCCGCTGTCTGTCACAACATGTAAGAGCATGTAAGAGTAGTGGACACGGTTAGTTTTAAGTAACTTTCCAAATATGTTTTGTAACAACCTGTACCCAACATCAGAAGTGCACTGTGTAAAATGTCTCACCAGTGTGGCTGTGATTCCCACACTCTCGCCTGTCTTAAAAGCAAGGTCCAGATTTTCCTTCTGTAAAAACATTTGAGTCAGACGCAGCTTTTATAAAAAAAATCAAGTACACAGTTTCACAGACATACCTTTCAGTCATGGGTTCTTGTAAAAGAAAAAAAAAAAAAATCACGTTCACTTGTACTCACTATTAACGATGTTTTGGTCCTCAGACCTTTGTTAATAAAGAGAGTACAAGTGATCGACAGTGTGCAAGAATCTTGCAGTGAGTTATGAAGTTGCCGTGGACTTGATAGTTAATCTCTAAAATCATAAAACAGATTATCAATATTTGTGACTGGATAGCTGATATCTGTCTCTGTAAAGGCTTTTGAAATAATTAGAATTTAATTGCGGCTATTACATAATCAGCTTAGTGCATGCATTTCTTTTGTTTTGAGAATCAACAGCAATAGTTTTACCTTGTCTGCCGGGTAGAGGGTCTCGTACGGGATGTAAGTCGGTAAATATGTGTGATAAACAGCACAGAACGCCAAGCCGTCCTCCCAGCTGCTGCTGAAGTTTGTGATCTCAATATTCTGCCACAAAACATACTCGATGAAGACAAGATATATATAACTGGTAAAAAGGTATTTTTGATGCACACCCTGAATTCCTCTTAATTTTACAGATTGTGACGAATTTCAAAATATTTCAATAATGGTGACAGTCTCCTCTCTAACCTTATAACCTTGGGTACGACTCTGGCACCAACGCAGCAGGGAGTTTCTTCTGGAGCCACCATGACGCCTCAGCAGAGCACTGAAACCATCCTGAGGTCTGAGGAAGGCAAGAAAACATTTCACCACAGTTTTAAGAATAACTTGTTGCCTTTTTCTTAACATAGTTACACAATGCTTAAACAAAGAACATTAGCCACAGTAATAAAAAAATAGTCAGTTTCAAGTCAATTTTAACAGTTGCGTTTTTAGCTGACATTTAAAAAAAACCAAAAAAAACCAGAAGCAGCGGTGCAAATTGTCTACAGTTTGTGTGTCAAATCGAGTCTTGGGAACTGCAAGAAGAGCTTTTTCTGCAGATTCAAGTGTGCAAAAGGTTCAACCCGAGATTGTGACATCATAGTTGATTTGAAAATGACTCATTTAATGCTGAACATTTATCAGCCTCTCCGTCTCTTTTACACACAAACGTCAGTGTCGGTTGAGATGTCGGTGTCAACCAAGAAGAGGGCCTAATCATTACTTACTTGATGGAATCAGAGCTTTGGTCCTCATCCTGTTTTCCTGAAAGGCACAAATGTAGCCTCCATCATACAGCTGTACACTTACTAATCTGTCTAAAAGAACATTTTTTGGTTTAGTACTGTAGATTTAAGTTCACCTGTATAAAAGCTGGACCAGCTGTCCTGCCGCTGTAAAATACGGTCCATCCTTCTCTGTTTTGGTGGCTCTTCTTTCTGGAAAAGTTTCGAGATGACACCATGGACTTATTCTACAAATGCCATTACAAAGTGTTTCCCACCCCCTAATCATTCAGATATTCATCTGTATAATCATGATAGTTTAAAGAACATTTCATTTCAATTCAACAAGTGTTATTTATACCTTGCATAGCGGCAATGTTGTGCTCACGTTTTTTGAGGTCCCATTTTCACCAGAGGAGTCAGTTGGGAGTGGGAGACGAGAGAGACTCCTAAAAGACATGTTTTTACACGTTTTATAAAACTGTCTTCTATTGATAGGGGTGACTATGTTGTGAGCGTTCACGTAGACTCACCAAGATCTTTCAGACAGCATCACAATCCTCCTTGGATCTCTCTGCCCACGTCCCCCTTCTTTCTTCTTCTCCAGGGCAGCCAAACTGCGAAGGTATCCCTCCGCCACCCCTTTCCCTGTCAGCTGCATGCTCCCTGATCCATTTGCCTCTTCAGGATTGTGAACCACAACTTCAGCATCCACGTCTTGATTTGTTTCATTCTCATCCTTTTCAATATTTTTAGCTTCAGTGTCAGCTTCAACTTCCCTGGGTATTTCCTCCCCCTGCCCCTCCTCAGAGTCTTGTCTATCTGCCTTTTCATCACAATCTGTTATGTCTTTCACCCTGCATGCCGTCCTCAGAGCGTCCAGCTCGGCCCGCTCCTGCTGCTGCTGCAGAGTGAGTTCAGCTAGTTTGAGGCAGACGTCTCTGTGCTCGGCTCTCAGACTCTCCAGCTCTCCGTCCTTCTCCTTCTGTCTGCTGAGGGACTGAGCCAACTGCGCCTCCACAGCCCTGTGGCTCTCCTGGAGCAAACCCAGAGCCTGCTCCGACTCGACCCGCAGCCGGTCGGCCACAGACACCGCGACCTGCAGGTCACACTGGAACTGATGCCACTCCAACCTCTCTGTCTGCCATGGAGGACAAAAGAAAGAGGACCAAATGGAAAAGAAACAGTGTAATCTTGTTCTCCATAAGGCTCTTAGTGTCTTCTGGAGTTCTGGATATTACTATGGCCTCTGATCTCTTACCATATAAAATATTTAATAAATTCAGTACTCTAAGGCAAGTAATAACTTTTTCCACCTGGGCTATTGGAATATGTATGCTGCAGTGATGTCACATGACATTATAATCATAAGACTAAAATACCAAAGAAAAAGTAAATTAAATTAAGATTTTTCAAGATTCCAAAAAAAAAGATTGTGTGTATATATATATATATATATATATATATATATATATATACATACATACAAGTGTCCAAAAGTCTCTATTTCACAGCAAATGTTTATGAGGTTTCAGGACATTTTTATGGCCTAAGGGTGTCATGCAGTTCCAACTCACCCTCAGTGTCTCCCTCAGTGTGTCCACCTCCTCAAGCAGCTCATCTTTCTCTGTTATCAAGCGCCTGAGCAGCTCTGACAGACGGGTTGAACAAAAAAAAAAGTTTTTAAAATATATTTAAAAGTCTGACAACTGCAATCAGGATGGGTTATTCATTCATTATTTATTTGAGAGCAACATATAGCACAGTTTCATGAACTTTTTCACAAAATAGGAAAAAGGACAAAACTCATAACATTAATAGTGGCTCTGTTGCATTTCGCCATCCAAATGAGCCAGTATGCTATATTCAAGGGCCCTGGCACTGGTATAGCTAAATTGTATGCGGTAATTGTCAGCATTATTGGTTGAAAAGTAAAAATGTCATCTGTGAGAACAGTCTTGACTTTATAGTGAAGGAAAATGAAGTAATAATTTTACTTGCCAGTTAAATCACAAAAAGTGTTTTTTTGTGCTTAAAAGGGGGAACTCATTCTGTGGCTCTGGAGGAGCTTTCTAAAGTCTGATAAAGTAACCTTTATGATGTCATAGTGATGTCATCAGAGTTATCTCGTTATGGGTTTGAAGACTAGATTAGGCATTGACATTGGAAAGATGTAGGCATTTACCAGGTCAGGGTGGTATTACAAAAGATGCTATTGAGTTGCATTATGGGAAAATTTTGACCATTCTTTCCTTAATTTGTCTCTTGCAAAAGGAAAATACTAAATCACTGAAGTACCTCTAGGTTTTTTTCCCTCCATCTTGTCCATTTACTTTATCCATATGCTGAAGTAATTCAGTAGTGCAAAACTGTCGACAACAGTTTACTTAAAGTGTGTTTAAGAAAACAAAACAAGGACCTACCCACTGCACCTGTGGTAACGTCAGTGTTGGGGGTCAGGCCTAGTGAGGCCCTGTAGTGCTCCATCAGACTGAGTAAAACCAGGTTCATCTCCTCTCCCGCTCTCTCTGCGGCAGCCTGCGGCTCTAATCCACTATCCCGCTCCTGCCAGCTCTGCTCTGAAGGCAGGGACGCCGGGCTGCCCGGGCTGAGCTCCTCCTGCCCGTGCCTCGCTGCTGCATCGCTCACATTTGTCTCTGAGTAGCCGATGCTGTCTACGCTTATCACAGCCCATTCTGAGGGAGCAGACAGCTTCTGTGTCCACTCTGCGATTGGAGAGACGGTGGAGGGGGTGGTGCTGCCGACTGGTGATGGCGTCTGTGCCTTATTAGAGGAAGCTGAGGAGGATAAGGCCATGGCAGTCAGATCTGCCTCTGAGGGCGTGGTAGGAGGCGTGTGGAAGAAATCTAAAGGAGAACCTAAAAAAAAGGGAGAAATAAATTGTATATCAGATGGGGAGCAAAAGAAGAGAACATCAGAGAACTGTCCTGAACCTTAAAATCATCTAATATAAGATGAAAAGTGTGCTGAATGCAAAGCCCCTTTCGTCTTTTCCTCGATGCAGATGTAAGCACCCAGTGTCCGCTCCTTTATTTACTGTCCCGGGCTGACTGATGCAGCAAAAAGCCTCTCCTGCCAATGTCTTGGCAGGCAAACACTTACACACTGTTCCCCCATGTGGCAAGATGCAGGAAGAGAGGCGATTTTATCCTGATCTACTATCTAACAGCTGCTCTCACTGCGATTACATCCATCATTAATGCTGCTGGCATTCTGCATAAACCATGCACCTTCCTTTTTTCAAGGAATTTAGAGTGAATTCATATATTTTTTTAGCAGTTTGTCTTGGTTTATTATGAAACATCATTTAAAAAGTGTCACCTGTCACTGAGAAATAATGTTAGAGCTATGTGATTGTATGCTGTTTACAGTGTGCATTGGTTATAAACTTGTGGAGATTTTGGCAGGCTACAGGGATCTCCACCTGCTTTGACTCAGATCTTTTCCTGCTTCCCCTCCTTGTCCTTGTGTTGTACTGCAGGATTCTGCAGACTCATCATTTTGCTGGTAGCAGCGTGATGTAGTCTGCTCAGCTACAGCTGGGGAGTTATTCTCATCCTCTAGCCTGAGCCTACTTTCTGCATACTGACAGCCAAGAGAGCAGAACAAGGAGCAGCATTTTAAACAGCTGTAAGTGAGAATTAAACCGAGCGAGCGGCCGGCTCAGTGTCTTCAGTTAGAAAACAAGACGTGTAAGGCGGCACGAGGCAATTTCACACATTAGCTGAGCCAAATGACAGCTGGCTTTGAACTGAAGGATACTGAAGGCATGAGAGAGGCTAAAAGATCTGACGTTGCTGAATCCAACTTTCGCCAAATCCTCTGGGATACAGTTTGTATTTCACTGCAAACTTCTGATTCATCACTTCCCGTGTGCCAAGAAATTCTCTGAAACCAGAATTTCATTTAGACAGAGTACATCTATAGAGTGACAATCAGTGGAAATGTGATGCTCACTTCTACAGCAGCCATACATTTACACAAAAATCTTGTAAAAAGAATTTTGTTTGACTTGGTTGAATTAAACATTTTGGCTTTCTTATATCAGTATTTTCTTATTATGTTTAGTGGCATACTTCAGTTCAGATGCTGAAACCATGCTTTGTGCTGCCTTTGCACTATATCAGTGTGCTTTGGGTAAACAAAAGGATATGATGAATGGACTAGGAATTAGGGGGATTTAACGAAGAATTACAGCGCTCATCCTTGTTTACCTGGTGTGTTAAAGCCAGCAAAATCTGCTATTCCAACTGTAAATAAACTGGTTAACACAATAGTCCTCTTCTAATTTTCTGTCTGTTTTCTGCATTTTTATTCTTTCGTAATGCAGAAGAGTAACAAGCAGAAAGCTGATGTCTTCCTTGAGTTTACAGGCAACTGTTACTCCTCTGCGGGGGGGGGGAGAGGCTGGACAAACACTGAAGACAATAGTCTAAGTACAGTCAGTCTTACAGTATAATGACCAGAAGAAAGGTGTCAGTTCAAGTATGTGTGAGAAAACTGGCCAGGTGCAGTGCAGCAACTTCTCAAATCACTTTTATTTTGAAAACAGTAAAAAAAAAAAAAAAAAAAAAAAAAAAAAAAAATTATAAAATTAAATAATTAAAAAAATAAGAAATTTTACATAGTGTTTCAAGACAAAACCATTGCTTGTGTTGTTTGCCTTTGACCTCAGGTACCTGTAGTGCCATGGCTGTCTTTGCCAGTATGGTTACCCATGATCCAGCAGGGGTGGGTGTCTGGATAGGCTACCCCAGTGTCCTTCACTGCGTCCTCTGTATTGTGAGGCCCACTGCTGTCAGGATGGAAGGGAATAAATATAAATCTTTCAATGAGTACAACTCACTGCCAAGTGCAACATGTCAAGAAAACAGCCATACAAGACTTTAGAAATGCAGAATCTTCTAAGCTTGGAGGTTGGAGCCCAAACATTTTACATAATATGACAATGGGGTTTTATAAAATTGTTTTTTCTCATTATAGAACATACTACTACCAATGGGTTTTGGACAATATAAAAAAGACAGTGTCAAGTGTGTCACCTGTCTGCAGTTTGACCAGCTCACAATAGCTGTCTGATAAGCCTCAAGAATTAAGAGCTGACAGTTATAAAGGGTTACATACATTTCACATAAAGTAACAAATGTGTTGAGCAACAAAGCGCCACAGATGTGTTAAAATGAGAACATCCTTTCTAACAACGTATACACAGGCTCCTCTGCAGTGCTGTTGAGTTATATCGTGTGTAACACATGGCCGACTCTCTATGAAGAATTAACCAAACTCCATTGAATAATCTAGTGATTTAAGGTTTCCATGGTTATTGAGAAAAGACATATCCATTAAACGTCATAAATAACCTCTGTAAGATATTGGGAGAATCCCCAGGGAAATTCGGCATGCTCATGGTTTTCTACAAAGCACTAAATCTAAAAATAATTTCATTTATTTTTTTTTTATACACACTGCTGACTTCTGGCCTCCACAGATAATTTAACGGAGTTGATTAGGCTACCAGGAGAACTACCTCTAAAAACAAAACTATGACTAAATCAAACTGTTGCTTAGTTAATTGTATGCCGTATTAACGAGTCCTTTCTATCAATCTCTAAACTATCTTGAAAATTTGCTGTGCTACACAGTCCCGTTTCCAAATGAGGCACGCAACATTAAACTGCCCGGTTGGTGAATGAAGTTTGGAGTCACGTTTGTTCAAAAAGAACAATCCGTATCGGGGCAGGTGATGTTATTTTGTGACACTATTTTGGCTGTGACATACGTTGCATCCAACCAACGACACTGCATACACCGTTACCCTCCAGTTTCATTCATCCTACCTGCTCAGCCTGCCAGCTGGACGCCTTCCAGTTTGTGTCCCCGGCTGTCCGGCAGGTTTCTTCTCCGGGTATCTCGATCTCCCTGTCGGGGTTTTCTGCGTCCCGTCTCCCAAATTCACCGGAGGCCACTGTTCGTGTCACTGACAGTCATGTTTTCCCGATATCCCATATTCACCACACAGCTGTAGCAAGACAGCCACCATCTATAACTTGGGTCCAATTCCCAGAAATATCCAACTCTGCTTCGCCTTTAAATCCAATGCGACAAAAAAAACAGAGGAGGCAGAAACAAACTGATTGCGTAGCAGCTGCACGTTGAATCGACGACATGAGTGATGTTAATGACATTGTTTAGAGCAACGTTTGAAAATGTTTTCACGCAAAGTAACGGTTCAAAAGAAGAAATAATGTGTAGTCTATAGAATCAAATGCTGGGAAAGCAGCACAAGGAAGCAGTTAGACCGGCTGTAAGCTAATTATCTTTAAATGCAGGTGTGGTGGCACGCAGGTAACAGGTTACAGCTTCACACGGTCTGGAGATGCATTACGTCACATTGCATCTGTCATAGTTCACAAGATGTGAAAATAAAAAAGCTAAACAACCCGAGTAATCTTCAGCAGACATAACTTCACTAAATCCCGGTAAACAGGTCCAAAAGTTTGAGTCTGGGATTTCCAAGAGTCATTGAAGAGGTTCCAGTGGATCCACCTGTATTGTCCTGGTTCATACTGGTCAGAAGCTCTAACTACACCAATACTGAATGCAAAGCAAAGTAATATTAAGTCTGGAGTGGAAATTAGATGTACGCAACAGGTTTCACAGGCTGAAGAGCATCACTAAGGCTGACAGATATCCTCTCTGTTTTATAATTTTGCACAGCCAGAGCTAATATCACTGAAGCAAGAAGATCATTTAATCACTGAATTTCATAATGACACCTTGAATGGAAATCCAAATACAGCTACAAAATTAAACAAGCAAGTATACCAAACTTTAAACTAATAAAATCACACAAGGGAGACATAGAAGTCTAGCATTGGTGTTCATCCTTGTCATAAACTGTATAAAGAGTTGGGTACTTTTAACATCGCAATTCAAAGGAATTTATCCACATTACAGATGAGACTGACAATGGGCCTTTACCCCTTTAGCGCACTCACACAGTAGCCTGCCTTTCAGCAGTGCAAATGGTCTCAGACCCTTCATTAAATATATTTAAATACATAGGGAACACTTTAAGAGGCAATGGTGTGAAGAAAACAAGTGTTAAAGTAAAGTTAAAATCTTTCCTGAGATATAGTTTTCCTTTTATTTGCTTTTGACACGTCACACAGTTAAGTCAAATAATTACTGTACAAGTTGACGACAGCATAGTAGGGCAGGAAAACTGCTGGATGAGTCATCAAATGAAAAAGTGTCAGGACAAAGATAAAGAGGATGGAGGAAATACTATGTGGGGAAAGCTGTAATAGAGAGATGATAGAAGTGTACTGTATGCTGCCAAGGAAGCATGGTAAAAAAAATAATATAAAGATATTCAGATTAGGTCTTGGCTTATTTGTCATATTCTGACCAATACAATTTGAATACAAACACATTAAAAGGGTGCAGTGAAAACAGCTATATCTAACACTATATATGTGCGTTTCAACAGCTATAGTCTGTGCTGTTTCAGCACCATGGAGAGGGACAGAGTGAGACTGCACAATGTTGTTTATTATCATTATTATTATGCAGCATGTAATTAGAATGGTTCAGCACCATGGACAGAGCACAGTGAAGAAGACTGTCTCTGGCGCCCTCCAGTGACCAAACCCAGTACTGACAGGAATAATGAAAGAGGCAATAATATTCAGATTTATTCTTAAGTCTGTCTGTCTCATTATTTCTGTAAAATACAAGAACCATTAGGTAATTCTAAATCAATAAATAATAAAACAAGAACATACAATCTAAATTGTATGCTAATAAAACAAAGAGGCTTTTGTTACTTAGTGTAAGTATACATTGTGGGGCTTTAAAGGTTTGAGTTTGAGCATTTTTCTTAACTCTTTGACGTTATTCTCTGTGGGTCAACGGGGAGTTGTGTCATTGGGATTTTTAATACTGCATACAGTAGAACTTCAAAATCACAACTTTGTGTGAGTTTTGTAAGCTTCATGCACAATAACAGTGTTTTGGTGAGTTATTTTCCTATTTATACAAAACATATTGCTGTTTTTCAACACATGTTGCAGATTTTTGACTTTGTTTCTTTTATCTTCCAGACAGATATCATTTTCCTTCCATTTAACTAAAATCTACTTGCAGAAACTTGACATTTTTTGACTGAGGTTATCCATAACAGTGAACACTGTGTATGTGTGTGGTTTATTGTTGCCAAGGTTATGTTATCATTGTTTGGTAATGTTGTAAGTGCAGACTGATTTGCACTGTGTAAAATCTCTCTCTGTCTCTGCAGAGTGAGCAAAGGTTAAGAGATGTTTTCAGCTTCTGGCTGTTTTATGCACTGTACCCACATGATTTCTCAGTGACCTACACACCACGCTGCAAAATCAGTTTCCTAGCATTAGAAATCAATCTCACCATGTTTCTTCACACTAATTCCACTGACTTTTATTTACATAAACTTTGTCTCCAAAGCTTAAGGCTCTTCAAAACAAAACTAGTTGCAAACTGTGTTTCACAAGTAGAAACCTTCACAAAAAAAAGAGTCTTTGGCTCTGAGTTCTGGGCTGAAGTCTTACTCCTCTGTGTGCAAGTAAAAGACCAAAACAGGGGTACAGGGGATTAGAGTGTATAGGAGGAGATTGGCTGTAAAGGTGCCTCTTAAGTGTAACGTCCATCCTGGATGTCAATTATGAGGACTCTTTTTGAGGAAATATATGCTGAGCTTGTGCTTTGATGACACTGCTGACACCAAACCCTGCAGGAGCTGCCCAGAGACACAGCAGTCAACCAGCACTGGCCTGTCATGAAGCTGTGCTGGAGTAAAGTGCCCTGCCCAGGACAGCACAGTGTTTTTCATTCAATTACATCCTTCAAAAGTTATTTCAGTAAGAGCTTCACAGGTACATTTTCTGTTATTTTAATCATCAGGCTGCACAAGCAAAGTCGGTAATAAATCCCTTCTTAAAACTAATTTTTAATCTTTTAATCTTAAGCTTTCTCTTAATTAATTATAAATTATTACAATTGTTTTAATTATCATTTTAATCTTATTTTATTTACTTTTTACTCCTTGTTTTACTGTAAAGCACTTTGTAACTTTGTTTATGAAAAGTGCAATGTAAACAAAGTTATTATTATCAATACTGAATAATAAGGAAAATGAAATAAACTGACAGGGTAAAGACCATATGAAATGATATGAAAAATGAAAATGATGTTACTGTTATGTTACTATTTTTTGTTGCCTGTTTTTCAAGTTTAGCTCATAAGATAAAGCTTGGTGTTTTGTTTTTCATTGAAAAAGCCACGTTTATTATTATTCACCAGTAATTCAACCACACATCACTGATGGTTTGTGATATTGGGAAATATAAATAAATTGACATAACTGTCCTTTATTTTCAGTATTTTCACTTTGAATTATGTAGCCTACGTCATCATTATCTAATGTAAACTAACATCAATTAGAAAGGTGTGCTTTTACTTTTAAATATATTTTTTTCTGTTTAAGTCTGTGTGTTAGGGTGTTGAGAAGTTACGTTATTTCTGTTCGATTATATCAATACAAGTAGGCTACTGTAGGTGCGGACTTTGTGAAAATGGCGTCTGATATTGGCTGCCTTCATAAGAGGAGCTGTGCTATCAGTGACCACAACAACATCAGTGCATTATAATTCATCTCCAGAGAATGGAGTCTGCCGCTGCATCACGACTTGCGATGGACAAGAAAACACATACAAGCCGCCGTCATCATGGGAAACTACGGCCGCTTTGCTGCAGATGTTTCTAACGAACAACGCAATGAACATTTTCACGGATACCAGGGGACATGATCGCCTTTCACTTATTTATCGCCCGTTTACTATCTTAGAAGAAGTGACCTGCTCTGAGGAGGAAGATGTCAGCGCTGAAAAAGGTAGGAACTGGAAGGAAGGATGCACAGTGTCGTACTTGTGTATGAACCGAGCCTGCAGCGCAGCCTGTTATTGTTATTATTGACTGTTATATCTCAGGTGCACCTACATGAGGTCTGACGGAGGCTTGACCGGCTGGAGCCAGGGCATCGCACCTGGTCAGAGTGAAAGTGTAAATGTCAGAAACTGCCAGAAGTTCTGCAGAGCACGAATGAGTCACTCACTGAATTATTTTTCACTTGTCGGGGTGTTTCCTGCACCCATCAATCAATTACACTGAATGATGCATGATGTGTGGGTGAGGTGAGAGTTAGAGTACGTGTTTGGAGGTGGAGGGAGGGTGGAGGTGTATGTGGGATTTTTTTTTTCCCTTGGGGAAAAAGCCATTGTGAATGGAGGGGACCCACAGCTTCTCCCTCAAGTTTCTTCTGTCTCTAAATGCCCACATGTTCCCATTGTGCTGCTCCCCTCCATTCAGTCAATATATGTGTGTGTGTGTTTGTGTGTCTGGAGTGACTCAGCTGTATTGTACTAGTGTATATCTGTCATCCATCTTTTCATCTGTCACAGGTGTTACCATGGCTACTACAGACTCACTGCTGTCTTTTCTTTGAGAAGGACTCAGGTAAGAGGTGGGAGGGGTGATTAATTCAAACTTAATGAGGAGATGTCATTCAGCTAACAGGCAGTTGTTTTGTTTATATAATGGCTTTATGGTAGCAGGCATCTGAAGGAATGACGTGTTAGTGGTGGCAGCTTACTCGTTCTTTTTAAGAGATGAGTTTTCACGAGTAGGATCAGACCATTTTGGCCTGTTGACCATGTTTGCATACTTGGTGTTTGGTAATAGTGTAAACTTTATTCAGAAACCACAAGAGATACGTCTGGTGATATTCTATAATTTTCTTATTGTCAACAAATCCCACAAAAAGACCAGACTGCTCATAATAAGTTTTGCCTTTGTAGCCAAAGCCTGGTATATATCTCATTGCTACCTGCCATAGACCTCAATATCTGTTCAAAAATGATTAAAAACACATTAATGAGCCACAACATCAGGGCAGGTGAATCTATCCAAACAAGACGTTACACCTCAGACCGATCCTTTACCAACTTTATGTTCTATTCTGTATTCAAGCTATTAAACAGTCAAAAGCTTGTTTCAAAATTGCAGACTTTTCTACATCTTAACTAGCACCATGTTTTTCCTATACTTGTATGTACACATGTGCACTAGACCACCTTACAGCACTATCACCTGTCCAACAAAAATATATGTACCCATATTCTAGCACACAAGGAAATAATACTAAATATAAACATAACTTTAGCACAGTCCACATATAATTCACTATTTAAAATATACATACAACTATTGTAGGAACTTCAGTGATATCAGAACACATAAGATGTGATAACACAGTTTAATTTGAGTCAATCCTACATACACCATCCCGGTGCCATAAAGTCAGCAGCTGAATATAGTTCCCAACAATCATACAAATCATTTTTGAATAATTTTTGCTAAATACTACAGTTTCCAGCTGTTTTATGAAATAATATAGCCTTAAAAAACAACAACTATATATTTGTGACCTGTTTACTTCTTCAGTAGGAACCAATGGGCTTGGGAAGTCAAAGAGTATTAAGAAACACATTGTTGGTTTTGGTCTTTTCATGGGACTTGTCGACAATAAGAAAAATATAGAATAATTCCAGCCTTATTATTACTTTAGATGTGTTTCAACTGAAACTTGAATTTGCTTTAATAGATGTTTTTGGCCACTTGGTGGCAATAGTACAACAAGCTGTAAACACTGACATATTATCACCTATTAAGTTGATATGGCGAACATGTTAGCAGACAGTTGCCTATTTACACAACCAGCAGACACGGAGAAACATTAGCATTCCTTTGGAGTTGTGTTTGAGTCCAACTTTTAGCTAATTTTAGTTTTTCTCTCCACCAACTCCTGAGAGAACTATCTGGCTCTTTAGTTGCTAAATTCTCCACTATGTTGACCAGCTAGTTGCTAACCTGCCATTTGGTGCTGTGCAGGAAGTGTACAGCGGGTCTATCAGAGCTTTTTTCACTGTAAACCGCTGCCTATTGAGGTTGGAAACTACGCTGATAAGAGCAGTGAATCAGAACCAAAACAGTTAAGTTACGGGTCGTAAACATCAAGCTCTAAGATGCTAAAATGCTCCGCAGATTTGAGGAGAACTGCGGAGTTGGGTGATAATTCACACCTTTCACATACACATAGTCATTTCATCCATTGTTAAATTAGTGCAAGTCAACTGGCCTTTGGATAAGTTTGCACTCTCCCCTCACAGTGACAAAGAAAGACTCCTACTTTTCTTTCTGTGTAAGTTCATGCTACATGTGATCTGAGAGATCCATCTGCCTAGTGCATGATGGGAAAGGCTTGACCCTATACCAAGACCCTTAAAAAGACAGACCACGCAGGTAAAGACAGCAAATCAGCCTCTGAGGTGGAGGTATTGGCTCTTGTGATGTGTGGAGAATTTGGGCACAGAGCATAAAGGAGATAGTTGTTAATTAGTTAAACTCTGCATGACTCCTTCTCTCAGCAGAGGTCAGAGCACTGAGAACCATCCAAGGAAAAAGCACTGCAGGGGTCCGCTGCCTTTCTCTTGGCATTTTTTGGGCATCATAGTTGATCAAATGCTGGCTCGCATCAGCACAAACCTCAAATACTATCACTATCACTATGATTGCTTTTGAAGCCAAAGGCCAAGACAAGATCATGAACGAGTAATCTTAAATTCTTATTTTGTAAATTTTAATTCACTAGGTTACAAATACCACAGACACAAAAGCAAGTCTTCTCATGATTCCCATGACTTGTTGGTGTATAATTCACAAATGAACAAACATTTTGAGGTCAGGTTTGCTTCACCTTTTTGTTCTGCTCATTAATATCTCAGCTACAGTTTGCACATTTAGCCCAACACTAATTTTTAGCTTGTGTCTGAAGTGTTGCAGTATCGTTATAAATCATAACACCATCCTTAGATAAAGACTGACTAAACTCAAGTTTGACAGCATTTGCTGTGCTCAAATGGTCATATATGTGTTAATTGCATTCTGAAAATGTCTTTTTAAGCTTTACGAATGGGCTGACAGTGGAGTTTCAGCCCAACCACACATCAGAGATTATCTGTGAGTTAATCGTGTGTAGGGTCCTACTGTACTTTTACAGGCTTTGTCAGCACAAAGGCTCCAGATGAAGTGAACGTGGATACGGGAACATCTCTGCTTGTTTGATGTGCATAACCTAAAGAATTGTTCGAGTTTTTTTCTTTCTTTATCAGCCATCCGCAGAACTTGCTCTTGATCATACCTTACTCATCACTTTCTCAAGGTTGAGGCAGAATGTTAATGACTGTGTGGACTGGATCATTTTAGGGAATATAAAGCAAGCAGGCCACGTAGAAGGAGCAGTGATGCTGTTTATGACTTTGTGTGCAAGAGCTTAAGCTTTAAAAATGAGCACGATGACGATTTGTCATTTCTGTTCTATGGTTTTTAATCTAGAACAGAATTATAGCACAAATGTGTAAATCTTTCAAATTTCCTGAAGCACTTCAGATCAGTTTTACACCACTAGGTGGGACTGTTTACTTGGTAACATCGAAATGCTGCCATGACGCTGGTGTATTTTAAAAACTGGCCATTTGAGAATCCACTGCAGACTGTGTGCTGTGTTACTTTGGAAAAATGTATTTACTTAGTTAGGCTTTCTTATGCTGCTCAACAGTTTGTGTCAGCAGCAGTGAAATGGCAAATTTGTTAGGACTAAATGCAAAAGAATCACAACAGTACACATATTATATTGTGTCTCTCTGCTGTTGGAAATTTCCTCAATAAAATGAAAGGCTTTATATAAGAAATCTTTTTATAGTTATATGCAAACTATCACAATAATTTCAGTACAGTAGCAGCTCTTGTGTTGGCCCTACAGTCTCATTATTCATGATGGCTATTAGGTGAAATAACTACCGGAGAAGTGTTATATCCCACTATAGAATTAAATATCTTCCCATTTTCATTTTTATATTATGCTCTTAAAATGAAAGTGTTTCTCACATCATAAGGAGGCTGCATTCAGTATTGTATTCTAATTGCATTTCGCAAGAGTGACTCGCTGCACACATTTCTGATGGCTTTTACGTGTCTATAGTGTCTCCCTGAGGGTAAAAGCTCAAAGTGTGGGATCACTTGTAATCTAGAGAGCTTTGGTCTTTATATTTAAATCATTTTCTCACTGTTGCATCTATGCCTCCCCTATAATTCTAGTTAATCTAGTCCACAATGTTTTACCAAAGTGAGACAGTGATATATATATATAATTATTGTTTTGGTTTTATTTGAGACTGGGCAGTTTAGAGAATGGGAACAGAGGTCTTGTAACAGTTTCAAAGAAGGCGACTTATTTCAAAACTTTAAAATGTATCTTGGTGCCTATTAAAATCTGGAGGAGTTTGACTAAATAACATTGGAACATCTAACAACAATATATA
The DNA here is from genome assembly GCF_020085105.1 of Siniperca chuatsi. NCBI lineage: Eukaryota > Metazoa > Chordata > Actinopteri > Centrarchiformes > Sinipercidae > Siniperca > Siniperca chuatsi. The sequence continues at coordinate 20,186,074 of NC_058057.1, forward strand.
CTGTAATCAACCACCTAAAGAGGGCTGGTTTCAGTCCCCTTTGATCTTCTGTCATACACAACTGTACATAGTGGAATAATAGAAAACCAGCAGTTCTTTTGGTTGGAGAGACAATGGAGACATTACCTTGAAATGCTGGTACAGTTTTTCAAGAAAACAATGATTGTTCTTTAGGGCACACCTGGTCCTCATATTCTTTAACTGCAACATTGTCTACACATGTAATGACTCCCACAACACAAGAACTCAAAGTATTACAGATCCATCACGACCGTTTAACAGTTGGCAAAAGAGGATTGTGGGTTGAAAACCTTTGTCTCTTTCCAAACATTCACCTGCACAGAAGAAGTGTAGAAAATCTTTCTTTTTCCACTTATCAAGGCATCTAGGTTTGAGCTCTTACACACACAAGGTTTTACATCTTTGTGTTTCCGTTTCCTTATTTAAGCGGCCCTTCTTTTCCATCTGCATCAGCTATTGCTGATATGTCTTTCATCTAGTGGAGCACTCATATTTCTCTTGAGTAGCCCCTCTTCTTCTTCAGAATACCAATAAGTCTTACATTAGGCTTAAAATCAATATGATCCTTTCCAAATCTGTATTTATTCCTCTCTCAGATTGTCTCTCAACCTTAGAAGCTCTGCTGTGCTGTAGGACAGAGAAGAGGCTGGTGAAGGAGGGAGGAGGTGAGGGGAATGTGAGGGCGGTCGGACTTGGAGATCAAGTGTTCTGCTGTTTGATGGAATTTGCGGTTCCAGTTTGGGTTAGAGGTAGTCTCAGGACTTTGAGAGACAGGAAATGTGTTTAAGTCTTGTGATGTAATTTGCGTGGATCTGGTGCGGTGTGTACCTGAAGTGGAACCATCACCTTTGGCGTGCTTCTCTGTGCATCCTGTTGTTCAGTTTTGTGTAACTTTCTTTATGGATTGTATGCCATTTAAACACCTGCACATGGCCTGAGCAACGTGTCTGATCTCTGTGACGTCAGCAGGGTCCCGACAAGACCAGGAAACGACTCCCTCCTTTTTCGGTTGGAGGAGTGATGTCATCGCAGGGAGAGCGTGAGGTTGGCTGAGGCTTTATTGAGCTTGACGTTTTCTTACCAAGAGCGCCAGACGTATGACCACATGTACCAGTCAGTACGAGGACACACGACCAGGAAAAGTGAGCGCCAAATAACATGGGAACACGTTTGTGACTTGTTATAAACCCCCCTGAGAGGGAAAAGGAGTGTGAGGCAAAGGCACACGGAGAGACAGAGATGGAGATAGAAACCCAGAGGGGAAGAGGGACAGCATGAGTGTGCATGCTGATGGGGATAGGAGCGTGTGGAGCTACAGAGCTGCAGAATCCTGAATCCAGCAGATGGAGACTCCGTGTCCTTGTTTTGCAGTGATCTGTGGGAGCAACATGCAGCTTGTGCCGCTGCCTTGCACTGCTGCAGTGGAGGAGTAAATGCGGAGCCCAACACTGCTCCAGGTGATCCACAGCAGCCCAGCCCGACAGACTGCTCCCTCCTTAGCCTTCCCTCTCCTCCTCCTCCTCCTCCTCCTCCTCCACCTCCTCCTCTTCCTCCTCCACCTCCTCCTCTTCCTCCTCCTCCTCGTCCTCCTCTGTCAGTGCTCCATTCCTCTGAGGGCTTTGAAAAAAATTACAAGAAAAGAACAGAAAAACAAAGGAGAAATCCTGCTTTCCCCCTCCGTTCTCAGATGTGAAACACCTCTGCATGACTGTCCACCGCTTCCCTGTCATCGTGTGAAGACGCGCCGCATATGTGCTCCAATGTCTCCGGAACATAGACTCGCTGCAAGGTAAGAAGACTTGGACTTATCCAGAAAAACATTTCTAGCATTCAGCTTTTTTTTTTCTTTTTTCTTGAGACATTTTCTGTGGAACTGTTACAGCCTTGTGTGTGTGTGTGTGTGTGAATTTAACAGGTAGATAAGAAGTTGCCACAGTAGATCACGTAATTAGTATTCCTTGCAATGGATAGAAATTGAAAAAAGCTCTCAGAGATAGATCTTTTGTTGGATATGACAAAATACATCTGTCTTCGGTTTTGGAGGACAAGCATCTCTTCTCCCCCTCAAACACAGCGATCCGTGCAGGTGTGTGTGTGTGTTCATATGTATGTGTGTGTAACAGAATCCAGCAGGGTGGGAGGGATTGCTCCTCACCGGGCTTCTCGATGGGCAACAAGGGGATTTTCATTTTGACAATGTGACCAAACAGCCTTCTATCAATCTTCTCATGGCCACTGACGTCGGCAGAATCTCTGGCTTCAAAATAACTGGCAGGCTGTCTTCTTTAATGGAACCAGTAGTTAATCATTATGTAATCATTTTTATCAATTCTGTTTGGTTGTAGAGAGAAAAAACCCTCTTCTTGACAATTTATGTGTTTGTCTTCATGCCATATTTGTCATAGACAGAGGGAAATCAAGTTGAAGAGAGGAAACAAAGGTGGAGATAAGGATAACGACAGCAGGTAGATGGGGACAGGGGCATGAGGAGGGGGGTTGTAGGAGAACTTACTCCATCACTCTGTGATTTCGTAAAACCTGCTGGCCAACAGCTGAACACTGCGATCCCTCTTAAATCCTTCAATCTCTCAATCACATATTGGGTCTGAAGCCTCAAAGCCTGAACCTGTAAGTGACCTAATGAGGGTTCATCGCTTTCACCCTCCACACACACACACACTCTTCCTAATGCCATAATAAGAGATGGAGACTAGCTGGTGCTGCAGCAATATCCAAATCCTGCATTCTGCTGTTTGACAGGGCTTTAGGGCTTTTTCATGTGTGTGTGTGTGTGTGTGAGTTGAAACCTTTGACAGTGTCTTGCGCTCCTTGTAGCTCCTGTATTCATTTGCCCAGAAAAGCACAAATGTGTTGGTTATGACCTGAAAAAGAAAAAAAAAACACCACCATAAACCTGTTTTGGCTTAAAATTTTACGTACATTCGCGTTCATTCACGTTTGCATACAGATCAGATAGTAGGCTAGGCTCTTTCATAACTGTCCTGTGATGCAGCAGAGGATTGACAGATACTATTTATCACTATCCTTGTGTCTTGACACATGCAGGCACACACACAAACTGTACATACAGCGTTTCCCCTTGCAACAAGCTCCATCTCTTAATTCACTGTACATACAGTGAGCTCAAGGCACACCTATATTCATACATACAGGCACACTAGTACAGCTGTGTAGACTGAATCAGTCTGCTTTCATGTGTAGCAATGTGTCTGGCTGAGGTGGTCGTTTGTCAAATGTGGCATTAGGATGCAGAGGAGGGTCTCAGAGGAGCAGTCTCAGCTCCTCACATCTCCCAGGCTGCTTTTTGTACTGCTCTGATTCTCCAGCAGATACAATGACATCCTGAAATGCCTAATTTAAGCAGTTCCCTGCAAAAAGCTTGGAGCTCCCAAAAAGAATAAGAGTAGCAACCCCGCCAGCAGCCCCTAGAGGCTGCAATGTTTATTACACACAACAACACGGAAATGTTGGACGAAATGGCCAAGATACTGACTGACTGATTTTGCTGGAGGCTTACTGCTACGATGGTTAAAGAATAGTTCAATATTTTGGGAAATATGCTTGTATTCGCTTTCTTGCCAAGAGTTACATGAGAAGATTGATGCCACTCTCCTGTCTGTACAGTAAATATGTAGCTGGAACCAGCAGCCGGTTAGCTTAGCTTAGTACAAAGGCTGGAACCAAATGTAGAAACGACAACTTGCCGTTTTACTGGGGGTTATGTGCCTATTTCTTGGCTGGGACCAGTGACTTCCAGGAGTCTTTGCTGGTTGCCTGGCAACACTTTGGTTTTTGTACAGATTAAACAAACAATATAACGTGTTAAATAGTGAGTTTTAGAGATGCTGGTAGGCGGATTTTGTTACCTTTGGACAGAGCCAGGCTCGCTGTTTCCCCCTGTTTCCAGTCTTTCTACTAAGCTATGCTAAACTAATTTCCCCAAATGTCAAACTATTTCTTTAAAAACATGAAGGGGTTAGTCAAGGAAATGATAATCTGGTCAATGACTTTAAAATAGTTTATTCATTTGGGAGCATGAATGTGTTTATCAAATTTCATGGTAATCTGCCTGTTACATTATGAGATATCCCAAGTTGATGCAAAGTTTTTGCCTGAGGATAGTAGAAGAAGAAAGGTCAAACGGTCAAAAACATTGAGATTCATCCTCTGCAGCACATTAATATCTACAGTACAATGGGGTCATCCTCTGAGGACCATGAATATCCTAATCAAATGTGGCAATCTGGCCAGGAGTTGTTGAGCTCTGGGCCAAAGAGCCAGACTCCTCCTTCATTGCTGACACTTGGCAGTGGATTTGACGGTGGTTCAGGTTGGATGAAACATCCTCTGCATGACGGAGATTATTTTAGATGTCATGTTCAAGAACCTCCGTAGGACACCACGGGTTTGCTTTTTGTGTCCTTTGAGAATGGGCGAATCAGTCATTTGACACAGTTTATAAAATGGCTAATTTGTTCATATACGCTCTTAGTTTTACTCACAGAGTATGTGTGTGTGTTTGTTTTTAGGATTAAAAGCTGCAGTACATCTGGCTGTTCATGGCATATTTTGTCTTTGTTTGCTGCGGGGGTTTGGAGGTCAGGATGGAATGATTAACCAGCCATTAACTGAGCTGATTCATTGCTGGGTGCAGAGCGACGACAATAGAAATACCAGTGAGTTCTGTTGAATTTTAAGTTATAATCCACAGGATCATTTTTAATATAGCTTTTATGTTGTCTTATCCACGGCGTTAAAGAGTCATTGCAGCGGTGCAGCTGCACTGCATGATCAAGACATCACCTGAAAGTCACACTGGCACTACTGGAATGACCTCTTACTCATATTTTCTGTTGAAGCTTGATTTTCTGTGGGTGGCACCATTTTCTTTGTCTCTTCATTCATGATGGTGATGACTGTGCATGTTAACCACAGAACCTAGTATTAATTCCAAACTGCAAAATTTGGCAGATTATTACGTGAGTCTGTCTACTGAGCTGCACAAAATTACTGTTTCCCCCTTGACTTTTACTCGCTTGCAACATTGGAAATAAATCAGTAAGAGTTTTTCTATAACAATAACAAGTTAGGGTGTTGATGACAACCACGTCAGGGAAAGACACTTTCCTGCAATTAACTACATTTTAATGATTTAAGTTTCTTTTAGCAGCTTACCTATTTAGATCTCAAACTGTTACAACTTACACATCTTTTCTCTGTCTTGTCACCATCTTGCATCTTGCTAGTGACACCTTGGCCTTTTCTTCTGCTTCATGTCAGTGTCTACAATGCAAAAGGTAAAATTTGACAGACATTTTATTCAGCCCTTTAAAAAAACGAGCAGCTGATATACTTCCAGTTCAAGATAAAATGCAAACAGAAAATACTATAGTTTCAGTTTAAAAACAGTATGTCAGTTTGTCTGACACATTTCTATCTTGACATTTGACTGTAAATATGGCATATCATATTAACAGTTAACAATGCACACCTGCATATCTTCAATGTATAGCCAATATTTGCACATAACACACACGTACTTACTCTCACTGTAAACTGTTATTGTTTGGACTGCTATTTTCATTCGTGTTCACTTTTCATTATCAATTAATTACCTGATTATTTTCTCAATTCATGACTAATCATTTGGTCTATAAAATGTCAGTATATTGTGAAAAATGTCATGCCTTTGTCCAACAGATGGTCCAAAACCCAAGAATATTCTATTTGCAATTATATAAAACAGAGAAAAGCAGCAAATCCTCACATTTGAGAAGCTGGAACCACAGGGATATCTGGCACGTTTGCTTGAAAAGTGACTTAATCAGATATCCAATTTTAACTCAGCATCTGTTGTATTCTTGTCTACAGAATATACTCTTAATCTTTTGCTGCTGCAATGACCTGAGACCCCCCAGAGGAATCATTAAAGTTTCATCTCAGTTCTGTTATCTTAATGTTTCCTGGGCACCTGATGTTCAGTCCTGTAGCAAAAAACTAAGAGAAGCTGGATGGAAATAACCAGAATCCTAGTTGCCTGTTTTGATCCTTCCTAGTGGTGCTTGGTACAATACCATGTTAGGTAGCGAGAAAAGCTGTGTGGGTGTATGGGTGAGTGGAAGAGTGAATATGAGTTTGTATATAGAGAGCATTCAGAGGAGTGAGCCGGATATTGGCAGCAGAAAGCACAATTGATACAATTTATTGTTTTATACTAAGAACATGTAGAAACACGCACTCTCCTGTTCACATTTGATCTAAGTTGATAACTGTGAATTACATAAATATCAGGAGATGAAGTTGAATGGTGAGTGTCAACCTTGAATTTCTCTCTGCACTGTTAATTTCATGGCAAATGTGAGCGCACTCATTGTCACTAAATATCGGTTTGAAGCAGTGAAAGGCTTCTCCGCACTACACTACATCTTGTAGCACATGACCTACAGTGAGAGCCACTCTGGCCTACTCTCAAGCTTTTTAGCTCTGTGGGATTTTGAAGCAGCATCAACAACAAATTCTTAGAAATTCAGGGAGTTTTTTTTTAAATCCATTCCCCCTGTTTTTGTGTATTTTTATCAGTGTGCCATCAACGCTTCTGAGTCAAGAATCATTTCCACTTTCCATGTAAGCTGTCAGTTACTGTACAAAATCCAGGAGGTAAAATAGATGTGAGGTGTTTGCAGGAAACTCAAGCAAGGACGAGACTGCATTAGCGTGCGTGTAAATCATACAATCTGCATTGATCAGCCTGAGGAGAGAATCTTTTGTCAAAGTCCAATAAGCTGGTTGGAGTGTATCGACTACTCTGAGCATGAGGAAACCCCTCATCCAGGTGTGTGTGTGTGTTTTGTTTTTTGGGTGAAAAATCTGTTGCAATTAATAATGGAATCAACCGCCTGGTGTGTGGTGTGGCTTCCCTAATGAGGACTGGATTCATCCTCAGTCTCTGACAGTACGCCGAGTGGAATATGCTGCTCTCCAGCCTGTTTCCATGGAGATACTCAGGAGCTGTAGCGCCCCCCGTCCCTTCTGCTGTACATTCTACCAAACCGTGCTGCTTCATGAGAGGGATCTGGGCCAGGGTGTGCATGTGTGTGTGTGAGATATAACGGTGTGTTAACAGCCACACAAACACGTATCGTGCCATTGACGGATATGCTTATGCTATTGTGGTAGTATTAAGCTCTCTAGGCAGTGAATGTGCAAGTGTGTGTGTTGCAGCTCAGTACCTCCAGTAGTGTGACTGCACAGTGTATGTCTGTGTGTTGTACTCTCTCTCCTGGTGTGTCATGCTAGTAGTAGCTGCTAATCCTGAAGCTCTGCTGTAGCGAATGTCCAAGTGTGAATGTGTTCGCGTATGTCATAGTGTGTTACGGAGGCTGAATTATCAGGCGTGCGTGATACTCTGAGTGGTCATTGACAGAGTGTGTGTGTCCCCGTGTGAGTGTGCACGTTGTGTACATGAAATAGTGAGTCAGAGTTACAGAAAAAGTGGGAGAGAAGAGTGATATCAGGAGAGTGAGAGGGGGAGAGAAACAGAAGGTGAAAAGACATGATGATCTAACAAATGCAGAAAATGATGGTTCTGTAAACCGTGAACAATGTAATCTCATTGAAAAAAAAATCCTGCTGCACTGACAGCCACATGTGTGCCGTTTTGTGTGTAGTCACTGTATATGTAACCCCTTAGGGCTGTAAAGCCTTCTCCGGCTTCTGTGGTTCTTACTTACAAGGTGACAAAGGTGACAAGTGATTCCTGGCCAGACAAAGAGGCCACCAGGGGGACGGAGCGTGTCGAAAATAGCATCGAAAAGGATCTTTCTGTCTGGGCAGAATGATGCAATGCAGACCTGAACAGAGGGTCCCTGCTGTATGAAGGCCAGGGCAATCCCTGTAGCACTTCTAATCCTGAAGCTCTGCCCTGTCAATATGCAGCCTGCATCTGTTTGAAGGGAAGATCCGCCCTTTGATTCATCAACCGAATCTGGTAGTTTTTTGGGTGCTGCCTGGTTTTGTCAGAAGGGCATGTAATTAAACTATACCCTGTGTAAGCTCTTCAGATGAATTTTAATTTGGTTACTTACTTAAATTGCTTGTCCAAACTGCTGCTAAAACCCAAAGATACTTTACTTTCATAAAGGACTAAGAGAACCTAAAATATTCACATAGTGGAAGCTCGAGCCAGTGAATTTTTGGCAGTTTTGCTTAAAAAAATTAATGAAATCAAAATAGTTTCTGATTAATTTTCTGACGCTTGACTAATTGATGAATTGACTGATTGTTTTAGCTCTACATGTTAGTAAACAGTTGCCTATTTACAAATCCATCAGAGTTTGGTTGGTGGCTTGTTAAAAAAGATTTTAGGTGGATGTGCATCTAGGTGAATGACCTCAGTATTAAAACTGTGGCAACAGGCCCTGCCTACAATAAACAAACATCCCCAAACAAATAAAAAAGCAGATATGACATAAAAACAGAAAATGGATACATGAAACAAATATGTTCTTGATTTGGTCTTTGATTTTACATTTGAAATTCATACCATAAGAAAAAAAAAAAAAGAGAGATCAGAATCAGCTTCATCGACCTATGTAGTTTTAATCGGTATGCCATCATGCGTGAAATTGATTTGTGTGTGTGTTCTCCCTGGCAGCATCCATAGTGAACATCTCCATAGCTGATAATAGGATAATCTGTGTGCAGAGTTAGCCTGTAAAGAAGCTGGGTGGTAGCAGTCATCTCAGTCTATCGCACTCTGGGGAGCACTTATAGGATCAGTACGAGTTGGGGCCGAATAAAAGCTGTGTTTGTGTGTGTGTGGACACTAAGGTTAACATTACCACATGGGCTTGATCCTTCGCCAGTGCCATGGTACCTGCCGTGCGTTAATGGCCAGGGTGTTCTGACTCACGTAGGGCAGCGATGCCTGCCAGGTGGTACATGTCCACACGGGGAATTCAGAGTGCTAATGCTAATGTGTTAAACCAGTGTCCAGTCAGACAAAGGGGGGGAAGCCTGTGCTCCACCGACAGGATGAAACACCAGCAGGGCAAAGCAGGGGGCACCGCTTAGCTGGTTTACTCCGCTGGAAGCTCACATGCTCTGTATCATGTACGTAAACATGTGAGCACACATGCACAGCGACAGACAGAAAGTCGTCTCCAGGAAAGCACTTTGTAGGTGTTCAGTCAAAACACCTGTGAAATGCAGGTGTTCGAAAAGAACAAACAACAACTGGTTTGACATTCGCTTTCATCAAAATAACTGTATTTTGTTGTCCAAAGTTTTTCACTTCAATGATAAGGTGGAGCTTTATTCTAGGTTGCTGTCCTGCATTGACAGTAAGAACAGAACAGCCTTGCATTAACAGTGTTTCCAACTTCTTTTATATTTCAAACAAAAATTGACTTTCCACTCTTCAACCCTTCTTTCAACTTTCAAATCATTTTGGCAAATCCCTAACTAGTTTCTAATCAGAAGGCTCTTCCTACTTGGAAACAGCCTGTGTAAGAGATTTTTACTTAACTCTAGCAGGCTGCTGGCATACAGCACCCTCAGCCTGGCCTGAACAGCAAACCCTTGGCTCATCAGCACAACTTGAGCATGGAAGTGGAATATTAATAATGTTGGATATTTCACTCAATAGGGATCCATCAAGCCTCTCATGGATGGTCTTGAGTTCCCTTTTGAGTCTATTTAGCAGTTTGGTTAATTTTCAAACTGTAATCCTTTTAAGAAAAAACAATTTGAATAAATACAGGACTGCTTTTCCTGTATCATTTTTGCTGCTCTGATGAGGTTTGGTAAAATGGACTTTACAGCAATGTGGCGATGTAAATTTTAGTTTGAAATGCCCAAACTTAAATTCCAGATGTGTTCTGGCACATGAATGAAATCCAATCATTTAGTTTGAGGCCTTTTAGCAGCCTCAGCATTCGCTAATCATTCTAATTACGTGGGATTAGATAGATTGTGTTTGTCACCCCAGAAACACAAGAGGCTTAAAGATTGTGGCCTGATGTGTCATGGCACACAGAGGTGAAAGCAGTGACAACACAGTCTGGCCCCCCCGCTGATGGTGACAGTTTAATTCAAAACTAATTATGGAAAATTCTGGAGCTTGTCTTGATTTCCTCAAAAGGAGTCTGCATGAGGTGAAAAGTGTTGACATACGCCTTTCAGTGGTTCGTACTGTCGAACAATCTTTATTCATATCATCACTGACCAGATTTTAACCACTGTAAAGTATGTGGAGCATGTGTGTGTGCTGTGTGCTGAGAAGAAGAATAAAGCACACACCTCTCCTCTCCAAGCCATTATTCTGCCAATCCATTAAAACCAAAAATCAAAGCTCGCTGCGCTTTTGAATCAACTATTGGTGTTTTGGTGAAGAGTACCAATATCCCACAGTCCCATTCAGGATTCTCAAGTGCAACATGTCGAGTCGGGAAGTGTCACACACAGCCAGCCAGTTTGAAAGCATCCAGTTTATTACCTCCTATAACTACTATGTTTTTGGTGTAGAGATCGCCACCATGCAGTCAGTTCAGTATACACTCATCTGATACGATGTCATTTGATATTAGCGCTGGTGCTGATGGACTGGGTATCGGACATGCGGCGACCACTTTAAAATACATTTTCTTTTGGTTGTTTTTAGCGCCACAGCAATCGCTGGCCTTATGTTACCTTACAGTACATAAAAAAAACATTCAAATGAGGTACACAGATTTTTTAATTTGTGAAAAGAGAGCACTGAAATCAGATTGGAACTCAGTATCAACAGATACCCTGACTTGAAGTATAGGAATCAGTATTGAGAGAGTTGGATTGGTGCATCTCTACCATTTACAAAGCACTCCATGTTTAAACATTACTCCTGAATAGATAGGCACAGAAGCAAAATTGCGATTTTCTGCCATTTAAGTGTGTATTTTTCCATTCAAGTTCCATTCAGGTCTCATAAAATGTGGCACATAACATGTTATGATGAATGACTGATGATAAAATGGCCTTTTTGAGATACGCTTCCATAACCCTTTAATGCACTATGCAACTGCAACCAAATTTAGACAAAACATGCATGTATAGACTCCAGCTGATGCTGCAAATACATATACAATACAATATACAATACCTCCTTAACAAAGTCTCAATATTCATAGACAGAATTTGAGTATTGTCAAAAGATCATGGCCCTCATCAGCCAATCAGCATGCCATCTGGAGGTTTGCTCAGCCATGGTGGAGGTAGGTGCTCCTTGAGTGCTTTCCAGTAATGAATCACTCTCCTAGAAACACAATTAAGGTACAGTTGTATGTGTAGACATACTGTATCGATGTCAGATACTCTTCACTGGAGGTGGTCCACATTTCAAGCTCAGTTTCTATTGTAGTATTTGTTTGTAAAAGGGAAATGAAAATGCTTGAGCAGGTGATCTTAACAAAATCTTATCTGGATCTGTCATATGAGCTGCTGTTAAATTTTGTTCGCATGAAAAAAGCAACCAGCCCTGTGGCTTTACCTTGCATGCTTTTACTGAAAATCACATTACCAAATAGTTTGTATCTTATACTTGCAAAAAATAATTTAGATGAATCACTTAATGCCCCGAAGGGCTCTGATTAGATTTTAGTTCTATCATATTTGCCTCTGGACCGGCTATCCATTTAGGCTGTTATCCCCACACAAAACCCTTCACAACAGCAACGCTACCACCCAAGGCGCTCTGAAACCAGGACAAAAGCTTGCTATTGTGACTGCAGATGGGCAAAATAAGAAATATTGCTGTGTGAAATACCCAGTTTGTGCTTGTGTAATCTCCCTCAGCAGCATCTTTATTAAAATATTCTGTCACTGCAGTGTGTCTCTTGGTGTCTTAAGAAGAGACAGCTTCTGTTGAATGTCAGACTGCTTTGACAAATCACACTCGAGTGCGAGAGCCACATTGCTGCTTGTGTGCAGCAAAACACAGCTGATGGAAACACCTCAGCAGGACATCAAAATGGTCACAAATCTAAGAACAAAGTGAGAGAAACTAAAAAGAGGTCAAAGAGCTAAAAACTTTCAACTAAATGTAAATGGGAACTTGAAAAATTATATCCAAAATCTCAATGTTTATATCAGGAAGAGCAGTGTTTTGGCCCATAAAAGGATACGGTGGCTTGAGTTTACTGACTAAACTCAAGTCATTGATAAATAATATCGATATTACAGACAAACAAACAAACAACAAGCAGGAAATTTCAAAGTTCAACATCTGATTGATCTGATTGACAAAGCACCTTCTCTTCCAGTTACAGGTTCCTACCTGGGAATCTGTAGGTAGACTTACTCATACAGTGTTGGAAATACTGAGATGTAGCCAGCAGCCATATTAAGCTGAAAGCAAAACAGGTAACAGTCTGTCAGTCACCTGGCTGCAGAATTCAGCCTGTGCAGTCTGGAGCCATGCAAAAAACAAACAAACTCACTTTTGACAGAAAAAGAAAATTATTTTAGTTGTTAAGACAAGACTATAGTTTCAATTTCTTTACTGCATTTCTGGTAAGAATCTTGACTATAAAAACACATTTACTCAGTGCAACCTTGTGAACTATAGTATCCACTTGCAGCCACTAAAACATGATTAAACTTTTTTATGGTTATGTTTAGCCGCTCCCAGCCCTTGGTTAAGGTTAGGGAAAGATGGTAGTTTTGGTTTAATATTGCAAAAGTCAAAAGTGACTTGAAGCACGAGATACAACTTTTTGAACATTAAACATTTAAACACCAAAACCACAATCTTTTCATAACCTTAATCATAGTGGTTATTTTTTGCTTAAACCTAACTACATGCTGGGCTCAGGATGTGAACCCCGGCCACTAGCCAGGTTTCCATCCAAACAGACAGACATTGCGAATTTATGCGTGTTTCCATCCACTACCATTATATGAATATTAGGCGCTGGTTCATCGAGATAAGCAGTAGGTGGCGCTAATGCTGCAGTTAGGTGCCATTATACCATTGTAGAAGAAGCGGGTGCAACGAGATGATGTAATTAAAACAGCACCAATCAAACCTCAAATGGTGGGGTGAAAAATGTATGGCATTTGGCATTTATGTTTGTTTCATGTATTAATCTGAGGAGCTTTAAAGTATACTCATCGCTCCACACAACTCTGATGTTTTCGTCTGCTGACATATTTCATCTCTTCAGTAGAGCGTACACTTCAGTGGACATTTAAGTCACATGTTTCATCTACGTCATGATTCATTCGCAAAGTCCTGAGCTTTGTATGCTCAGCACCCACCTCGACCACCTCCCTGTGAAAAACTCTGCCAGGTAATATAATCCAGGCAATTGACAAAAACAATTAGTATTATATAAATGTACTTTCTGCTGTAGGATTGCTTTCCAAGAGTTAGGGACATGCTAAGAGAATGACACAATGTACAGAACAAAACGCCAGTGTGCTCATCCATTAAAAAAATAAATAAAATGCCTTTGAGTGGCAATCTAGTAAAGAAATGTAAAAATACTGTATATTAGCCAAGTAAGGAGGATTTCCTCCAACACAAAGCACAAGCCAGAAAGTTTTGAAAGCTACAAATCTCAGCACCTGACCAAGTAACCTCTGAGTCATTGGTATTTATCAATAATCCTATCAACCTCCCACAGATATATTAAGGTGATTTTGTGCAATATAGGACAGCACAAATCTTCCTTATTGCCCTTTTAAAAGTTGAGGGGGACAGAGTTCAGTAAAACGCAGAACAGGACACTGTGAACTGTACAGTGAAATCACATGACCTACAAACATATCACTATTACATGTTTTGTAGACTATATATTACTATACTTGTTTTTGTCATTTTCCCACTAATACAGCAGCTAAGATGAATGACTCAGCAGCTCAGAAGCATGTTGTTATACCTAATGATTATCAGTATTATTGATTTCAGTACAAATAAAACTGCATGGTCAAAGCTCCATGTGGGCTTAAACAATACCCACACATACAGCCATACAGACACACTTTAAAACTTGAGCACTGATTGGCTACATAATGTAGACATCTGGTTACTTCAAGAGGCCAAGGGTGGCTGAAGAAGACATCTTGTGCATATGATAAGACACTTGTTTCTGGAAACTGATTAAGAAGTTAGTAAACACAGCTAATAGTCATTTGGTGGCATGACAAACTGTATTAGTTATTAGCCTGTTTGATGCATTAAATGTATTATTCATACAGTGTGGTGTGCGGGTGCAAGCAAGTAGGAGGAGAGAGTATGGCATCCTGTTTGTTTGCACACAATGTTGCTACAGAACCAGTCCCCTAAATAATTTGCTTTTTTTGAAGAGGTTTTGTCATATAATATATGGTGTTATTCTATATTCAACAAATCCCATGAGAAGACCAAAACCAACAATACATTTTTCCATCTTTCAGTATTTTCTGACTTCCTACAATGTCTGTGGCACTGAGCCCCATGCTCATTCGTTCCTACTGAAGACATGAATCTTGAAAAAAGTGCACAAATATATAATTGAGCTAAAAAAAAAGCTATGTAATTTTCTTAAACAACTGCATACTGTAGTTTTTGGCAAACATTACTCGAGTAAATAGTGCTTTTCGGGGGGGCAATTTTCAGCTGCAGATTAATACACATTTGGTATTCTAGTGAGTATTCATGGCAGCAGGATTGCGTATGTGGGATTGGTTCAAAATAAACTACAGGCCCAAGTTCATGGTAATGAAGGAACATATTTCCCAGTGCAACAGTGTGGCCTATGTTTGTAGTGGTTTTTGGACAACAATGAATAAGCGATATTACACAGGCAATACATTGTTGGTTTTGGTCTATTAATTAGATTTGTTGAAAAATATACAATATCGCTTTTGCTTTAAAGGGGTGGTGAGTAAGAGTTTAAATGCCATATAGCACAAAAATAACTCTTGACAAGATGTTGATCTGCACCACTGACTCAACGATTACATACTCAGTACTGAGATCTCTGGCCTTCAAAACTCACTCCCTGGCTCATGCTGTGTTTTGGAACAAAAACCCACTCTACCCAGTTTGGCCAATGTTGTTGCAGTTACTACAGGTCCCCGGTAGAGGTCATAAACCATTGAAGCAGTACTGTTTCCGTCACTATTCTGCAAAAGCATGTGAAGTATAATATCTCCCTGGTGCTACTGTGTGAAATGCCTCAGATGAAGATGTGGATGGCCTCAACACACACACACACACACACACACACACACACACACACACACAACAAACCTTTTCGTGCCACAACCCTCTGCCCTGTTCTCCATCCTTCCCTCTCTACATGTGAAGCACCCTTTGCTCTCGCTCACCGCTCACTAAGCTCAGCTAAGTGTTGCTTTGAGATTAATACATGGGAGGCCCACTCTGCCAGATGATGTAATAATCGTGGTGGTTTGCTGTTGCCTAGATACAGGGAGACAGCAGAGAAAACACTCAGCCAGGTCTTGCTGTCTCTGTCACCAAGACCCTCCGGACTGTTTGAGTCAGTCAGAGCAAAAGGGTTTTGGCCTCGCTGCTGTTCACTTTTGGAGCCAGTGTGTCCCCCCAAAAAAACTACAAAATGAAAAAGACATTATCGTAACTTTAAAAAAAATTCAAATCTCTGTAAGCGTCTGCCTCAAACACATTACATCTAAAAGCATCAAACATTTAATGACTCCATACAGTACACACTCACTGTCTAGTCTGTTAAAAAAAGAGATTCTCTCATTATATCATTTTCTTGGATGCCCCCCGGGGTGTTGTTGCTTAAACTTGTTATGCCTCATCTTTGTACATAACATTAGCACTTTAAGGATGCAAAATATCCACTAGCAACAAACTCATTAACCCTTCACACACTTCTGTATTCCTCTTGTTCTCCTTCCGCCCTTCACTCGCACAGACTTCCTACAGCTAGAAAGGGAACTCCAATCGCCTGCTGAGATGCAGGTCACTATGTTTGTCTGTGTGTATGTGTTTGTGTGCGCACGCACTAGGGAGGGAGGTGATGACTAAGCCTCTGCTTCTGTAACAGTGTTGCATTAAGTGCATCTCCATTCTGTTTTTAGCCCAACATAGCCAAATTCAATCCACTGGTTGCTATAGCAATACAGTTCTTAAAACTGAAACTTTTTGTGCCTTTAAACTGCATGGATGCCATGGATGACAACTGAAAAGGGCCTTGTACTCTGAGGGGAGTTCTCAATCTGCGTCCTTGTCTGTACTTGTGCTCTTGTGGACTTCGGTCACAAACCCAAGTACTGTTCTGATTCACAGTCTGCATTTAGCCAAGTATGTTCAACGGAAATTTTCCTGCTCTACCAATTTAACCAACCAGCGGTGATGGCGGATGATATGAGCCAGACTCACAACTGATATAATTTTCGTTCTACAGCGGTTACGGTTTCACCAAACTGAGTTTGTAGGTTTTTTTATGCAGGAAATTAACTGTTTAGAATATGTGGTCTATTTAAAAATAATAGTACTTGAAAATTTGCTACGACATTTTCGAAGATGTGAGGACCTGCTAGTCGGGCAAGACCAGCCAGTCAAGGCTTCAGCGTCCATGGTCATCCTGGGAGAAAAGACTGTTCTCAGCCCTTTGGTTGATGATGTCCTTCATTTTGTTAATGCCTCCCTACTCTCTGGAGTCTTCAAACATGCTATTGTTACACCACTGTTGAAAAAGAGTAATCTTGTTTTTGAGAACTATAGACCAATCTCAAACTTTCCATTCCTTGAAGTGGTTGTTTACCAACAATTACATATGTATCTGTCATTTAACAATTTATTTAATGTTTACCAATCTGGTTTTAGAGTTAACCACAGTACAGAGACTGCCCTGGTCAGAGTTGTTAATGACCTTAAAATTAGCTCAGACAACCATAAAGTCTCTATTCTCGTACTTGTTGACCTCAGTGCAGCCTTCGATACTGTTGACCATTTAATTCTCCTTCAGCGTGTTGAACACTGTTTAAGCCTGAGAGGCACAGTTCTGAACTGGCTTATTTCTTACCATACTTGTAGAACGTTCTCTATATCTATTGGCAACTTTGAATCAGATGAAGTTGGCATTCCATATGGAGTCTCACAAGGGTCAATTCTAGGTCCACAGCTGTTTAACTTGGGTCCCACTTGGGTCCATATAATTTCATATCACTTATATGCTGATGATATACAGTTATACATATCTGTTTATCTACCTTAGCCAAGTGAATGACCTCATCCAGTGCATTGCTGATATCAAGTATTGGATGGCCAAAAACCTTTTACAACTAAATAAGAACAAAGAAAGATAAGAGATTTATTTAGTAGGTCCCAAGGCTTTGAGGCACCAGATTCGCTTTTTGTTATCTCCTCTGTTGGTTGCATGTGAGCATGCCAAAAACTTTGGCATGCTCACATGCAAGTTTAGATGCTGATGTTAACTTCGTGAAGCACATATCTAATATCTCCAAGACTGCCTTTTATCATCTTAGAAATATATCTAAAGTTAGATGCTTCCTGTCACAATCAGATTCTGAAAAGCTGGTTCATGCTTTTATTTCCAGTAGACGTGATTACTGTAATACACTTTTTGCTGGACTGTCCAGCTTATTCAAAATGCTACAGCCAGATTTTTATCTAAAACCAAAAGGTTTGAACATATTACTCCTATTTTAACTTTTCTTCACTGGCTTCCAGTAAAACAAAGAATTGATTTTAAAATTCTTCTTATTTTTTTTTAAAGCTATGAATTGCTTAGCTCCTTCCTACGTCGCTGACATGCTCACTAAATACACACCGATCAGATCCCTTAGATCATCAAGTAAAGGTCTCCTCACTATACCTAGAATCAATTCTAAATCAGCTTATGGTGCCTTCAGTCATTATGGTCCTACTCTCTGGAATTCTCTACCACATGAACAAAGGTCTGCTACAACAGTATCTTCCTTCAAAAGCAGACTAAAAACATAGCTTTTTTTGCAAGCTTTTAGTTAGGTTTAAAGTGTGTGGTTAACAAGTAAAACATGTGTGGTTAATGGGTACATTTTTAATCATAGAATCAATATTTTTATCATATTATTCCCTTTTAAATAATAATGATAATACCTACTTATCTTATTCAATTTTTATTGTAATACCATTCTATCTTGTTTTTATCTTATCTAATATATTTCCATATGTAATACCTCCTTATCCCATATGTTGTCAAAACTTAAATGGACCTTTGAGATAAAACAAGTATTACCTTATACCAGCAAATAGCAGAATTCCCAAAACCCGCAGACAGGACAGCCATCTTCTCTGCTGGATGAGTAATGATAGGCCATCATTTCCTCAGACCAGCTGCTCTTGACTGTCCCACGTTCAAGGCTAAGGTGTAAGGGTGATTGTGCGTTTGCAGTACCCGCCCCCAAAGCTTTGGAACAATTTACTATTTTCAATTAAGTGTTCCTCCTCTGTAGACACTTTTAAGGCTAAACTTACGACCCACTTGTTTTCTCAGGCCTTTGAATGCCCTTAATAGTTTTATGCATCACTTTTAGTCCTCTATGTTTTAAAAAATTCCCCAATTTATTTTGTGAATGCGATAGGGTTTCTATGCTTCCACGTTATGTGATTTTATTCTTTCTATGTTTTCTATTGTACAGCACTTTTTTTAAATTTTTTTTTTAGCTCTGGTTGTTTTTAAATGTGCTTTGTAAAAAATATTGATGTGATTTGATCATTTCACCACCATCTGCTGCTCTGATGCCAGTGCTCTGCGAGAGACTGGCTGTGACCTTGGGGGGAGGCCGGACTGGCTGGGCCTGTCTGCATGACATGGTCTCTTGCTGCCAGCTGTCCATTATTTCTGGAGAAACACTGTGATGAGTCAGTGATGCCTTGCTTATGCTGCATCTACTGTAGATTTGGCTGCTAGATTGGCTATCATGCATTTTCGTTGCTAAAAAAGCATTTTAACTGGTTTCTGCCTCATTAGGCAGTGTGTGGCACAGAGAACAAGAGATGGAGCAGATTAGCTGCAATGTTAAAAAGGCACAATTGATGGCTCAGTCCTCTGAGTCTCCAGTAGACTTTAAATTTAGCCATTTTCAATGTGACGGCAGTAAAGTCTGACATTTTTGACACTGTCATGTTCGGAGGATCTGTGCTGGTTTCCAAACTAAAAGTAGAGCCTGTTACACACATTTATTGCAAACTGCAATCATCGTTGAAGATGATGGTTAGTGTGAGGGGCTCCACGTCTCATTTTACATTTAAAATCATAAAGCTACCCTCCTACTGCCAGCATGGCTCTTAAAATACCACATAACATTGCACTGATTGATTGATTGATTCGTATCACATTATGTTTACACAGGTGTAGCTGATTGATCGCACAGGGCTTCTGCCTTGACACACTGGAGGTGCAATTAAGTCTTGAATGTTATTCAAAGATGGACAGTTTAGAGGGACATTATCTAATCTAGCTACCTCGATTAGACCTGTGGGAATTGCGACAGCGCTGGCAGAACATTACTTCTCCTGGACTAGTCTCTGAAAAAGCCTCTTCCTCTGCTCCCATTCTCTTCAGCCAGAGTGTCCTGTGCTTGACACTAACAATAAAGTCAAGTCACATTTGCACAATAGAGGTGGGTAAGGTAGCTAATTACAGCAGAGATCCAACAGAAACCACTGAAAAGGTAATATATCACCATGCTAAATACAGGAATAATTAAAGTGCTCTGACAGTTGCTTTTGCTTGAATTATTAGCCATTGCAGCTGTGTTGCGATGGTGGTCACTTAGTCATAGGTGAGCAGTTAAAAACCCAGTATAGACAGGGGAATTAGGGGTAAAGGGCGCAAATTCTTTTTTAGCTTCCCTTTCAAATGGTAGAAATGTTGTCATGAGACGGCTGAATGTCACCTCGAAAGATGACATTTGCTTCTGATCACTATGAGATTTGTTTTTGAGCAAACTACCATACATATGTGGTTGTGTATTGTCGCATTTATGAGCAAGTGTACAGGCCTATGGTTGTATGTACAGTCTGTATATATGTGTGACTGTGTGTGTGTGTGTCTTTTGATTTATTTACTGCCTGGGGTAAAAGTCTCACATAACACAGTGCCTGAAGGCACATTTTATACTGTGGAAGCAGAGACACTTGAGGTTTTTTTAGGCAGTCACGCACATTGCTGTATTGATACTCCAGGCCCACACAAACAGTTATATATCATCCCTTTCCATCTCCTCTCTTTCTCCTCACTGTACTGTCTAATAAAGCAGAAACACCTTAAAAAAATTGGTGTCACCTTAGCAAACAGCTGCATTACATCTAAGGTGTTTTGATAGTGCTGTGAGTAATCCTAGTGTCCATTGCTGCTGTCTGTGAGCTTCCACAGTGTCTATTTTTCCCTTCTCGGGGGGAGAGGAGGGCTGCTCAGCTGACAGCCGAGGTCACCGCACTTGTTTTTGTCTGGGCTAGTGCTGTCACATGCTTGTACTTTCAAAAATCCTGAAAACGAGGCCTGTAGAGTAACTTACAGCGAGAGCAAAAAGACACACCGTTGGGTTTGAGGTACCGACAATCAAATCCCAAATCCAAAAGGAGATGCTGTTTGATGTTTGGGGGAAAAAAGAACTAATGCTTAGTTCTTCTGACAAATCCTAACCAGGATGGAGAGCATGCACGAAATGTGGATGTCAAAAGTTAAAGGCAGTTGTAAGAATGAATGAAGATATGATGTACAGTGAGGTGTGTTTGATCATAAACGTCTGTGTCACCCTTTATGGCGCATTTAGCTTCTTCTTATGGCTCATTAATGTGCCAGACGGCTCAGTGAACACCGCAGCAGCATGTGGTTTAATTATCAGGAGGAACTGGGTAATCTGTCAAGATGACTGATTTGGACATGTGCTCCTCTTACTGGATATATTTTGTTTTTGCAAGCTGTAAAATTTACAGTTAATGTATTGCTCTAATATGCTTTGAGTTGTATGTATCTCTTTCACTCTCTTCTTAATTTATGGGTGCATCGTTCTCCTATTAGGATAAATGCAAAGTTGTAAGTGAGCCCTACCTTGCAAACCATCTCCCACTGACATATCTAGTGTTGCCTGGCAACCACTTAGCATTTTTGTCAAGGATACCCTTATACCCGTATTCAAAAAAAGGCACAGTGAAGGCTAAGTTCCTTGAACTCCTACTGTGGGTGTTTGAATACTGAATACATTATGTTTCTCACCAAACACCAGGAGGAGCATCGCAGTGCTATTCTTGAGCCAACATCCTGGCACCGGAGTTTTCAAGAAGGCTGCAAACTTTTTTTCTCATTGGCTGCAGAGAAAAAGCAAAAGTACAGCAAGAGATTACACACAGTTAGAGTTATAGTTAAACTTTGTGTGTGAGATCAATAGGCTATAATGCCTTAAGGGTGGCTTGAAAATAGAGTGCATAGTTAAATGGAATCAAATGGATGCTGTGTAACTGAAAGGTCATTTGCTGTCTTGGCTTGCATTGTTGCTTGCAAGAGCTTGTTGGAATCGCTGCAGGTTAGAACACAGGTTTTATCTCTAAAGTATGCAGGAAGCACATATAGGGTTGGGTACCGGTACCTGGAATTCAGTACCAGTACCCAACAGTACCTTTTTTCGGTACTTTACTCAATCTGTAATAACAAAAACGTAATTTCAGTTGTAAAAATTAAGTCCAAACTTCTCAATTTCAACATTGTTAGAATTTAGAATATTTTACCTTACTGCCTCACTTAAAGTTTAGTCATCCATGGAGGGTTAGGTTAACTTCTTCCTGCTGGCTGCAGGCATTCTAACATTAGCTGCAGCTGCTGCGGGGTACTTGGCTTTCATACTATCAAACACGGCACCCTCTTCAGCATTTAGATATATTTTGTGTTTGACCAGGTGTTTCCTCAGGTTAGATGTGTTGCCCTGGCCAGCTTATGCAGTGAGTATTGTCCTCCTCGAGTTTTGAAAAGTGTTACCACACTTGCGACTGCTTTTAGCTCACCATTGCTCTGACTCAGTAGCCCTTTTTTTTCTCTGTGTTTTTTTTAACACAGAGATCCCGCAATGCTGCCAGCAGTTGGGAAACAACACACGGGAGCTTTACTTTGGTCTTGAGAAGCTGCAGCCAGATTGACAGCTTCACTGCTCACCTTTTCCTCTGCACCGCTCGCATTTACCATCACTCTCTGCCGCTTGCTCTTTTTTGTCCAACCACACACTCACTATGCACATATGTGTGTCCCTGTGACTTGAACAAGCAGCAGGGGTGACATAGTCTTGCTCTCTCTCTTTCTCTCTCACCCAGATGTGCAATCATGTACCCAAATTTGGCACAGATTGATTTCACATTAATCGGTAATCGGTAGTGAAAATAGCAATTTAAATAACATTTAACGGAAATTAATCTCAAAAAGAGTTTACGATATCAATATTAGAGTTAAAGATGTGTAGGCTGATATACTATTATTATTTTTTAACACATAAACATTTTTGATAAGTATCTCTTAAAGGAGCTGTATGCGACATTCACTGCCACTAAATGTCACACTAGAGCACCAGCATCTGATCTCAAAACAAATGGGGGCTACTGCCCACCAGACTCAAAACAATAATTTTACCTTGCAGATCTTCGTTAAACACACTTCATTCAAACTGGACAGAAACAAAATAAAACTCACCAAAACCTTTCCAAGTTAGTTGGAGTGTTAGTCTTTCCAATGTTCCAACAATCACCAGCTCTGGTTTGGTCGAAATAAAAACTTAATTCACTGGGTTAGATGAGAAAAGAAACAGCTTTTATATCGCTCTCCTCAAAGCCAACAGTTTCACATGGAGGGACTCACATGCACTAACATGCACGCAGCTGGACAGGTTACCAAAACAAAGAACAGAGAAGCTCAACACGCACAGAGAGAGTGTGATGTCATGCTCTGCTCAGGATACCATTACTCCACTATATCTTTACATAGCAAATAGTCATTTGCTGCTATATCAATGTTCAGAATCTCATATACAGAACCTTTAAATTAGTTTTTTTAAAAGGGCATGACATTTTACAGTAATAAAAAAATAAACTTGTCAACTGTAATGGAAACACTATTTCTGAATTAATTCAAATATATCAGACATTTTTGTAGTGCAGTCTATTGTTTGTGTTTGTCTATTGGCCCATTGACTTACAGTCATTGTTAAAAACTATTTTATGCAACCAAAGTAAGAACACCTACAGTACACAGCACTGTGGATAACATATGGCTGCCATATTGATAACTTCGTTATTTGTCATGAGGAAAATTTGCAAAAAGTCACCATCACAGCCAAATGACATGGTAATGGATTCAGAACAGCAGCTGATCTGCCTGTAACTGTAATTATCTCCACATCCTGCTTTTAATTTCATTAGCGGCCTGCCTCCATAGCGCACTAACTGTGAGACAGGCAAATGAGAACAAATTAAGACTCTGGAACTGTCCCAACTCTCCTGGAGAGAAATATCCAGTTTATTATGGAAAAGCCCAACAACTGAAATAGTGAAAAAATAGTGAAAACTGTGTTGTGTGTCTTTTCTCTGGAGGAGAGTATTGAAAGACAAGATATGGGAATCCTTTAATCTGAGGTTTTTGGTAGAATCTCATACTGTGCATTGCAAGATCCATTGACAGACAAGATAAAATATATAATGTCAGCAAATGTTGCTTGTTTAATTTAATTTTTGTCTTGGTTTAGGAATATAAAAGACATTATTGTGAATCACTGCTTTGGTCTTGAAACAAGCTAAATACCATTGAAACATGTGTGCAACATCCCACTCAGTTAGCAGCTTAATTAAAAGGGCATGAAAGAAAACAAACTTGGACTAAATTCAAGGTGGCTCCATTACTACAATATGTGAAATATTTTTTCCAGCAGCTCATTACCTTTCATAGCCTGTAAAACTCACCATTTGCAGGGACATTGTTTATCTAATGACGTAATTATGGAGGAATAGTTGACATTTTTTTGGACTTGAACTATGAGACCTGGGTTTGCCACTGCAGAGAACTAATTTGTCTTAATTATGAAACCATTAATGTTTTTTGTTTAAAAAATGAAAGACATTTAAAAGAACCTAGGGCATTTGTTCATCATTGTATGGACTTTTTGGCTTTTTTTCTTATGTTCAATCTTTCTACATTTAGTTTCCTGTGAGGATTATTCACATACTGCAGGTACTTTATGGCATCAGTCTCAGTCATTTTTCAGCCATCTTGATCCTCTCTTCATTCGGTTTTATTTCCGGAGTTCTTTATCACAAATGGGTTGTGCAAATCCACTCATCCCTAGAGTAGAAGCTATACGTGTGTGAAAGAAAGAGTGAAGGGACAAGAGGGGAGGACACGAGAGGAATCACTTACTGATACTTGTCTGTAAATGAGTGAGTGTATATGCAGTCTTAAAGGCAAAGAGAGGAGATCTGCCGGATTAAATGAGGGCTGCATTGCCTTATAATTTATGCACATGGTGTCCAGCATCCTTGAGTAATTCTGATAAATCACTTTCTCTGCGGTAAAATCAATGTGTGGCACACACAACACTTCAGTCCAAAACAAACCAAGATAATGCCCCAGATATAGAAGCTGTGTTTTCCCTCTCAAAGACCGAAATGCACAGTATCAATAATGCACAAGATGTTACAGGTTGTTTGTTTATTTCTGTAATTAAGTTAGTCCTAACCTCACACTTTGGCGTCAATTAATCATTAAACAGAACATGAGATTCTAGCTGACTTAGGTCAGCATGTGAGACTGTAGGGACAAATTGCATCAGGGGATTTGAAACAATTTTCAGTTGTAATTAAACAAGAAAATGCCATGACACCTGAGAAACAGTTTAAAGCTGCACTTGACAATATTTTAATGCTGCTTCAGATACTTTTTTGTAATCTATTACATCAATGAAAAATAGATTCAATAAAAATTGTTTTGTTGGGAACCTGGGCATTGTTTCTGGACACATTGATTACATTCCATCCACCCCATGGCTGACGAAAATCTGTACATGAAACTCAAATGTTTGCATTGCTAGATACCACTAGGGTTATGTGGGAAAATGCATTTGATGAGATGGGTCTAATAAAGTCTCAGACTATATGATATTTTAAGGCATGTGAGATGGTGTAATGATGAGTGGTAGTCAGGTGTAGGCTGTTGAATTATAGCACTACAATGTACATAGAAAAAAAAAACAGATCAAAACATGTCATCAATCGTTCTCATGTTTTAAAAATGCAGCAAAACAATAAAAGTTTTGGCCATAGCCGTAGTACATAGCGCTGAGGAGCCGGTTGTGGCCACGGAAGGGGGGGCTACATGGAATGCCAAATCTGAGTTTGAGGTCAAATATTACACTAGCTCACCAGTGTAGTCTGTGTCTTTTCACCACGTTTCTCTCATATTTGTGACCTTTTGTCTAGGACAGCCCAAAATCGCACACTGTAAAGACACTTTTAGGAGAAGCATCTTCACTCTCCTCTCCACTGCAAAACTGTCAGGACATTGTGGTGGCGAGGACTAAATTTATAGTCAGGGTGCTTATTTGATATGCAAAATGTCAGCTGCCACGCCCTGTGTGTACTGAGATTTGTGTACTTTTCTCCATGCGCCTTGATTAATGAAAATTATGCAAATAAATGTACTTTTACATGTTAATATAAAAAAAACCCTACCCTACAGTAATTCCTTTATCCTTTAGGATAGTTGTAAAGTGGTTATATTATTACTGCCCACTTTTATGTGACAATGAGTATGATGACAGAGATACTTGCTAATTTATGCATAAATTAATAACCAAATTTGCACATGCTTTAATTCAAAATATCCCAGTGTTATTGGATAGCACAGTACAGAATATCAGGAAACATGAGTGAGAAGGGACAGTAAAACATTAAAAGTAAATGCCACACACAGTAGTCTGCTAATAAAACATACTGTTTCTCTCCTCAAGGATCTGCTCTTGTTGACTCCACTGCACCACAGTGGTGAAACTGTTATCCAGGGGACTCCCCAACATCTCAGCATCACACTATGCAGCATCACATTGTCATCACCTATAATGCAACATGAGGAGATGTTTAAACCCCCGCTCCTTAAAAACTGACCACACCCCCTCCCACTCACTAACAAAAAATGTTTTTCCATTCTCTTGCGTCACTCACAGCCTTGAGAAGTCAACACAGACAAAAAAAAAATGTCATCAAATGAACTGAGAGTGAAACCCCCTCTAAGAGCTTTTCTTTGCATTTGTCACATTTGCAGTATTTCTGTCGCCATTATTTCAGGCACAACTGGGAATAGTTTCATGACAAATAGATAATGCTAATAAATAATCTACAAGCTTTCTTTGTAAGCTTACTGGAAAGAGATTGCAAAGAAAAAAAAAATCAATAATGGATGTAGTGCTACCTCCAGATTATTTTTCTTTTGCACCATTTTGAACGTTTCCCATACCAAATGGTTATGGGAAAAACACACACACACACACACACACACACACACACACACAAAATGAAAAAATGGGGGGGGGGCATTCATAAGAAAAAGTAACATAGTTGAGCGGAAAGACTATATACCCTTTTGATTAATTAGAGGTAACTGAACCTAATTAGCAAAGAAGCTCAAGGCTTCCTTCCTGGTTATAGGGTCCCTGGGAAATTGAGTGAAAACTAGCACCATAAAAGGAAAGCAAGCAAAATCCTTCACATTTTGGCAGCTATCAGCTTTAGTCTCATGTTACTCTGTGTAACTAATGTCCTTGCACAGGACCAATATTAACCTGGGACTTCAGGGATTTGTGACCATACAGTACATATATTACTGGCAATTTAAATCCCTTGTAAATATAATTTGAAAAGTAACTTGTTGATTACATTCTTAATAATAGCAGTCATTATTTGTATTTGGCATGCAATTTCTTTCTCCTCTTTTTAATTTTCATGCATGTCATGTAACATAGAGGCAGTAGTGTACCATATTCTATTTTTGAGTGCATTTTAAAGTACAAGCTTCAATTTGTGGTTTGATTAACCAAAACGTGACAGGTGTGTAATTTTGACCTCTCCAGGGGATTTGTGATTTTTGCAAATTTAATTACCTTATGTAAATCTTTTTTTTTAGGCTGCAACTAACTAACTTCCATTATTGAGTAATCTGCTGATCTTCTGTAATTCATCAATTAATCATTTGGCAATAAAATATCACAAATTAGTGAAAAGAAAAAAAAATGACCACAATTTTACTATCTATATATACTATATAACACAAACAAAAGCACCACAGATGTTTTTTTGTTTTTGAATTAAACAATTACTCGATTATCAAAATAGTTGCAGATTATTTCTGTAGATCAACTAATCGATTAATCAACTAATCATTACAGCTCTAATGTCTTTGTTGCCTTTGGGGCGGCTCAGGAGGTATAGCGGGTCATCCACTGATCACAGGTTTGGCGGTTCAATCACCACCTCCTCCTGTCCACATGTGGAAGTGTCCTTGGTCAAGACACTGAACTCCAAATTGCTCCCGATTGTTGGCCAGCACCCTGCGTGGTAGCTCGCTGCCATCGGCGTGTGAGGGTGTGCGTGAATGGATGAATGGGAGTACCTTCAGCGAAAGACTCATCCCCCTAAAATGCACCACAGAGCGTCACAGGAAGTCATTCCTGCGTGTGGCCATCAAACTCTTTAACTCCTCCCTCTAAGTGTGGCCCTAGGTCAGTAAACTGGACATTGGATCATTAACATCACTGTAATACTTGTAATAATTGTGCAATATTCTCTGTTTAATAATCCGGTGCAATATATTCTGTTTTCAGTTGAATTTATTGATATTTTTTCATACTTCTATTACTACTGTGTAATATCCACCATCTCATAATCATCTAATAAGCTACACTTAACTTGACAGTGCTCATTATTGCACTATTACTTATTACTTATTTATTATTACATAATAATTATTACATTTTATTATACCGTACATACTTATCAACATCTAAATCCACTTTGGTACTTACACTTATTTTAGCTTTTATACTTTATATCCACTTTGTACTTAATTTATCTAACCTGTATTATAGTGTATTATATTTTGATTTGCTTAGTACTTCTATTCCTTCTATTCTCAAGTGTGCACTGACGTGATAGTGAGCAGCTGTAACGAAAGAGTTTCCCCTCGGGGATCAATAAAGTATTTCTGATTCTGGTTCTGATGAGTGGCAAAAACCTTGTAAAGCGCTTTGGATAAAAGCGCTATATAAATGTAGCCATTTACCATTTGAGGGATAATTCATCAGTTACACAAATACTATTTCCAAGTGAATAAGGCTTCAGACAATCATTATTAATGAATCATTATTGTGCAGTTATTGAAGTTTTTGCCACAAGACAGACATTTTTATTCAAATTTGTATGGTAAAGTACTCTATAGTTACAGTATGACTCATCTGACATTCTCTTTTACATTTGGGTGGTAGAAGTTAGCATGTACCGTGTAATTGTCTAATGCAGTAAGCCTCACAAGGAACCTCTCAGAGTTGTTAACAGCTGTCTGAAGATTTAAAAGGCACCTCGCTGACAGTCATGCAGGTGTTTCTGTAGTCAAAGGAAGAAAGTCCAAAGGGGATTTCCAGTATTTCAGTGTTTTTTCTCTCACCACTGGCAGGTTGAGACTTCAGCTATAATCACTTACATAAGCAGAGAGATGGGCACTGGGGTTTGCAACTTGTAGTCATAATTAATGTTCTTCTAAACTCTCATTAACCCTCATTAATTACTAAATAGGATACAATTAATCTGCAGTGAATATTTCTAGAAATATTGTCAAGTTTAAGGAGCCTTGAGGCTAAACTTGAACTCGATGTGAGAGATTTTGTGACACATGGATGGACATCTTTGGATTGCAGGTTAAAGATTGTTTTTTTCTTTCTTTTTTAGGTTTGAACTTTTACAAGAGTTTGTCTCACACAGACATTTAGATTCGTTTGTCAACTGGGTTTCACAACTGTTAATCACTAACTAACATTACAATACTGAGAATGTCACAATACTGTTTGACAAGTGACACCACATCAAAAATCACTCTTCATCATAGATGGACATGAACTCAGTTACCTCTTTGAAGTGGGCTCTGGACTGTAGCCTGTATTTTTATTTAGATCCCAGGTAAATTCAATCAATGTATGAGCTCTGCCTCCTACAGAGAATGCATATTTATACCCCAGCCTGTCTTAAGACGACACTGCCAATCAATAAATGAGATTTTCTACTGGCAGGCGGTGCACAGTGATGCTAAGGACTGCAGACACTGACACAGTAGCAGAGATATTTGGCTTGCTGGGCATACGGCATAATGTAATATTACCCTAAGGTTAATAAGGAACTATTCTGTAAAATAAAAATACCCAGAAAAGAAGTTTACTTATTTGGCTGTTAGACTGAGCTCATAATTCAACCCCACATTAAATGTGAAACAATGAATTAACAAATCAATGAATGGATATGTGAATAATTTAACAGACTAAATAAATTAATAGACAACAACAACACAGAACAGTTAATTTTCTTGCTGCTTGGCACAGTTTGCGTCAAGAGACCTGGAGTTGTTATTGTTTACTGGATACTGAAAGACTTGTAGCAAGTGGTGATTATTTATTGCCTGAGATTTAGGTTGGAGGGACAAGCTGAGGGGGAACAATCAAACCCTGTCGAACCCTGACAAATATTCTCTGTCTTGCCATGCATAACTTCAATGTTTACTGTTTTACACTTTATTAAAATTGGAAGCACTAGTATTAACGGATTTTGAAGAATTATAACAGCAGACATCAAAAATCTGCATTCTTATACCAAGCTGCAGGAAAAGCATCTTCATGTAAGACAGACTTGCCTTGCATGAAATTATTTTGGCACAGTGATTACATCTTTTTTTCATCACTACTCTCTTTTAAAGCTTAGCCACACTTTTGAGAGCTAGATCCAGTCAGCCACAGTGCAAACACTGTACAGCAATTAGAGTCACTGAACAGATCAGTTTCTACTTCAACAAACGTGTCAATTCAGATTTACTGATTGACAGACATGTGTGTCACACATCAATAGTTTTATGACCAATACACCCCACGTTAATTCCTTTTTTGTCTTGGGAGCTTAGCAAACCAAAATCTGCAAAAATATGCAAGAACACTTTACCCAAAAATTAAATCAAGGATTTGAAAATAAGACAACTCTCACGACACAACTGACAACATGACTTATTCCTACAATGGCCGAAAAACTTTGCCTAGCGAGATGCATCATTCCCCCAAGCTGTGTCAAAAATGTGCTGGATGATATCTGATATTGCATATGACAGACAGATCAAAACTGGGTCAAAACTGATCCAGGGAATTTTTTCTCTTTCTTTCAGAAAAGTGGTAACTGATTTACATTATTTAGTCAGTCTTTACAGATGAAAATTAGCCTGGCTTCTTGACAGTTTTTTCTGTTGATTAGTGGGCATGATCCCTGGCAAACTCTTAAATGAAATGAAAAGAAATACTCTAAGATTACACTTACAGTGAAGCTTTGAACTTAATTTGTCATGTTAACATGTCGGAATTCTTTTTTTTGTCATTGTGTTTGGCTTCACAAAGCAGCCTTTCATCCATGTGTCAAGAGATAGATGGTTGCCACAGCAACAAGCCTTTACCCTATACTATCTCTTGAGTGTTAGACAAATGGCGTGACTTGGCCTGGACATCTCAACGCCCTGCTGCAACTTCAATGATTCTGAATAATTTACACTAATAAGAACAAAGTATTTTAACTAAATTAAGCCTAGTGTGAGAGCACACATTATTCACTTATTTTTATTTATGATACCTGTGAACAGGTGGAGGAAGTATTCAGACCTTTACTCAAGTAAAAGTACTAATACCACACTGTAAAAATACTCTGGTACAATTAAAGCCCTGCATTGAAAATGTAAGAGGTACTGCACACTTAAATGTGTTTTTTGAGCTGTAAACTAAATTATATGACTGTACTGTGATGAAACATATCAATGCTGGTGTTAATACTGACATTCTTACCAAATTTATGAAAATTGCATTTCATGGGTTGAAAATGGCTCAACACGCCATCTACTGTTTTAAATCACCCTGAACCTTGCAAGGCCAATGTTGACTGTTTGGGACTAATTTACAAATAATTGAGTAAAAACTGCAATAATCTTACTCTCCTGTAAACAGGCTTTCCTTTTAGGAAATGATTTTAAATTTCAGAAGACTCCTTTTCTATTGTTTACCTTCACAAGCATTGCTGGGTGGGGCAATCCTGCTGTTTAGGTTTGCTGCCAAGTATTACCCTCATTTATATAGCTTATTTATATAGTCTCCTCTCATGGCAGAGTCTCTCTGCCTCTGCTTGAGCAACATGCAGGATCTTTTAATCTGTCTTCAGCGCAGCCATCACAGGGAGGGCCTGTCCTCTATATTTCATGTGCTTCGCATTTGGTTAGCCATCATTAAAGCTCAACTTTTCACACTGGCCTTTTGACAATCTGGTGCAGGCTGTACAGGTATTGTGGGAGGAGTTGTTCTCCACCCCACCCTTCATCCTTTCTCTGTCTCTCTCTTCCTCTCTCTCTCTGCTGCAGTAGGCTCAAGACAGATGGAGCGGTACATGACAAAACAGCCTAATTAAGAGAGTGCTACACCTCTCAATTCCCACACGTGGAAACACTCTCCAGTACCGTGACAGAACATGTTGGCAGCAAGGAAAGAAGAAAACCATATTTCAATTTGCATCATCCATCTTTGTCCTCAAAGTGCTATGCTTTTACTACCTGGAAGCCTCGCAAAAGAGCGTGTAACAAATAGTCCATTAAAATGTGCAGTTTCTATGGCACGTCACCTGCAGTCAACATAGAATGACAACATGAAAATAAATGAAAAATAATGAGCTACATGGCTGAATACATTTACGAGATGAAGATGATTTAGACATGGATCAAAAAATGGCAAATTGTTAGACCTTCACGCCAAGAGAGTTGTAGTCTTTCTTTGACATGGAGGTCCCCGCTGAAGATATATCGCTTATTTGGGCAGCTTGGGAAAAAAATACAGCTCCTGGTACTTTAGTTAATGGATTAAAAAGCTGCTCACTTTGACTTCACTAGATATAATATATACCTTCGTCTTTGCCACTGAAATAAGGTATGAGTGTAGAGCTGTAACAATTAGTCGACTGATTAATTAGTCAATCGACAGAAATTTAATTTGCAACTATTTCAAAAGTCAATTCATAATTTAAGTAATTTTTCATGCAAGAATGCCAAATATGTGATCATTCAGCTTCCACAAATGTGAGGTTTTCTTGTCTTGCATTAGAGTAAATTGGATATCCCTGGGCTTTTGGTCAGACAAAGCAATCTGAAGATGTCCCCTTTGGCTCTGGAATATTGAGACAGATATTTTATATGCTTAATCAATTAATCGAGAAAACATTTGTCAGCGTGATCGTTAATGAAAATAGTAATTAGTTGCAGCCCTACACGAGTGTGCAATCAATAAAAATGTAAAGTGAAAATGTTCCAGTTTTATTTAGAATACTTGGTAAAGCTACTTCTTACCATTGCTTGATGTGACACATTCCATCTGAAGCCGCTCTGCTATTCCGGCTATTTTGTATCACTCTAGTAAGCATTTTGTTCAATTTTAATGTTGATGCCAAAAGTCAGCAGCTCAAAAGCTTTAAATAGATCTCTGTTTTCCTTACGGCAATATTCACACAGACAAATATTAAACAATCTGGAGGACACTTTAAACCCAATAACCTAATAATATCTTCAGTGTTTATATTTAAGGGTTGGCTGTCTCCAGTTATTGTAGAAGAAAACACCAAATTCTAGTGTACACATAGTATCTGTATTACTCTCACAGCACTAATATCTGTGATGTTGTAAGGAAGCGCTCTATGCAATGCTGTGTGAAACTTGTATTTAAATACCCCCCTGTGTATTTTGTATTATGCCCTGTACTGTATGCATTAGCGACTAATGCCTGTGTCCAATAAGAAAAACGTCCTTTTAGTGAAGAAAAATAAGAGTGGAGAAAGCCTCAAATATAGTGAAGTAGTTCCATAGACACAAACACTAAGCAGCTGTTTTGTAAGGTATATAGACATGCATTTTTATGGTCAAATAAAACGTACTACTAAAAACACAATTTTGCCAAAGACTATCTAGCAACTGATAATGTAGTAAGTAAACTGTGGGATGATAATTTGTCAAAGTAATAATATGTCTTCCTGTAGGGGTTTAATGATACAATTAGCTCCAAACAATTAGAGTTGTTAGATACTATAATAACATCTATGAGTATTATAAAAAAAATCATATTATTAAGGGTTAAAATATAACAATGATAAAAATAATAGTTAAAGTGTCACGTTGTATGTCTGTGCCATATGTGTGGGAATGTCAGTCAGTCATTGTCAGTGATGATGTTGCTGCTAGACTAAATGCAAAAGGCTTGCAGAGCGTTACAGGGATTGTTTCACTTTAGTCCTTGTGTGTGGCTATAAAGGCCAGCGTGCAACACACAGGGGGTAGTGTGTTTTTGTGCAGAGGTACTCACTGCAGGCCAGAGCAAGTTGCACCATGCTGATGTCTTTCCACATACTATCTATCTAAAGTGATATGTCTATCACTTTAACAGATTCTTCTTAGTTAAGCTGTATGTATGAGATATATTGCAAGAGCATGGCTTTTCTATTGCTGTAATTAAGCCTAACAAAGTATTGGGTCAAAGCAGGCATTCTGAATTAAACATCAGTTAAAACATGATTGTTGTAGATGTGCAGATATTAGGACAGTTTTTGGAAGACACTTATTTTTCATTTCATATTGTTTCCTCATACTAAAAAAATCATCAAATAGTACAATACATTTGGAATGACCTTTGCTTTTATGTGATTTTTTTCTTTTTGTACTTTTCTCTCTGTGCACAGAAAGATGTTACATCACTTTTATTGTAATAACTAGCGATCAATGGCATAATGTATTGCATCAAACAAAACATTATTACAGTCAGTCTGCCCAAATAGTATTAGTCAATAGTATTAATTACAGGCTTAATAACACTTTCTACACATTTAGAAAGATATTGTATTACATTTATACTGCTCATTATGGTACATTTGTGTCTGTGTCTTACTGTAAGTTTATACAGTATATTAAATTAAATTGTGTTTCAATAAATTTACAAACAAGGGTGCTAACAATAGCCAACCACCAATGTAAATTTTTTGCTGCCATTGTTTCCCCATCAGTTTTTGTTTAGCATTAGCAACAATTTTAAATATGTGAGGATACATTTGTTATATTATATGGACAACATCAACACATTTAACCTGTAATGCAAATAGCAATGCTGTTTCCCAACTTCAGTTTTTAATGTGTCTTGTCTGACACACATCTATCTTGACTGTTTGTGCTTTTCTGGCTATTTTCTGTCAGTGTTGTTGTTGCTACAGTGCGACTTCCCTGCACTTGATATCCACATCTGAGCTAGTGTCTCTAGCCACAACAGATGGTATATTCTCTGAAATGTCCTGAAAGCCATAACAGTTTTATGTACGCTGGGGAATTCAAACACAGACTGATAATGCAGAAATACATGCATTTATTTACTATATTATTGAGAAATTGCAGAGATACATTTTGCAGATTTAAAAGTGATGTAAGTATATTGCAACTACTACCAGCAGAATTTTAAACTTGCTAACTCTGGTGAACCATGGAGTCCCTTACTGCCTGTAATTCACCATAACTCTCACAAAAGGTCCATCTGGACTGTGTGTGTTTGTGTATTTGGTTTGCTATAACTGCAGATGAGGTGTATATTCAACGATTGTAATACATGATGTAGAGGCAGAAAACCACCCGACACAAAGCGGACAGTTTTTCCTTTCCCAGCGGTTTGCAATTAAATGTGTGTAGTTCTAATTAGGATATGTGTCTACTTTTTTAAAATACAAAAACTAAATGTGTACAACACAAACTCAGCTGCTGTTACCTACAGTTTAATACTTTGAACACCAAACAAGCACATGGGTCAGTAGTTAAACTGTCTGTTATTCATTGTAGCCAACACAACACATGAAGAATAAAGCAATATTCTCCATGTGTCAGTGTTTCAGAGCAATATGTTGAGGTAAACATTTTGTAGGCAGAGGCTTAAACATCCTACTCAACTAAGAAGGCTAAAAACTTCTGCGATGGCTAAATACTGTACATATGAACTGTTTCCATGGAAATGTATCAACATTTGCTGCAAGACATGAATGAGGAGAGGCAAGATGCCAAACTTAAGCTGTCTAAACCTGGATTTTAGCTTTTTTTTCTCTTCCATATTGTATCATCAGCAGTGATATACTTCAGTATACTGCCTGAAACTACAGGACGGTTAGGATTAGTGCTTGATGAAAAGGGGCAGACTTAATGTGGAAGGGATTACACCATTTGTGATCATCTCACATGGCTGACTTAGATTTAAACTGGAGCTCACAGACTCAAAGGGGGACATTGTCTGTGCATCTGACCTAAGATCATGAGGTCCTTATAACTTATTTTACACCCAATTTGATAATTTTGCTCTTGTTTTGAATGTTCTGCAATGTAACTTAAATTATGTAATATTTATACACATCTATACATGTATACAGAGATACACATAAACCCTGAGGGAATCGTATGTTACAACTATAGGACCTTATCTTTTGTGTTAAATCAATGTAGTGTGAAAGGCCTTACAGGCTGCTGCACATTGATCATTGATGGACCATAAGCTCCCTATTTGGCGTTTTCTTCCACTGAAGGCCGTAGAGAAAAGACTGAGGCTGTGTCCAGGGTGTGTGGCATCACTACAACATCAGCCAGTGTCTGCCTGCAGAGGAGAGAGCAGCAGCAGTGGGAGGGAGTGGGCGGATATATCAAAAGGTGAAATGCAGCCTCTGCTGCAAAGCTACATACAATTGAATATGATTGTGTCTCAGTTGCAAGGTCTAACATGCTTTCCACTTATATAATGTTCACTGCTGTCCATGTTTATAGCTGTTCTGAACAGTAACGCTTAAAGATGGGTTGAAGAGCCTGTCATCGTAGAGAGGGGGGAGACGCAATAATTATTCAAATAGAGATAATTATCACACTTTCCTTAAAGACATTTATGGTGTTTTTACCACAAAAAGTGATAAGGAAATAGTTGTGCCAAGAATAAAAAACGCTTGATCAAAGTGTGGCTAGTTTCTCACATCCACACACCTGGCCATTCAGGGTG
Source organism: Siniperca chuatsi (assembly GCF_020085105.1). Classification (NCBI taxonomy): domain Eukaryota; kingdom Metazoa; phylum Chordata; class Actinopteri; order Centrarchiformes; family Sinipercidae; genus Siniperca; species Siniperca chuatsi. The sequence continues at coordinate 20,222,485 of NC_058057.1, forward strand.
TTTTCTAGTTTCTAGCGGAATACTCCTGCTAGTATATTCAGGTTTCTCAAAAGCAGGATATGGCATTTACATGTGCAACGCATAGCCAGGATATTCCAAAAACCTGATCATAACCAGGATACTCATGCACATGTAAACATACTCTATACAGACATACTCTAAACTTTGTGAAATGCTGCCCACATAGCAGCACATAAAGTCAGCTGGACAGATTCTGTGCTGTGCACACCACACAGTTATTTATCAGTTGTTACCACAACCATTATAATGCTTCAGACGGTGCAAACTACACTTACCAGTAGGCCAGAAGGTGCATATAATCTATTATTACCACTGATAAACAGTAAGTAACCCAGAAACATTTCACATTTTATGAGTTTTGGACGTGCAGGAAAGGATGAAGTCAGGTGACCTTCGTCGTTATGGTAACAATAATAAACACATAGTTAACATTGCAAATTGGTCACAGTTTGGTTAGGTTTAGGCACCAAAACTATTTGGTTACGTTTAGGAAAATGTCATGGTTTGGGTTAAAATAAGTACGTTAGTTAAAAAGAAGTTGACTATTGGTTTCACATGGGAAACAGCAGTCTCCGGGGTGAAAGTCCTGTGTTTAACCCATCCCACCACCCCAACCTCGTCCCTGAGAGGAATTTTCTCACCATTTATACTACGTCACCTGACTTTGAAGGCACATCAAAACATGACCTTAAAATCAAACATAAAATCTAAACCCCCCAAACATAATGGTATTCAGAATATTTCAGAGCCACAGCCAACCTCTTAGCCCAAGCAGATACACAAACATTTCACTGCCAATGTTAATACAATATAAATGACAAAATACAACAATTCAATGTGATCTTCACTCAAAAAAAAAAAAATACTGGGAGTTGGGAATAATATTGATGATAATATTGCTGAATTTTGGGGAAGTGTGTCTAAAATGATGCACTGAACTTCAAAGTCATTAACTTGAAATGTGAGGGTAAAATCACAGTTTATGCTGTTAATAATGTGAATAATAAAATTATTGACAACGAGATAGTCAGTAAACAGTAAGTCTGGAGAACATAGTGTACAAACTATGGCCTAAACAAAGAAAAGTGACTGCAGTGTACTGTGGGTCGTCACACATTGGTATATATTATATTATATTGGTATAATGTAGAAAAGGTTTCTGGTGACACCCTGCAATTGAATGAATGGGCGTGTTTACGGTGGAATCTAGACATGCCGGGTCAGGAAACAGGAGGGGAGGAGACTCCCAATGGCTGGGAGTTGGCTGGGAACTGGTTCCCAGTCAGTTGGCAGCCAAGAGGCCTTCGGTTGGGAGCGGCCACTGTGTGTCATTCCTGCTGGTGGGATCTTCAGTTCCTTCTCATATCTAGAAGTCACACCTTCAATGCTGAAGGCAACCTGAATTTCTGTTTTATTTTTAGACAATACTGTACATCACCACTAATCTAAGAGGCTTCATCAGTTCAGTCTTCAGGACGTGCAGTTTCCTCCCACAATCCCTACACTCTAAATTGACTACAGGTTTAAATGTCAGTGAGTGACTGTACCAATGCACAGGCTACCTGTACAAAAGTGTCTGCCTGCCTTCCATCCAGTGCACGCTGGGATATGATCTAGACTCCTGTGACCCTGACTAACAATTAGTGGGCAAAGAAAATTGCTGAATACTATTATTTTGTCAAAAAAGAAGAGGGTGTTGAATGCCTTCATGATTTCTTTTTGACAGGTTGTTTTAGCCTTGGGCAGGACACCTCAGGTATACAGGAATATTTTGTTAATTAGATTTATTTATGGCAACAGGGAGACCAAAATAACAGGCTATGAAAATAACATATAAACAGCTTAACTTGAATAAGACATTAAATGGAGTGTGGCCAACAGCAGTGTTACTCTGTGCTTGTAAAGGTAGCCAACTATGTTAGTACTACACTTCATCTGTGTTTCACTTCTCACATTGTCGTAAATTATGTTTACTCTTTTAAGGTGGTTGGCTAGTAACCCTAAAGCTCCCTTCACATTTCCATTTTGAGGTTGGTTTATCACCAGCTTTGTTTTTTTTTCTGATTAAGCCATCAATGATAACAATACACTCTTGGCCAGTACCAGTTACTTTACTCAATACATATTCAACACAAAATTACTTTGCTTGGTTTTACTATTCAAGACTGTGAGAGAATGAGGATGATAAAAGCTGGCAGCCCCTGCTCATTATATTCTTATCAGCTCCCTGCTTGTTTTGGCCCTTCAGTATCATTGTAAACCTTTAGACAGTTTGAAAGTGAATCATCTGACAACTCTGTAACTGAACTGATTTGATTTGGTTTGTTTCCAAGTGAATGGTGGCTTGTTTTTCTCACCAAACATCTGAGTTCAATCTTTAGTTTAGAGGTCAGGGCTAGGAAACAATCCGGGCGACTAATACCGATTGATTAAGAACTGATGTTTTTGCTCAACAGTGATTGATAAATTATCTCAAGGATGTTACTTTTCAACAGTGTGATTCATGCTCTACAGTTTGGCTGCCTGTTGCTCCGTTCTTCCCTGTGGCATTAGCTAGCTGTGCATTGGTGTGGAGGAGGAAGGCCTCATTTATTCCAAGTTATGCAACCATCTTGGGAAATGCTGGCCAGGCGCTGATTGTAGCATAGCGGCAGAGCTTTAACTTAGCGCCAACAGCACACTGGTTTCCCAGAGAGCAGAGCAAGCAGAGAGGCTTTCCCCTCTGTCTTTTTTTCTCTGCCGCACTAGCCCTAATCTCTCCCCCCTCAGTGTGTGGCATCTTTGTCAGGAAAAAAGGTTTTACAGGCTGCATCAGGTGCTGACAGAAGCACATTTAAGGTAGAGAGGAAACAGCCTGTTGATCATGCACCACAATAGCTGTTGCATAAGCTGTGATACAGGAAAGCTCTCATCAATGTTTCATGGACTTGCAATATGAGGTCTTACAGAGCCAAGAGGGAGTATTTGCATTCATAGAACCTATTGTCTGGTTGAAGAAAAATAAAAATCAATCATGGCAACTAAAAGCATTTTCATTCAGTATGTTATCTACAGCATTGATTGTCACCTTAATAAAAATGTTTTGTAAAATCTCTAATTTTTGCCTACAGTATATCAACTTACACAGTTTTATTTACATTCACACCATGGCTGCATGTAATCTTCAACTATAAATGTAATCGTCTGAAATGTTCCCTTTACCCTAGAATGGAAACAAGCAAGCTTGCTTTTCTCAAAAGAGCTTAATTCTCTCCCCTCCGAGGTCCATCAATCTCTCCCACTCCATGTCCTTTTTTTCTCCTTTTCTTCTAGTTTTAGCTCTCCTCTCATCTTGCAAGTTAATCAGATTATATTGTCAGTAGATGCACGTGCTCACAGATGTGCATGATTCGCTTTTTTAACCTATATTTATCTGAGCACAACTGCTCTTTTCAACAAATGCCCCGCTTCACATTCACACACTCACACCTGGAGCTGCCAAGTACAACAATCTGTTGGCCACTGAGCAGTTTGGGGTTAAGTGTTTGCTCAAAGGCACCTCAGTGGTGGTAGTGACAGACTTATTCTTCCAGGTTTTGAACTGGCGTTACTGCAGATTTACAGATGAAATCAGTGCAGAAATGTGTTCAAAACTACTGGCTGACAGAAGATGTGCCAATTAGTCCAGTCCAGGTAAGCTCATGGAGTTTTGCCGGCGACCAGGCTTCAGCACTCCTCTGCTGACTGGTGCTATTGTAGAATCAGACGTAAGAGTTGTGTGGCCACATGGAAGTCTGTTCAAATAAGCACTTGAAATACTCAATGGTTCACCTCAGGCAGATGAGCTGGAGGTTAAAGGTGCTCCATAGTTGCATCAGCTCATCGTAAGGAGAGTGGGTGGTATTGTCCAAGATAGAGCTAAGGAACACTGCTGCTGCCTGCAGGGTATCCAGACTAAGCCCTATGACACAGCATTTTTTTTTTTTGACCTGTTTGTTGTGCCTGCCGGCATTCCCTGCCTTGATGTCACCTCCTCCGCACACAGAGAGTGCACTGGCCACTATGTATTAGTAGAAGTTACAGAGCAGTCTGTTGCAAATATTGGATGACACAAGCCTCCTCGGGCAGACACTCAGTGTGTCATACCGGATCGAGTTGTTATATGATATGAACTCCCATACCTTGACTGCACCACCTTCAGATCCTCACTATGGATTGGTGACAGGTGTCACTGGCCTCCTGCTCTGCTGGGGAAATCTGCTACAGGCTACTTCATTTCACTAACATTCAATATGAAGAGTAGTGTTCAATACAGTTTAAAGTGGCTTGACATGAGATTGAGTTTAAACACAACATTTTATGGTGCATTTTTGTTCTACAATGCAGAGAATTAAAACTACAGAGGAGTTGTCAACTCAGCTCAGGCTCATTCACATTCACCTTGGGGATGAAATTGCCCCCAGAGGTTAAGTTATCTTAAAATGTTAGGGAAGTAGCCAGTCAGAATGTTCTCAGGTATAAAGCATCAATCAATTTGCCAAGTGTTGACAAAGCCTGATTAATATCTCAAAATGTTGCTCTAAATCTATTGAGTGCTATTATCACGGTATATAGATCCTTTGTCTGGTTTGTGCTTTTAGTTTGAGTTTTTGATTAAGCACCTGTAAAAGTGTTTTGGATGTGCTCACCTTCTACTTTATTTAGCTCCCTTCACCTTCCCCTTTGAAGTCACCATGTGAAAACACAGAGACAAACTTTCCATTTAAATTAAGTACACACATACAACCAAACCCCAGATTTTGCTTTGATTGTTGGTGAAAGAAACCTCAATGTAAATTTTTTGATATCCTTGACATTAGGTAAGTTGTGCTGGTTTTCGAAATTGTGTTCATGAGGCAAAATTGTTAGAAAATCAATGTTTTCATTCTAATAATACCAAATATGTATGATACTAAAGATAAGTAATAAAGGTATTTTTTTGCAGCAGTGGCTGGGTGTATCTGCAATGCTAAAGTATCCGTAGATAATTACACTGCAGCTATAATCTACCTCTGCTTAATGATTGATTCATAACATGAAACCATTTTAGCACCTTCTTGGCAGTTTATTTTCTTCCTTCTGTATCTCTCTGGAAAATGATTAATGTAAAATTGACTCTACTTGAAATTAATTGGTTGATAGCTAAAGAGACCAATCTGGGTTGAAAGATTAGTCTCTAAACAGCTGATTTTGGGGTAATCAAACCACCTCAAGAGAGTGTATGTAATCAGAATGCTGGGGTGATTGTAGAGAAAATGCAGATCAGGCTGACAGTGATACAGACATTACTCTGTGGGAGCAAACAGATGTTTTGTGTCTTCTGAATGTGTACTTCGGATTTCATAATATTCATGTTGCCATGTAGCAATACACGACCACTGAATTTGTCTGATTCCGACTGGTATAAACAGGGGATTGATACTATAAGGTGAGCATCTGTACAATATTGTGCAAGCTAAATCCCTGTGGCCTCAAAACGTTCCACACCATCACCTCTGAAAGTTTCTAAAAGTTAAACATGCTTCACAAAAGGGCGATACTGTATTTATTTCAGGATTATTGTATTGGATTATATTAGACTGTATAATTTTTAATTTCTATCTATCATTTTCTTTTTTGTTTGGTAAGATCGATCAAGGGACCTGATTCATGCATAGAAAAGTTTCTCATACTAATGGGGTTGCTAATTAGGAACTATTTGTAAGACTGTGGAACCAGTTATACAGTGATGGTGGCTGGACAATTTAGCAGGCAATGGCATTCAGATGAAACTGCCTACCAAGCCAGTTGGGCCAGCCATGTCAATGTAGTTTGGCTTAAGCAGATACAATGTAGATATAAGGCCTGATTAAACAGCTGAGAACTGTATCTGTTCTTGGGCGAGATTATGATTAAAGTTTAAAGGTGCATTAGGTCAGAGAATGGGGTGGAGAAGTTTCTGATTTAATGTTGGCTATTTGTAAGACTAGTGGAGTTAGATGAGCAGGCATGGTGGCTGGACTACTGAGCGGGCCATGGCATTCAGACGAAACTGCTGGAGAAGACTGAAGACTGTGCGAAGAGTCACTCGAACAACCAATTTCAATTACAATTCTCTAACCCAGTAACATCTAGTACTACCCAAATTATTTAATATAGAGGGAGGAAAGACAGATTATTGTCTTGAGAGAAAAAAGAATGGGTCTCAATCAGGTATTGAAATATTAAGAGCATCCCCTAACTGGAAACCCAGGGTTTAAAGCTTATGTCTTTAATGTCTAACTGTATTGTGAATTATCAAAATTACACAGCTTCATCCAACCAGATAATGCGAAATGCTAAACATAAAATTGGTCAGCTCTAGTTATTGTTAACTATAAGCAACATGATACATTTTTAATTGGTTCTGACCTCACTGTATCAGTGAAACTGCATTTGAACAATATGTTGAGGGATGCTCAGCTGCTCCGGTGAATGGAGCATATATTGTATGTTTCCACAAGCATACTGACACATTGGCTGATGACCGAATCACTGTATGTTTAGACGTACACATTTGGTCTACATTATACTGCACATAACCTGTCATGTGAATGTATGTATTTTTGTTGCCTAAGCAACCGGTCAATGTCATCTACTTCAATATGATGATAGAAACGAGATAAAGGGATTAACACAGAAGGATGGTACTATATTCACTGTACAGTTATTAAAATTAAGCTCACTACACTACATCTAGTGCTTCCTACAGTCACACACAGTGTTTTAATATTAACCAAAAATGTACAACCTCTGCTACAATAAGGAAGAAATTAAATGTGAAAAGGATTCACATAATATGGTTCATCACACCCTCTAATGAGTAAAAGTGGGTTTTAATATTCTTCTACTATAGTTAAACCAAAAATCAAAGCAGGGCAAGGACATAAATCAAGTGAAAACAATAATTACATTCACTCAGTGATGTTCAAAGAAAGCTGTTGGTAAAAACCTGCAGCACAACAAATCCCACTGATGGTGGATTTTAAGGGTTGTGAGTTTTTTTTTAGCGCAATTTGTATTAATTTCAAAAGGGAGGTCATGTGAGTCTGGGTATCCCTGGTTGAGAGACATTTAAATGCTGAAAGCCATATTATAAGACATATTTAAAATGATCAAATGTGCAGTTAAGTCTGAGTTCGTTGTGTGTCGCCAAGCCGGTGCTTAAATTCATAATTCGTTTGAACTCTACAAAATGCAGCATAATTTATAATGCTGCACCAAACACAACAGCCCATATTGCAAATCAAGCTCAAGTGTCTGTATCAATTACATACTGTATTTCTTTTTTCCCCCTTTTTTGAGACCGGGATCCACCCCAAACAACCTTGAAAATCCTATTACAGTTCCTGGGTTTTCAGCAGTGGTTGCCATGACAACTGTGCATTTTATTTCTGGCTCCTTTGAAATGGTGTGTGAGATCAGACATCCTAAATGTTATGTAAGGCGATGTGCACTGTTCCAGACTGGGGTTTCCTGCTGCAGAGAACTTAAAGTAATTAATTACAGGGGAATGGCAGACACTCAAGGCGCTTCAGCACTGTCTCCCTGTTTACCTTATAGCTTTTATCACATACTGGCAAGATGTAGGCTGTAATTGTTATGCAGGAGGATAATCATGATGACAGATGTTTTTAATAACGCTGCTCGTTTTGACACATTTTGTTGAAAAGTTCTGTCTGTTTTAGATGTTGTATAGTGTGGAAGATCTTCATCAAAGAAGAACAGAAATCATGATCAAGACTTGTGCATCAGTCAGAGGGGGAGGAAAATAATAATAAATATGGGAAGTGCCTTTGACTATGGTACATTTATTTAAAAAAACAGGGCTGGGGAATAATGGATTCACTTTAATGGGATTACAGGACTAACTGGCAACTGTGGCATCAAGTTGGGATTTAAATAAGTAGCTAATCACTTGTCGGATAATCAAATGCCCTTATCCAAGTATAGTCAAACATAATTTACACTTGATTACACAATTCCATTTCAAGATCATCTAATTTAGAAAAAACTTGTCAAAATGTGTATTTTGTTTTTGGAAGTAATCTTTTTTTTTACTTAAAATTGGAAACATCTTTAACCTCAGTTTTTAAGAATGTCAATAAAGCCGAAACTTCTTGATTCTGAAAACAGTGTCCAGATGACTACGACTGAAACCTTTTCTACGATAGAACACTCCTGGACGAATGAGGGACTACACCGCCATCCAATAAAGTGGTTTCCTGTGGTTAAGGTCACAAATACAGCACCTGCAGTGCTAACTTCAATAAATCTGTAAATTACAATTAAAGACAGATTTTGCTTGTATTCAAACAGAACACTCCAATGAGCTTACTTATTCATTAGTAGTTTGAGTTTCAGAATATTACCAATGAGGTATTACCAGCCGAAGCAGAAACAAAGAACTGATCCTATTGACTCACAGTATCTCTCAAATACTAATTATAAAACATGCAGACACTGTGTGCTCAAAGCTTTGTAACTGGAAGTGCAGGTCTGTTCATTTATCACAGATTATAGTGCCCACAGTATTAATCAGAGAAATTGGAGAATTGTACTCCCATTCTATACAACTATATAGTCTCCTCCTTCAGTGGTAACACAATTAGAAATGATATCATAATATAATGAGGAGTGGAATGAATGGAAGGGAATTTGTGAAAGTGTTTGCATTTTTAACATATATTCTTTTCATTTTTTAATGTTGAGTAGAATAAATGTTGGATATAACAAACTATGAGCTTGCTATGTGCATACTGTTTCAGCATTGTATGAACATAATATAGAAAAACTCATTGGAGCCTGAACAGCATTTATCATTGAGCGCCTTCCAGAGATTGGCAGAGCAAAATAATAAGTTTATGCTGAACTTTTTAACCCCTCAAATAGAAGCTACTAAATTCTCTCATCCTAAAGTCTCTTTGAAGTAGTACAAAATTTGTTGCTATTTGTGATCACCGCCCAGTGATGTGCGCAGCTCTTCTCAAAATAATTAGGCATACAGCTAATAACAACTGGTTCACCACCGCAGGGCTTGAGAAATAATACTTTTATCACAGATTCCAGAAGAGTTAGCTCAATTTGTTGAGAATCAGCTCCCTACTTACAAGATTGCTGTGGGATAGGTTTAGGAACCTGGTCTTCCTATGAAGAAATATTTTGGATGAATTAAAGCAAACTGGAGTTTTGCTTTTTAAAAGGGGTAGCCTAATAAGTGTGACTGGTCCAATACAGCTAGTTGGCACAGTGTTTGCGGGCACCAGGTGAGACTCCTATGTTCTGTAATTTTGGAATTTTGCTGCCAGAAAAGTTGATTATTAAAGTCATAAAAGTAAAGCCTTTTGATGCAGCCTTACTTCTGTACTCAGAAACAAATTTCATCCAGCCTCCATTGTTAGCAACTGACTCACCATTCTCATCTACTTTGATCATTTTGTCAACTCATTCCTGTTCTTCTTTGTTATCGACAATTTATCTCAACTAGGGCAATCTATCAATATGCAAATATTAATAGCATTTTTCATTCATGCTCATTAGTGTCTTACTAATAAATATCTACAGTATATACCTGTTGTCTTCCTGTATTTTTCTCCTGTATAGTGTTCTCTTTATTGGCCTATGCATATAGAGAAGAAACTCTCCAGCAATCTTCTACCCTTACAGAAAACAATAAAATCAGTTGTGTGCAAAAACAATATTCCAATAGATTATTCAAGTAGCTTGAAGGAGATAATCAGTAATCTATGACAAATTATACATTAGTTGTAAGATCGATCTCACTGAGCTTTAAAACCTTCAAGCTGTATTGAGGGCAGAAGTAGAACTACTTCTTTTCAGATGAGATTTGACAGTGTGCCATTAAATAAAAGTACCTTTGCCTGTAGAAGAGAAAGGATTTCTACCTGACTCAAGAGAAATATATCTCTTGACAAATATATCTGTGCCTCTGTACTATATTGTACACAAAAGATTGTTGTTGTGTTTGTCTTTTTTATACTGCAGGTTAACTAATATTTCTGACTTCATTAGAGGTTAACAACTTAAGTTAACTTTAAAGCTCTGTAATTAGGAATTGTCATTCTCAGTTAGAAATCATTATACTTCCATATGTACTGTAATACTGTAATAACTTCACGCTTAACATGGTCTCTCCTTTGCAAGAGTGTTCACTCGCATTATATGTCCTTTCGTGTATACTGTGCTGGAAACAGCATAAAGTGGGAGAATGAAATATTTACATACACTCACATGTACATGCACATAAGATGTCAGTGTCTCTGAGGTAAAGAGATTTCTTGTCATTGAGAATGTTGGATGAATGCATATTTATCTGTCATGTTCTTGCTTGTAATTGTAAGGAGAACCACAATAGCAATTTCAACTTATTTGGGGATTTGAACTGAAAACAGAATATCATAATTGTTTAGAGCAATTCTCTCTCCAAGTCGCTTGTGTCTTATTTCTCTCTTTTCTTCTGTCTTTCCCCATCTCTGAAACAGACCAGAAGTTTTCACCTTGGTCCCCTTCTCGAAAGTTCAATGAAGGCAGACGCCTCCCTCCAGCCAGGAACATGAAGGGCTTATCGGGCAGCCACTCCCAGCACCAGATCCCTTTACCCTATGGCTTGGACTATGACCCCCATGTCCATGACCTCCACGCTCACCATGGCTCTGATTCCCGCCACTCGTCCTACCTGCTCAGCCCCACAGAGAGCTGTCCCATGGACTTCCACCACCGCTACTCGCCGCGCAGCTCCATCCACTCTGATTGCATGATGATGTCCCCCGTCATGATGCCCCCAGCTGCTGCGCCTGACCACATCTCCAGCAGCACCTTCCCCAGAATGCACTACAGCTCTCAGTATTATGACTCAGCCACACGGGACGACTGCGCTGCCATCACAGCCTCTGCCACCTCCCCAGCTGTTGCTGCTGCAGCAGCAGCGGCAGCCGCCTCCTCCCATCTCGCCGGCACTAAGAGCAACCGCCTTCCTGCTAACCTACTAGACCAGTTTGAGAAACAACTGCCACTACACCGCGATGGCTTCCACACATTACAGTACCAGCGCACCTCCACCACCACTGAGCAACGCAGCGAGAGTCCTGGCCGCATCAGACACCTTGTTCATTCTGTCCAGAAGCTCTTCACCAAGTCCCACTCCCTGGAGGGATCATCCAAGATGAATGGCACAAAAGGTGATATTGTAGGAGGTGGAGGAGGAGGAGGTTATCACCATCATGGCCACCACTCCACCAAACATGGTAGCAAGAGGAGCAAGAGCAAAGAACGTAAGCACCGCTCTGGCGGCTGGTGGAGCTCCGACGACAACCTGGATAGTGACAGCACCTACCGCACACCCAGTGTCATGTCGCGGCACCACGGGGAACATGTCAGCCACTGCTACCCAGATTCCATGCACAGCCACCACTTTGGAGACCTGTCACTCAAGACATCTAATAGTAACAATGATGTCAAGTGCTCAGCCTGTGAGACCATGGCCATGGCGCCCGAGGGCAAATTCATGAAGAGGAGCTCCTGGTCGACACTGACAGTCAGCCAGGCCAAGGAGGCCTATAGGAAGTCATCGCTTAATCTAGAGAAACCCATGATGCACACGGACCTCAAGCCTTCATCGCGGACATGTCACTACCTGCAGGTGAGTGGTACTTTACTTAATTTATGTTTTAAAGGGACAGAAATGGACCAAAATAGAAAAGACAGAAGAAAGATTGAATATTAATATATTAAAATATTAATATATCAAAAGCTTAATATGTTATACTGTATGTGGATGGTAGGCTTAGTGTCTGAAGCTACTGAAATTAATGTTTATGTGTGCATCTGTTTATATGCTACTCCTGGTATAGATCTTAAACACTGGTTATTTATTTCACATTAAATTAGGATTTTGGTAATAAAATTAACAGCTTGTTATTATTCTTTTTTACTTAATTTGAGAGGGAGCACCTGTCTGTGTTTGACAACCTGTCAATCATATTTACTGTTAATGGGGATATCATTGAGTCCATGTAATAATAATGCATTTTATTTAAAAGGTGCCTTTCAAAGAATTCAAGGAGTTAAGAAGCAGCAATCTATCAAGACATCATAAAATCAAAAAAAGCACTAGTATACAATAAGTGAATACAATAACTAGGTATAAAAATCTTGGTTTCATTTATGACCATTTAAGCAGTTTAAGAAATGAAAGACGGACTTTGGAACGTTGATTTTAGTTATTCCAATTACTATATGCACTTTATTGTCAATGCAACCTTAACATACAGATACAGTAATGGTGCAGCTCTTTGTTCGAAAGTTAAAATATGTAGCCTTCTTCCAAGCCATTAACTGGCATTCTTGACATTGTTGAATATCGATCACTTTTGAAAGAGCTAACAGACAGTATTTCAAGGCTGAATTTTAGTGGTTTTTGAGAGGGCAGTGAATGCATAGAAAACCTGTACATCACCTATCTGAAAATATCACAAACATTAATTGAGATCAATATCCATCCATCCCCATAGAGGCCCGTCTGAGTAAAATGCAGTGATTGATGTATTGATTAGAAATCCTGCCAGGGAGGTCTTTCAGATTCCACATTTCTTCCTGTTACTCTCCTGAGGGCAATTACAGTGTCCAGTGTGAGAAGCCAATATTTTTAACCAGGATTCCCCTTTGTGTAGTCAGTCACCTCAGGGAGCTATTGTCTATTAAGATGTAGAGATCAATTGAGTGAATCAATGTCATGGTGGAAGACACTGAGAATACACACATTGCTGAGAATACACACATTACACTGCAGTCTAGCTGCAATGTAGAAAACACACACAGGTTTGGCATCTTTACAAAATATATATATTGTTCAGTCAGAGCTAATGTAGGAGGTTGCGCACTAAAATAGAAATAAATGATGTTATACAGAGCTTTTTAGGCCTCTGTCTTTGCTATCCCACTGACACATGAAGAGACTTAACTAGTTTAGCCACAGGTACTGGCTTCAAAAATATAGTCAAAAGCCAAGTGTTTGGGGTTTTGGCTATATGATTCAATTTCTTTTCTTTTTAATATTCAGCACTTAGAAAATGCTCTCATCCAGAGAGACTTACAGTGAGTAGGGCTGTCATGGTGAAGGAATTTCCCCTGCTGTGATTTAGGGTGGCTTTTTTTGCAAATTACTTCATTTATCCTTTTTATTGCTATATAAATACGTTTTATTGTTAGGCTATTATTAGTTATATTGTTGCTTTTTAAATGACAAAAATGGCAGTTTTAAAACAAATTAAATACTTGTTTATTGTTAAATGCAGAACACAGAAGGGCAATGAGGCGCAATAAGAATGCAAGGTAGGCTACACGCCTTTTCTCATTTATGAAGGAAAAAAAGGATTAAGCCTAGCCTCTAACCTAGGCTACATATAAATGTAGAAAAGGAATTATTCCTTTCCTTTAGCATAAAGAATAAAGTCTATAAAATTTAGACCTGGACTGTCATGTCCTTGTTGCACGTTAGAGAAAACCAACATGTTCACCGTTTGTGGTTTCAGAGAGGATTGGAGAGGGGTAACAATGTTCCTGGCTGCATTAAAAACTCTGATGGTGTGCTTGTTGCACAAATGCACATGTACTTGCATATTTTTTTATTAAACAAAAAAATACACGTAAATCATCCCAGCAAGCCAGCAATAGTATATAGGCATATAGCTTAGAGACTGCAATGCCATATTAACTGTCACTGCAGAGAGCTTCCGAGAAACTTGTGGTTCTGGGGCATAAACACTGTTTTGTGGCAACATGATTTAAGAGCCTAGTCCATGGTCTGATAATGCACCGTTAGACGCAGGTAAGGAGTCACACTGACACTTGACCGCTTATCAGTTGTGGCAGAGAAGCAGTCAACATTCTTGAGCTCGCTTTTGACCGATGCCTTTACTGTGTTGTACATTTTCAGGACAGCAGTCTCTGAGAAGTAGTTTTTGCAGGGCAACTCGTATTGCTTGTCAAATTTTTGAAGCATTGACTTGAATGCAGGTTTCTTCACCTTGCTAAATGGAACTCAACCAGATATTGCGTAACAGCAGCTGTAAGGCATTTATGCCTGTTACTTTCACGGCTGTATTTGGCAACTCGCGCAAAGGCTTCAGCCACTCCTGTCGGCTGGCACTAGCCTGAGATGCCCAGCTGCTCTGCGACTTGGTGCTTCTATGTATTTCCCCATTTTACAGGGACCTAGTGCAGATTGTGCATATCACCTAGTCTAAATTGGCTGGCTATCTCTTTTCATTCGGTTGAAAGCAGAAATGTTCCCAAACTGGTGAAGTTAAATTTGGTTTTGTGACCAGAGCAGCTGCTATTCCCATCTTAAAATACAAAGACCGAAACTCAGCAGCACTCTTAACTCTTGTTCTCAATACACACGCATTAAACATAGCAGTTGTGGCGGTCGCTTGCCATACCCTGTGGTTGGCTTGTAATTACCACGGTACTGCAATATTGCAGTTATCATGAGTCAACAGTGAGTGCAGCATTGTATACTGTAAGCTTAAATTCCAGTTTCAAATAGCTTAACATGAAGGTGATTTAAGATGTACAAATAATGGCAACATGGTGACAGGGATTTCAGGGCCTTCTGAAATGTGAATTCAACTAAAAAAATGGGCATCATCAGGCCTAAATAACATATTTAGGGGGCTAGCTGTATATTTGTGCTTTGGAACAACCTCCCAAGAACAGGTTTCTCTTAGGAGAAGTTGGTCTGGACTCAAACAATTACCAAATATGCAAAAATTTGTCGGCCACTAGTGATGCTCGGGTCAGGGTTTTTTAATATTCACACCCACCCGACCCGTTATGAGAGCCAACCCGCAAAAATATGCATTAATCAACAACTCAAACCCGACCCGCAAACCGCCAACTTTATGCTTAATAGTTCCACAATGTCATGACTGAGCGCTGCAGTGTTCTTCAAGTTGCTGATCCTGCTGCTGGGAGCTGGGAGTGCTCTCTTTCTCCCCCACCCACAGTAGTGGGAAGATCTAGGATAAATAAACAGACAAATTGTTCTAAACAACGTTCTTTATTTTTGAATAGCAGCAAAACAAGCAGGGCTGCATCTATCAATTATTTTACTAATCGAGTATTCTACTGATTATTCCATCAATTAATCAAGTAATCGGATAAGAAATACTTTTGCTTTATTAAAGAGCAATAGTAAGTATGCAGAAGAAAAAATAAGACAGATCTCCTAAAATGAACAACTAACTGGTTTCCTTTTTAGAAAAATCTACATTTTTATTGCTTAAATTGCATACTACCATTTAGTGCATTAAAGTCCCATATTTCATTCTGGGTTTTAAAGAAAACATGTTCTGAAATGCAAAAACAAACACCTTTGCTTTAAAAAAAAGGGGGAAAAAAAGGTATATATATATATATATAAGTTTCAGAACTACAAGTTTCAACCTAGCTACAGCTCAGGCATATCGTAAGCCTTTACTGTCTTCTTTGTGGCATTTGTAGGAGGAAATAACATGAATGAAGCTCAGGCTGCAGGCACAAATTGACTGTAGCATTTTATTTTCTGTGGTTAATATCATGAACAAAACGTAGCTAACTTAGGGACATCATAACTAGACACGACATTGATTTACGTTAACTAGCCATTACATACAGTATAGCCATAATTAACTTAGCCTACATTCTTTACTAGCCTTCATATACCTTGTGTCAGGTCTGCTCTGTGGACTTGATGTAGAGACTATAACGTTATGCTTTCTGCTGAGAAGCTAAAGCAAAGACGTTGTGCTATTGTGGTAGGCTAGTTCACCATTTCGTGGACACTTTCTGTCGCTTTCTCTGGCCTGTCTCCTCTTTGCACCCTTCGCTATTTTCTCTCTCTTCTTCCTCTTTGTAATCCACTGTCAAATCACACCAAAGACGCTCTGAACCGTCTCTGATCACACACAGCGTAAGCGTGTTTTGCGATTTGAATCAATGATTTTTAGTAATCGAATTACTTGAGGAATTGTTACAGCCCTAAATACAAGTAACCCTTCAAGACAAGAACTCTGTCTCTTTCTCTCTCTCACACACACACACACACACACACACACACACACACACACACACACACACAATGCATTCTTCATATCTTAACAGTGAATTTTAACAAAATAGTAGCCTACATGTGTAGGTCTATACTGTCTTTTTTTAGCCTAGCGTTTGGCTGCACTGTGTAGAAAAAGAATGGAGTCCACAGTTCCAGGATTTAACCTATTTCGAGGTGCTTTGAACATGCAACCAACTGAGCTGAAAGTAAACTTACTGGATGGGCTTGTTGCTGGAATGCACAGCACCGCCATAGCCAGCATGGAGAGAAGAGGTTATGTGTAACGGTGATACCTCCAAAAGGGAGGGTGGGTGTGTGTGTGTGTATTTGAGAAAGAGTGACAGAGAGAGGGGACGAGAAGGTGGAAGGTGAACTATTGCATGCAATGTTTCTCTAAGTTATTAATAACTTACTCAGAACGCTGCTTTGTCATTTTTTGACCCGTCCACTCGCCCGAACCATGATATTTTCTAGTAAGCTTACCCAAACCTGCCCGATCCGCAGGTCAACCCACGAGTTGTGGGCCGAACCGTGCATCACTCTTGGCCAAACTTGCACCTAATTTCAGGAAAATTTAAAACAGTTATATGCATGCAATGTAATCAACTTTTACTGTCTGTTTACTTTTTACTAATGACAGTGGATTTGAACGGTGCTGCACTCATATAAACCCATAAATAGTTTTCTTAGGTTCTAGATTCCTGTTTATGTTTGGAGAGGGAGAAGAGGTTGAATCTTGGCCCAGTGCATGCACTTTGATGCTATGTGGAGTGCACAATTACACAAAGACACAAACTGCAGTTGTTTGGGTTACATGGAGACCGAAAGACTGTCATACAGAGGCTCTCACTAGTATTTGACAAGCTTATGTGTCAGCAGGCAGAGACCCTGCAGCTGCCACATGGGCACATTCTGCACTGAGCATGTCCCCATTGAGAGCCTTATTTAGTGGAATAAGTGAGGGGAGATCTGTACACAGGCGTCGTGGTCAACACTCTGTGTGCTCATCGGCTTTTATCTGTTTGATGTGTCTGGATCCTTTGGGTCTGCGTTCACTTGTGATGAGGAGGACAGGTCTGCTTTGGGCAAGTTGTTGACATAATCTTGTTTCAGCAGGCGCCAAGTCCTTAGGCTAGTCTCCTAAACTAATAACCCTTGTTGTAGGGTTAAGCTTATGTGAAACAAAATTACTGTTAATATGGTGAATAAAAAATAACTAAAGATTATTGTGAAAATCTTAAAGATCATCATGAAACATCAACAGACAATCATCAGAAAAGGTACATAAATTAGCCTTCCAGTGAAGGATAAATAATTCTGTAATAATTTACAGCAATAAAGCATAATTTGTAAGCTCTAAATGAGGCTCAATGCAGTGATACTGTGCATTGTGACAATGCTCTATAGTGATTTTACAAATTAGTATTTGAACTATTGTGTTCAAAAACTGATAACTGACTTCATAAGTAGACTGAATAAAATTATGAAATTGGCATGCCTGCTATCAATCACTTGGAGTCTAAAAAGCAGACATGAGAAAACATTTTCTTTCTACTCTCTTTTTGTATTTGTATTACTTACTTTCAAGTAATTTTATTCAACATTTCTAAGACTGGCTTTTACTAATTATGAGATGTCTTCTATCACTAACTTGGCCAGGTCTCCCATGTAAGACAAATACTTAATTTTAACCAGATTAAGCTGGGTAAACAAAGTGTAAATAAATGGTTTACAAAAACGGTTTGGCCTGGTCCCAAGATCTTGAAGCATGTTTTGAAGGTGAGAAACAGTATTTAATGTGCAGTAAAGGCAAACTGTACAAGGTTTCTGCAGTACTCTATCAATCATCTGGCTTTAATCAATCACATGTTCTTGCCCTTCCTCGTCTGAAATGTAGTCAGTGCAGTGCTTTAGTGCAACAATGAAATCTCTCAGCCGATGGCAGGGAATTTGAAAAGATTATCTGGGGAGGAACTTTGTCTCTTCTTGATGTCTCTATTAGATTATCTACTGTAACATCCCTAAAGGTTGAGCTGGTGTCCTCCTTATGATAGACAGTGGCCATTGCAACATATGATGTCTCTTGGGGCACCCTGCATTTACAGAGTGTGGTACTGTATGCCCAAATAAACCAACAGCACATTTACCTTTAAGTGCATGCTCCAGGTAAAATTATGGAGACAGATTTGGGTGATAGTCTGCGCTCTGCACTCCTGTCAAAGGGAGTTTGACATCCTGTACTTACTTACTGCAGTTACAGCAAGCAGGTGACTAAGCTGTCAAAACCTTACTTCAGAATTCAGTAGATTGCATTCACTGTCACAAATCAAATATCTTACCAACAACCCATTACTAACCAGCACACTGTGGGAAGAAAGACTCATACACTTTACAAATTGTTCAGTTCTTACAGGTCAGTGTTTTTTGTGCTAGACACACGTTAATGTCTACTAGGTGGTCTTACAAAATCACCCTCTGCAAAGAGTAGATGTTTTATCCCAAGGTTATTTTTATACAAAGTATTCTCAGTGTTTAGTAGTAACTAATGATGGTGTAAAGCAGCTTGCCTGTCTAGCTGCCTCAGAGGCACAGCTGAACATGCTCTTTCAGGTGTAGCATCAAATGAGCACAGAAATAAGGTAACGCTAATGAGCTAGCGCAATGCTTCCATGAGTGATGGCTGCCTTGTTAACCACAGCCCCAGACGATCAATGGTCGTGCATTAAGAGGAAAATTATTCTTTTACTTTATTGCTGTCTTTAACCCTGATTAATTTAGTTTCCAGACAATTGCTGCATTTTATTCCACTCATATGGGAGAGGATCAATGTATGCATAGCAGATTAGTGTGCATGATAATTTTACGGATAGGTCTTTGAAGGAAGACAGAAGCAGGTCAGCTAATTTTCACGTTACCTTCCCAAGTTAGACAGGCTTGGAAAGTACTTTTTAAGCAGATGACACACAAAGATGGTGCCTACTATCACAATATTAACAAAGTAATTTATAATCATTAGTTTTCCTACTCTGCTGTTGCATACTGAAATGTGGTGTTCAGTGCTGAGGCAGTGAGCCATGCTCCCCAAAAGAAGTCCATTTGTTTTGGATTCAAAGGAGAGTTTTAGTAGCATATGGTCTAAATGCTTCAGAACCCTTTTTATCTTGACTACAAAAAAATTGGGGGGAAAAATCTGAGATAAATATGCTAGATTAATGATGGTGAAAAGCAATGGGGGCTATTTTAGCATCTCTAAATTTTTCTACGTTTTCCCATTTGCCACCTACCATAGAGGAGAAAAATGTTCAGAACTTTCACGTAAGTGCCTTATGCTGTCTAGCCCTTTACCTGTCTGTCCTGCTGAATTGGGCCGTCAAGTCAGAGAGGATATTGGTGTTAAAGGAAAGACTGAGAGGGGGACAGATGGCCAAAAAGAACAGAAAGTGAGAACAGAAGTGACAGAGAAAGGGTTAAAAGGGGGTTCTCAGCCACTCTTTCTGTGAGAACAGTTCAGCGATTGTGGCAGAGTAACAGTTATATGATTGGGTAAAGTGAGTAACAGGCAGATCATTAGGGACAGCCCTGCGCCTGGGGCTGTTATTTTAATAGCTGTCCTGTGCACTGACACAACCACTACAGCTGCACCACACACTGACACAGTACTGTACTTAGCACATGCCTGATCAATATTGTGCCGGAGCATGTAGTGTGTGACACATTGCTACAGTATCATAAATCGCCATCTTCAGGAACACCAGGTGAGCTAAAATGTAAATGGTATATTCAATATGACAATCAAAAATATTAAGGGTAATTGCTTTTTAAGAGTCAAACTGGATGTACTCTCTCCTTGGTTTCTATCGCATCAAAATCTAGTCAAAACCTACTGCTTTTCAGTACATGAGTACCTTGGGTATGTGTAGACGTTGTTGTAGAACACCACACAGTATACAGTAATTAGCACACATTCACTTAATCACTATGTTAATCCTGATGCTGTGATGTTAAGAACAGTCACTGTTTACAGTTATCAAGACTAAACAAGAAAAGCTATTTATGCTACATGATGTCTTGGCTAGGGCTGTCTCAATCAGGCAATTTTAGTTGACGATTAATTGTTTACAAATAATTTCGATTTAATTGTCTTTTTCTCTTTATGTCACTATTATCGTATAAGCCTAATAGTATATAAATATAAAAAATATATACACCTTATGAAGAAGAGCTGGTTTTATTTTCAGAAGTTAATATGCAAGCATATAACCATTTTAATGCTAATTATTTAATTAGAAAAGCTGGATGGAAGCTACAAAATTAGTCAAAACGACTACAATATATATAGCTAAAAAGGCTTTAAACTGTTAATAAAGTCGATAAAGAGAATAAATAATGATGTAGTGAATACATGACAGATCAGCTGTTTGGTCCGATTACATTGCACAACAATTCTAAACTGGGTTTAAACACACTGAAATTAAGCAGCAGAGGACAGTATGGAAGTGATCAATGATGAAAGAGACCCGTTATTGGCACCGAAAGAAAATGCAAAGTAATGTGTGTTTCCATCCACTACCATTATGCGAATATTATAAGTTAAGCACCGTGAAATAAACAGTTGGTGGTGCTAATTCTCCACTTAAGTGCCATAGCAGAAGAAGGGGGTGCAACAAGATGACGTCATCAAAAGTGCGCCAGTCAAACCTCAAATGGTGGAAAACGACACGTGATGGAAATATGACATTTCTGTTAGTTTCATTCAGCTGTTTTTATAGGTGAATGGAAACAATTCTAACGATAATGAAAAATGATTGCAGTCATCTCAAATAATCACAATCAGGAGATTATGTAATAATTGTGATAGGCCTAGTCATGGCTGTGATCATATGTATTTTAATGTTGATTTCTGAAGTTTTTGATCACATTCTCCTTACAAATTGATTTCAAGCCACAGTATGTCAAAAACATATGTTGTGCTGTCAGTCAAAGCTAAGTGAAGAGCTCATATGTTTTTTGTATTAGCAATGATGCTGTGCCATTAATGACAGTGTGCTGATTTAAAAGTTACAGCCCTAGCCTCAGGGGTATGATTGTCAGCATTTGCTGTGTAAGCATAAAACTACAGAAACTACATCATCACCAAGAGTGTGCAGCAAATTCAATTAATCTTTTTCTACAACTTCTTGAATTAAGTATGCCCATGTTTTCATTTGCAATATAAGTGCTATTCTCAAAGGTTGTTTTACCCTTCCAATTCAACTGGTTTGATGATCCTGCAGATGTAAAGTAGCATTCGAGCTCCTTCTAGAAATGTGCTGATGAATCTCACCTGGTACTTTAGATACATTTTCTTCCAAACCACAAACATGGTTTGTGTTATTT
Source organism: Siniperca chuatsi (assembly GCF_020085105.1). Lineage (NCBI taxonomy): Eukaryota > Metazoa > Chordata > Actinopteri > Centrarchiformes > Sinipercidae > Siniperca > Siniperca chuatsi. The sequence goes on from NC_058057.1 coordinate 20,244,029, forward strand.
ATTATTAATTAATGGAAGAGTAGATTGTGGACATTATTAAATTTACATAGTTGTTGAAATGCTGACACACTGCTGACATACAGCAATTGGTAAAACTGGACAACTTGATATTGATTAGAATCTAATAAATGCTCTGACTTACTACACTTACTGACATTTTACTTACTACAATGCATTTAAATGATGGATCCACCAGTGGGTCTACTTTGACAGTTACCAAGATGTTTGGACTGTGCAAAGAAACCTGAACATCTGGGGGAAACATGCAAACATAGCAAAAACATACATATAACATATGCCTTGCTGCCAAGGTCCTGCTTATAATCCACAGCAATATCGATGTACTGCATCTCTCTGTGTATATTAAATCCACAGTGCATGACCAATTCCCTCACAGGATGCAGTGCTCCTTGTTATTACCACCCACTAGTCAAATGAATACAGATGGGACAGAGCCTTCACTTACACTCCCCCACACACTTCCAGCCAGTTTTTGTGTTTATTCTAGACAAACTGCAGTTGCTGCTGTCGGAAGTGTACAACCCACTGCTCTTAGTGTAGCAGAGGTTTTTGCCGAGAAAGACCTAGATGACAAAATGTGTTTGGAACAGCAAATGAAGGAGCTGTAATGAACTGGGGCTGGCTTCAATCACTGTCACATGAAGATTCTGCACATTCTAACTTTGTTCAGACTGCAGTTCTGACCTGTTGCAGCTTTCCAACGCAGAAGCACGAGAAATGGTGATCCATCATCTCACCCTCCAAACAATCGCGCTGTCAAGACATGGTGCGGTCTGTCCATACTACTCTGCCAGTAGCAGCATGGATTCTGCTCAGCGACTTTGATGCACTTCCGTCACTCTGGATTTGACACCGTCTTTGTGTGTCACGTTGCGAGTGGCGCAAAAGACACTCTGAAATCCGATTTGAGCATCCAGACGCATCTGTAGAAATCTGATTTGCAAAAATCAAATTTCAAGTGGTTTCTTGCTGTCCAGACAAAATCAATCTGGATACAATCTAGATATGCCAAAAAACAGATTTGGGCTGGCAGTCTGAACAAGGCCAAAAATATCTACCAACGATTATTTTACTCTTTTCCCCCTTAAGAGGCTTCAAATTTGTTCCAGAATGCATTGCATTTGAATGCTGACATATCAGGTGCAAATTAAACTCAGAGCTTCTTGAAGAAAAGGGAAGCCACATTTGCATAATTCTGCTTTTAGTTTTCACTTCATGACAACAATAAAGTCAATTGTGCCTTAACATACGAATGACTTTTTCATTCAGGCAACTTGAAAATAAGTAATTTTTAAAAAAAAGTCAAACAATTGCGGTGTTTAAAATAGACTTATGCTGACTGGCGATCGGATCGTATATATATGATTGAAGGGATGATTGAAGGGATGATCGATAATCGACAAATTTAAAATCTGCGCCCTACTGTGCATTTAGAGATGTTTCTGGTGGAGCAGCATGTCCGCCCGCTGAGCCACATTAATCAGCACGAGTGATGAGTGAATTTTAAATCCTCAATTACAAATCAATTTGCCATCTCTTTTCCATGGATCTGACATCGCACATCTCCGTTCTTCATAGTGTTATAAGAGTAGTGTAGCTCCTTTAAGGAATAGGGCAGTGCGTAAGGTGTGTGCATAGCAAGTGTGCAGTTGAGCGAGTGAGAGAGCCAGCGGCAAAAAAGTGAAGGTGAATGCGAGCGGAGGAGAGGAAAAGGTTAGCAGTAAGTTGTCAATCTGCCAGTAAATGTACAGTATAGGTTCAGTGTGTCAGTTAATAAATGCTGCAGCTTCTCAAGACCATGAAAAGTCTCATCTGTTGCTTCCCAACTGCTGGAAAAGTGAAGGGTGTTAGCCCCGAAGTAAGAATCGGAGAATAATGTTAAAAGAAACATGATGCTGTGATAGTGTCGCAACAGGTACAGACACACAGACTTTTAAAATGGTCCTTCACTGGCACATATCTTTTACAAAGCTTTCAGATAGGCTGTGTAATATCCTTAGGCTCACCTCTAGCATCTGGGTAAAACCCATAATATCTCCAAATACAAGATGTTAGTTTTTCTTCGACACTAAGACACTAAAGTCATCCATGCTGGCATTCCGCCCCCTAGCAATCGGATCAGCGATCTCGACTAACCACGATTGAACAATATGAAAATAGAAACGGCCAAACCTGAAAATCAATTTAAAATCAGGGTTCTTCATTTGCTGCATAAATTCGAACTCTCTGCCTTCTTGCACTTTAGCCTTTTCTAAGTTAATATCTGTTTAGTATTTAAATGATGTGTATAGTGACAGTGTATGTGTTACTGTAATGTTACTATATGTGTGTTATAAAAGTTGAGATTCTGTACGCCTTAATTACACTCATCTCAACAGTCGATAAAAGTCAGTAAATACAGTGAATAAACACACTATAGGTTAGATTCCTGTTTGCCATTGTGGACACATTTTTCCCTTTAGTTACTTAGATGTTATGATTTATCTTCAGTTATTGTATTGCAACATATAGTGTAATTAATATATTATGTTAATATATTAATATATTATGACTATGGCTATCCAGGGGCCACATGCAGTAATGACAATAATATCGACAGGCAAACAATTACAGAATTATTCTCAAGTTTACCTGTTTCGTTATTCCTGCAAAACACTTCTGTTTGAATAAAACTAAGAGAAAAATATATGTTTTATTTTCAAAAAGCATAAAATATATAAGAATCTGATTTAAAGTAATAAAGTTCAATTGCTTTAAATCTAAGTATTTAACGAGTTTTAAAATCTACAATTTTCACCAATAAGCTTAATGTAATTACTGAAAGTTAAACTGTTGTGTGTTTCACTACTGCATTGCTGGAAAAAGCAATATAAATACAGTAACATGTTACTCTGTAATGCTTTACTTCCAACACTTGAGGTGCACACATGTTGTGGCTCTTGTAGACATCAGCCACTTTAGTTGTCAAGTTCCATAGTTGCTTTGGTTTAAGCCATTTTGCCAACAATAGTTGATGTTTTTCATACCATAATGTTTTTCATATAATTTTTAATAATGTAATGGTAGTGGTAATATTAATAAAATAATAATAATAACAGGAATGATAGTGATAGGAACAATAATGATAATAATAGTAATAAGCCTAATAATAATAATTGTAGCAGTGGTTGTCAACCGGGGGAACAGCAGGTGTAAATCTGCATATCTGCTGAAAGCGACAGAAAGAGAGAAGAGAGAGACGAGAAAGCACAAAACTACGGGAGAAAGATGATGTCAAGTTAGTAACATGCGTTAATGGGATAAGAATGCATACAGATGGAGAGGGACAGGAGGAGAGAGGAATAAGGAGCTCAGTGCATCATGGGAAGTCTCCCGGCAGTCTAGGCCTATAGCAGCATAACTAAAGGATGATTTAGGACTCACCTGACCCAGCCCTAACTATAAGCTTTAAGAAGAAAGCCTACTCTTAAATGTGGAGATGGTGTCTGCCTCCCGAACCCAAACTGGGACCTGATTCCACAGGAGAGGAGCTTGATAACTGAAGGCTCTGGCTCCCATTCTACTTTTGGAGACTTTAGGAACCACAAGTAACACTGCATTCTGAGAGCGGAGTCTGAAGGGACTTATTCAGGCAGCCTGATAAGGATGATAAGGAATTGCAATAATCCAGCCTAGAAGTAACATCATTTTGGGACAGGATGTGCCTGATTTTTGCAATGTTATGTAGGTGAAAAAAGACAGTCCTTGAAGTTTGTTTCATGTGGGAGTTAAAGGATAAATCCTGATCAAAGATAACAGTGGTGCTGGAGACCAGGGCAATGTCATCTAGAGTAACTATATCTATAACTAACGTGTCAGTTTTGTCAGAGTTTAAGATGAGAAAATTGCAGGTCATCCAGGTTTTTATGTCCTTAAAGCATACTTGAAGTATAGCTAACGGATTAGTTTCATCTGTCTTGATAGATATAATTGGGTATCATCCGCATAACAATGAAAGTTTATGGAGTGTTTCCTAATAATACTGCCTAAAGGAAGCATATATAAAGGTGAATAGAATCGGCCCAAGCACAGAACCTTGCGGAACTCTGTGGCTAACTTTGGCGTGCACGGAGGATTCATCGTTAACATGTACAAACTCAGATCAATCTAAACCAGCTTAGTGCAGTTCCTTTAATTCCAATTAAATGTTCCAGTCTGTGTAATAGGATGTGATGGTCAATGGTGTCGAATGCAGTACTAAGATCTAACAAGACGAGTAGAGAGACAAGTCCATTCTCTGATGCAATTAAAATGTTGTTTGTAATTTTCACCAGTGTTGTCTGTGTGCTATGATGCACTCTAAATCCTGACTGAAAATCCTATTAAACTATTGTTATTTAGAAAGTCACACACATGATTGGCAACTGCTTTCTCAAGGATCTTAAAGAGAAATGGAAGGTTAAATATAGGTCTATAGCTGGATAAAACCCCTGGATAAAGAGTGGGCTTTTAGGTTTAATTACAGCCTGTTAATAAAGAGATATTGATCATATCTAGCAAAGAAGTGCCAACTAAGGGTAAAACGTCTTCAAGCAGCCTAGTTGGAATGGGGTCTAAGAGACAGGTTGATGGCTTAGATGAAGAAATCGTTGAAGTTAGTTGAAGAAGGTCGATAGGAGCAAAGCAGTCTAAATGTATATCAGGCTTTACAGCTGCTTCTAAGGTTCCTGTGTTTGAAGATAAATCGGTACCTGTTGAGGGCAGGACGTGCAACATATTCTTCATCACCCAGCCAGGTTTCAGTAAGACAAAATAAGTCAATTTAATAATCTGATATTAAAGCGTTCACTAGTAAAGCTTTAGATGACAGAGATCTGATGTTTAAGAATCCACATTTAATTCTCCTATTTTGTTGTGCTATTTCAGCTGTGGTAATTTTGTTTAGGATTTTATTTATAACTCCTCTTCTGTTTGTATGTATAATTTTTGATTTGATTAATTTAAGTGGTCGAGGGGCAGACACCGTCACTAAGGAGTTGTGGGTGAGTAACTGCTCTAATGGAAGCGCAGAGAAGAGTGTAGGACTACAACTCTGCCTCCTGGTCTCAACTCTGGGTTGTCATGGTTTTGGTCCACTAATAAACTCGGCCAGATTTCTAGATATGAGAGCTGCTACATCCAAAGTGGGATGAATGCCGTCTCTCCTAATCAGACCAGGTCATCCCCAGAGAGTACACCAATTATCTACTAAGCCCACATCGTTTGCTGGACACCTCGACAGTTCACGGCAGACTGAACAAATTTGACACACAGATCAAGAGAGAGCAGGAGAGGGAGCGAGGCATCGCTAGCTGCTAAGCTAAAGAACGGTAGCTAGCTAAACTGAATAGCGTGTAAACTGTGGGACTAGAGAGAAAGTCACTAAAAGAAGGAAAGAGCTATGAGTGCTTGAGCAGAACTAGTGTACGTTTAAATGTATAGCAGATAATTAGTCACTGTACTGAAGAATCGAATACAATTAACTGTAATGAGCTAGAGCAGCAAAAATACGCTACCAATAAACACCGGAAATGAGACAATATGCTTACCTCAGCACGTCAGCACATTTCCCATTAGCTTCAGCTGTACTTTGGTTTTAGTGCTAATTTCATGGTTACCAAATGTTCATGGTTACAGATAGGAACTTAGCTTAGACAAACCCACTGGATCTAATTCTCATGGGTGGAGTATAGTTAAGCATTGAGGGAATGAAGTGGAGGCGGAGCTTGAAACCAGGGATGTGAATCAGCTTAATTTTTACAGTTTAGGGAAAAACCAGCCAGAGCTTATCCGACGACTTGTCTGATACAGTTCTCACACTCGTTTGGCTAATTGGGCCCCATTGTACTTGCAAATAATATTTCTGGTGTAGTTCACTGCACTAGCCTGATCTTTCATCTCGGAGCAAGCCAACTCACTGTTATATCTGTACTCCACTATGGTTTAATGAGTCAGCACAGATACTGGCTCAAATAAACAAGTAATATCTTAGAGTATTATAACCTTATGGACGTGAATGTGTTTGTAGCATTCAATACAAATGTGTTATCTCCCACAGGTGCCCCAGGATGAGTGGAGTGGATACCCAGGCGAGAAGGATGACGAGATTCCATGTCGGCGGATGCGCAGCAGTAGCTATGTCAAAGCAATGGGAGAGGTGGATGATGAAAGTGGTGACTCTGACACCAGCCCTAAGACTTCCCCACAGAAGGCCATTCGTCCTGATGCTCTCGTTCTCAAATCAGCCATGCAGAGACCCCATTTAGACTCCCAAAGGTAGGCCTGGCTGCTTAGCCCAATATGTCCATACCAAAGCTATGCATTGATTTCAATGTATTTCAATTCTTTTCATGGAACCATTAAAAATGATTAATGGATGCTCAGAGGGTATGCTGAAAATAAGGCAAAAGGATGCCTTGCTTTCCACTCTCAACGTTTTAGAAATTTTCCTCATGAAACTGGCATTATTTAAAATATATTATTATAAAGAGGAATAGCTCAAGAATTGGTGGTTGCTTTAGGGTATTATTAATTATTACATACAAGGGCTTGGACTGTGTTGCAGTGTGTGTCTTCTCAACTCTGAAGAGGCAGTAACTGGACTGTTGACTCCAGTAAATGACAAAGATAGCGGTACATAGACTGTACCATGAGTTGAGTACAAATGGTTAGGGTTAGACTTCACAGTGTGGCACATTTACCCATGCACACAAACACACACTCAAAAAGTTATGGTGGTGGAGCGGTCATGCAGGGTGTTGGCACAGCTGTGGCTTTCTCAAGCTTTAATACAGTCAGAAACTTGTGAGTGACTTCACCAATGCTGCATCAAAATTTTCCGAGCCTTTGATAAGCACCCATAATTATAGTGAGCAATGATAGTTCATGTCAGTACTGCAACAAAACCTTTCTTTCAGCATTGTTTGCAAACTACTCCATACACTTCTATAGCTGTAGTATTTTAAGGAATAAGTAACAACTTTTGGGAAATGACCAGAATGCAAACTTGAGAGAAATAAACGAGAGTTTCATACACAACTGACTTGTACTTAAACTGCTAACTACATGCTGCTGTGTCCCTGAAACAAAAACTCTGTGGTAAAAACATATTGAATGTTTAAGTAGGGATTCCAAGAATCAAATTGGTTTGTATAAATTCTAAACCTTGCTTTCAATAAATGTTTTAACTCACAGCCTCTCCCTTTTTGTTTCTATAAATCTGAACCATCTAAACACAAATACACTGCTTTGTCTATATGCTGTCTAAGTAAAACTATTTGCTGATGCTGCTTTATGCTCAGCTGTCCCTGAGAGATTTGAAGACATTTTACATTTTTTGGTGATTTCAAGTGAAGTTTCTTGGCAACAAAATGAGAGGATGGGTTTTTGTTATTGTTTCTTACATCATTTTATGCATGCCTGCTATTTAGAGTTGGGCTGTACTTACTTGTTGGCTTGGTTTATAACCACATTATTAACTTGCTCTTGAGCATTGTTGGATAAGTATTTGATCCACAACTGTTTCATGAGATCAGGTAAAGTAGTGCTCTGCTGAATGTTGCAGTACCAAATGGGTTATGTGTTTATGACCTTTGTCGTCTGCTAGTTCCAATATTTGCTCAACATCTTACACAGGCAATGTGCCTCATCTTATCACAGTGTTGTTGACAAGTCTGTAGTAAAAGTGTCAAATTTATTCAATATCAGAGTCAAGAGAGCAAGCTTAAATTTGCCTGGGCTTACTGGATGGGGGAATCGTTGACACACAGAAAGGTATATGTCAAAAGTTACTGACTATTGTGTTAAGGTACTGTATACTGTAAAATGAGGAACTTAAGGTAGGAGAGATTGGTAATACAGCAAAGTGTTGAATATATTTCTTATTCCCAAACAAATGTTTTTTTGTTTGTTTTGCATTAAAAAAAGAAATCATGGAAATAAACGCCAGTTTATTAGGTACATCTAACTAAAACTAATGCAATTTAATACAACAGCCTTGCAATAAATCCTACTTTTATGAAGATTACAATACTCAGTTTTTGTTGAAACTGTTTAAGAGAGGTGTTGATTCAACGTTATGGTCGTTTTGGAGGCTGTAGTTTGTGGGGCTGATATATATTCTACAGTCATTTATATAAATGAGTTGTACATTATTTATCAATAATAATCAGTGTAAATAATGTGTTGCAAGAGTCTCTGCACTAGTCAAGTAGAGTGTGAAACAATAGGGAATAATTATTCAGAAGCCTTAAATACAGTGTCACAATATAGACAGTTGGTGGCCACCACATTGTAGATCAATAGTTCCTGTTTTTCAAAAACAAATTTGACTTCTTCTGCACTACCTTTACTGGGGTTATTAGGCTAAAAAGCAGTGTTTATCTGCCTGCTTCAGCTGACAGTTTCAAGTACTTTTCACCTAGTGTGCTCTGTTGAACCTGTAACCACACACAATAGTAAAGTCACAGGTTTGTGGAGTCCACCTGTACTTCACAGCAGCAAGGTGAAAAGTTAAACCACTGAAGGTCAGCAAAGACAAGATTTTCAGGGGGTGTTAAGTTACTCTTTAATCATTTCCTAATCAAATCTAAAGTAAACCAGCACAAACTACCTAATATTGCATTAAGTGTATTTGTAATCCAGAGGATGCTATTGCTTCACCTTCACATTCCTACTAAGCTTATTGTTGCTCAGCTTAATTAACTCAGCTTATTGTTCTCTGTGACTGTTTGTTTTCAGGCAGTGAGGCTTTCAGATATAGCCAAATTCTGTGAACCTGGGGAGGCGTCATGCATCCGTCATCCCTACTGCCACTCAGTGCTCTGTGCTATTTTTGTTACCAACATCTCAGCGGGGTTCTGATCACTTCAGCTTTTGTCCACAAACAAATCAGCCCTCGTTTTTTCGCCTCTGGTGGAGAATGTAATAATCTCTTATTATTGCAGCTCCTACCTCTCATTGTTTCTCTAATAAGAGCCAGAGACAAGCCGTACACATGCTCTCTATAGTTTTGGGATGGAAGACTTACTGTTTTCTCATAGGATACTTGGAGATAGACTAGAAGCTAACAACTCAAGTCATTAAAAATAGCTCAATGTTGATCCCAACAGTTCAGATACTGTTGTGAGGAGATGAGTCATTCAAGTGGCTGATATTCATTTTGGATAGAAATACTCAATCATGAATTATACCAGACAGAAGACACAATGCCTATAGATGCTAGCCAGTAGATTTGTTATCATCCAGTGATGTCCCATGTTTGGCTTTTGAACTGTGCAATCGTATCTATCCCTACCCCCTGTCCTTGTTCAGCCAGGGCTACCACTTGCAAACCACAAGAGATATGCGGCCCCACCCTAGTGTCACGCTGGACCCTGCCACCTTTCATCCCCCACCCTTCCGCTCTCGCAACCAGAGCTACATGCGCGCCGTCAGCACCCTCAGTCAGGCTAGCTGCGTCAGCCAGGTGAGTCTCAAACACATACATGGCACAGAGGCAACACCTGGAGACATGAATTAGAGCTTATGCTATGTTATTGTATGAAGTAGCGTTGTGTAGAGGGCATTACAGAGACATAAAAACATCCACAGGTGTCCATATTGGAGGTCCACAGCTGATTGTTTAGTAGACATAGCCTTGGCTGTCTCAAATGAAGTCAATAGGCATAACTAATTTGTGCTAACTAATTTGTGTTTTTGTACTAGGAATTGATGCTCTAACCGATAGGGACAAGCTCTGAATAATCTCCAGATACAGTCTAATTTTGTTTACAGTTTGTTTTCTTCAAGTGTCTAGAGTGATAAAGAAACATGAAATACATAGAGTACATAATTGAGAAGACATCAGTTTCACATCAGAGAGCATGTATCCTGACTTGGCCCAAGGACGTCTGGAGTAGGTCACTTTTAAACAATTTATCACTCTCCTGTTGTTGTGGCATGTCAGCTATTTAGCTAGCTAACAACGACAAAAGCTTTGTTTTGATTAACTTATTTTTCTCAAACTACAACTACTGTTTAGAAGTAGAGACTAGGGCTAGAGACACAGCAACGTAAGGTCTAACCTAACATCACACACCAACCTTTTCAGGTTTCTCCCTTTTTCATGCACTGCTATGAATCTATACAGTTGGATCAATTGTTCAAGTCTGTTTTGGACCTCCATGGTGGCACAAGACGTGGTTGCTGAGAAGATCTGTGACACAGCAAGAAAGACTCCATATGGAGAAGGAGTAACAAGAGAAGAGATTTTGTCCAAAAGAAGGGTTGTACAATCAGCTTTCTGCTACAGGAGCTAACATACAGTTTAATAATAATAAATAAATAATAATAACAACAGAAAAAGGTCTTGAATAATAGTAAAACCCAGCTCTCTGGCGTAATATAATTTAATATGTTAAACACTGAAGTAATAAGACAAGAGATTATGTGGACAGAGGACAGGAGGGGACATGACAGGATAGAAGATAATTGGACAGATAGCTCCTTTTTATAGTGACATGATTGTGTTGCATGATCTTGACAACAAATGAATTCATCTTGTGTCAGCTAGAAGAATTTAGAATATTTATAAGATACTTGCTAGAGCTACAAGATAAAGAATTGAGACTGCAGTGTGTTTTTCTTGTTTTCCATGTAGTAACATACAGTTTACAGTAGGCTACAGTACATCTTTGTTTCGGGGTATGTGGTGATAGAATGCTTTATAACACAAACTGAATGTTTTTCTGATTGTTTTTTGTTGTCATCTGCTTTTTTTTTCATTTGATCTTGACATTTATTCAGTTTAAGGTCGGAATTGACAGTGGCATTTCCTTATGCTAACACTCCTTCATATTTGCTGTGCAAAGGGGAAGAATCAAAGTGAGAAAGAGAAAGGAAGAGGAAAAATTAAGGACTGCTATTCCTGTTTTTGTCTCTCAGGTGAGTGAGACTGAGGTCAATGGCCAGTTTGAGTCAGTATGCGAGTCCGTTTTTAGTGAAGTAGAATCCCAGGCCATGGAGGCCTTGGACCTGCCTGGTTCGTTCCGCACTCGAAGCCACAGTTACCTCCGTGCTATTCAGGCTGGTTATTCCCAAGATGACGACTGCTTGCCTTCAATGACATCCTCCACTGTCACTTCAACTCTCAGATCCACAACAGGTAAAACAATTCCCCCCCTAAATGAGAGAGGGCTTAGACTACATATCCTCATGCATCCTATACATGCGCACAAACTTGACATACCTACATATGTACAGTGGGGAACCCTTGAGCTTCAGAGATGCCGGGCTGAATGATTTCAGTTTTTTTTTTTTTTTGGAAGCTATGGTGTGCGTGTGTTTGTTTTTGCCTCTGCATACTCCCGATTGTTTAGATGGATTTGCTTGTGTGTTACTTTGCACGATTCATGCATCATTAGCCAAGCTTCTAGTTGGTCACTTGTGGTGTTGCCAAGCTGTAGACTAGGATATGGGTGGGAGGGTCACATTTACACTCAGATGGCAACACACGCTCACGGTACACAATATCACAACACAGCACAGCCACATTACATGGCATGCCTAAGAGGAACAGGCCCTACCCTAAGCATGTTCAACTGTGGTGTTATATATGTGTTGTACGAAGCGTGTGAGTTACTTAGGGAGGAGTGAAGACCAAAACGGGCCAGGGGTAGGGGAGCGGTACGTTGTTGTCATATTTGTGTTGAAAGGATACACTGGACAAGCCTTCCGCCTGTCCTCCCCCTGCTCTGTTGCACCAACACATTAGCATATACTTTGTAACCAACATTGTAATTGACCTCATAAAATTAAAAAACCTAATCTTGTAACCAATTTAAGGTAAGTCAACAACCTCTAGAGACTAGACCACATGCACACACACACACACACACACACACACACACAGGCTGGTTGCACAAAGGAACTGTCCCCTGATGGTATACTCATCCAGTTTGAGAAGTACAACCTTCGATTATTTGAAGTATTGTTCTATTGTGTTGCATGAAACTCAAGCCTTTGAGCAGCAGTCTCAGCCAAAATAATAAATGAATGGTATGTAAAGTTTATTGCAGGACTTCCTTAAGTTTCTTAATCACTGTCGTCTTCAACTCCAAGTTTCCAATTAAGCAAACTTAATTTTATTGGTCATATTTCATTGTTAGCTACAATTACTATATGACACATTTTAAAACAGATTTTCTGAAAACAGCACATTTTGTTTATGGACTCTCGCGTATCTATTTATACTACATGCTGCTTTTTTAATACAACATACAAAGACTTCAAGGTTTTGTGCGACACCGTGCGAGCAATATATTATATATAAATTAGCATTTCAGGTTCTTTGTGCAAGCAGTCTTTGCAGTAACTCCCTCACTAAGCGCATTTGGTGTTTACCTGCAAGAGTAAAGCTATGAACCCTATTGAAACATTTTTCTTTAATTAAGTGCATTTTTAATTATTATGACCTGGATTTTTATTGTTTTTGTACACTTTTCTGTCAATTTAATACTGGAGACATTTGCACTTTTACTCATTTTGTGGGCTTTGTTTTCTTGTGCAATCTGGACTTTTGTTTTTGGAATCCTTTCATCTTCAATTGGGTTTCCATCCACGATTTCTTCGATGTGACACAAGTACTGAGGATAAAAGAGTGTTCTCCAATCCCACTGTCTTAATTGCTGAACTCTATTCATTTAGCTCTCTGCTCCAAATCTGTCAGCTTTATATGGACTAAAACAAGCAGTTGACTGTACAATATGTTGTGAAGTTGCATTTTGAAGACTGGCATGATGCATCAATTATAATATCAGATAAGGTTATAGCAACCCAGAGGAAGGGTTCCCTGAATGGTGATTAGTTATATACAGGACTGTCACCTCCCAGTTAAGCCATACTGTAAATAATATTTCTCCTTTGGTGTATTCTTTGCACTGTTCTGATGGAATAGTGGCCTTAAAATTGAATAAAAGTAACTTATCCAGCCTATCTTGGCTAAGAAAAACATCGATTCTTAGAATCATGTTTTTATGTTAGTATTCATTACTAGTGTATGATTGAATTGTAAGCGGATTATGAACCAAACCCTGCGTGAGGCTAGTGGGCCCCTGAGTGGGGAAGGGATCCCATGATGCTCCATAGGGCAGACCAGCAGCAAACCCCTCTCCATTTGACCATCCATCTCTTGAAGGATAACCAGGGGGAAAGAACAACTGGAGGCATCAGTGATGATTGTTGCAGGTATTTTAATGTTGACACGCATACATATATCTATGTATATGTGTGTTTTTGCACTGCCTTCTCAGTAAAAATAATAGATACATAGAGTTTATATATATATATAGTTGGTAGCATTATCTCATTATGTTATCCTAAATAGTAAACACGGTTCCAAACAACTCACAAAACCTCAGACACTTTGAATTCTTAAAACCTTGATACCTCTGAATATTGATTACAGTGATGAATGTGATGCTGGCTTTTGCGAGTTGTTTACCATGTCTCTATTTTAAGTGTGCTTAGATCACATTTTAAGTGTAAATGTATGAGAGATGTACTTCCCAAACTTTTCGAATGTTTTCATATCGTAACCATAAAAAAATAGCACTGAATGTTATCGCATTGCCACTGTCTCCAATCATTTGTATGAGCAGCATCTGTCTGCTGTACATGTGTGAACTTTATTTTTTCTTTCCATGAAAATCTGACTTCTTTTAAAAAGGCCACGTGTGGCAAAGTCTAACCCTTGGCATTGAGTCTGTCAGCTGTCTTTGACTGTGGGATTGCGGCCTCTCCCAGGTGAAGCCCTGAAGGGGGGAGTGATCCCTCCCCTCACTGGGTTACTTACTCCACATGGTCTAATCAGCCACCTTGGACCTGATATGTTCAATAGGGTTCATATCTGCTTCTTGGCCCAGTGGGTTGTGATTCTTCTACTCCCTTTACATCTTTTCTTTTGCACAAAATGGCACAAATTTCAAGTCACTCAGAAACATTTTGATATGTTTTAAGAAAAGGGTTCCCAGAAAATGGATTCATGATTTGATAATGATTGATGTATTTCTTGTTTAATTCCACTCTTTGCTGTGCTGTGCAGTGAAAAGATGGAAAGAAGCCTTGAGATGACTGAGAAGGCAGTGTAAAAACATTGTGAAAAGCCTACAGTATGTGAGTTTAATGACAATCATTATTGTCTTAGTTAAGGCATTCAGAACCCATTTCCAAAAAAAGTGCTGCATATTCTGTACCAGCTTTGGCAGGAAGTAGCTCTATTACTTGGAGCTGATCCTCTACGCCATTTTTCATAAAAACCCATACTTCAACACTAGAAAGTTCAAGTAAACATATTAAAGGCATTTATCCGAAACTTTTACTGATGTGCAACTTCCAAAAACATGTCGTTATGAATTCCACTAACAATATACATATACATTGATCAAAAATGGACAGATGGTTGCTTCACAATTGTAATTTTGTGATTTTATGACACTACTCAGTTACTTCTTGGTTTTATACAACTTTGGTGCCGACATAGTCACATTTTAACAGCACACCAGCCTATGGTGGGTGCTCATCCCTGATTTAACCCTTTAATCTTTAGAACCAAATGGGAAATCATTGGGTCTGATCTTCTGTCTTTGGAATTACTTGCCACTCACATACTGTATGTTTTCCATAGATATGTGTTTATTTTCTAGTTCAGAATCCAAATCAAATCACACTCCAGCTGTTCCTTTCACTTTGAATGTCCTTCTGTTTGCATATTCAAATTTTTCTTCCAGAGGGATATGATGTTGTGGATGGAACCTCTTTACTAAATGACGACATGATAGAGGATGATGACGGTGCTAGCTCCTCTGCCTATGCAGAGCTGGAGAGGCTGGAGAGAGAGACTGCTGCAGCTCGCAGCCACCACAGTACTAGCTCCACCGTAACAGCAATCTCTGTTCCACCGGCATCCCCACCTTCATACAGGGTCCCTTCTGCCTCACCTATAGCTACTTCTGAGCCGCCGGTCCCTCAGGCCATTCAGGCCTTTAAAGAGTCTGCTAACATGGTTGCTGCCTTCAACATGCAGTGGAAGGATGAAATATCGGCAATGCGCTATGAGCTGGCGGAGCTGCGTAGAGATGTCTGTGGGGAATTAAAGACTTTCAACAGCAACTTCTTCAACTTTACTCAGTGCTACAACATGTGGACTTTGTGCCGGGAGCCTTGCAGCGACAGCACCACACAAACAGATGACAGAGTGTCCATAGGAATTCAAGCAGGCTCAAGTTGGTCCGTTCGACAGAATACAGAGGACAAGTCAGTGATGTGCCAACCAGAGCCAGCACCATTCAGCATTATGGATTTCATGGACCCACCCCGAATTGAAATTATAGAGGGAACCCCTGAGAGCACGCCAGAGGGGTCAGGCAGCCCTGCCAGCCCACTTCCAATAGAGGACTTCCCATGGGAGATCAACAAAAAGCAAAAGGCTCATAAGCAGCCAGACATAGGTGGCCACACAGGTGGTCACAGAAGCGCCAGTCTAGAACTGTGGAGCAGGAAGTACACCAGTGGACCCATGTCATATCTGTCTATGTCATTCTAATCATTCCCATTCTACGCATACTGTAAAATGAGATGAGGAAGCCAGGGTAAAAACCTGACATTTACCAAGAAAGGCAGGGCAGTGCTGTTGTTAGAAGTCCCTTTACTCTATACAGACACAGAGTCTGTCATCTCTTGAACAGGTTACAATGTTGTTCAAGCAATCTTTTAACAAGTGTCTTGCTTAGCCATGGAATAAGAGAATGATTTTGTTTTACACCTGAATGAGGTGACAAGAATGTGAGAGAGAGAATGCGGCTGATGTTCTGATCCTCAAGTGCCAACAAGTGCAGCATCATCTTCCCTCCGCTGTCTTAAATACCCAACCTTCAGAGAAAAAGTTAATTCAGTAAGTAAATTGGAAATCTGAGGGTCATTTAATGATAAAACTCATTAATCAGCTATTGTGAGGTGAGGCATAAGTTGGTCTGCTTCTGCAAATGAATCTGAATAGCTCATGTTCATTCCAGTTTCTCTTCATGTAGAAACATTCTCTTAAGCACCTGAGTATACTGAAAAAATACTGTGAATAACTTTATAAACCCTAGTTTTTTTAAATCAATCCATCAAAGATGAATACATTTATGAATATATTGATATATGATTTACTTATTAGTTATTTAAATCAAAGCATTCCCTTGCCATGGCCTTCATCCATTTTGTAGCCAGTTCCAGTTGAAATGGGCATTTAGAAAATTTCCACCTTACAAAATTTTTCTCAATGGCGAACCATACAGCGTAAAGAAGTAACTGTAATCATTTAATAAACAGTAGATAGTGCTGACAACAACTTATAATAATCCCTATAACATTTGTAAAAGCCTAATTCTCTGGAATACTGTATGGATGACACTGTCTCAAGGCTTTGTGGACTTAGTCCCTGGCTAAAATTGTTTACGATGAATTCATGATTCATGGAGAGGAAAACAGAAAGGGAGATTCCCAGTGATCATGAAGTATGAATGTATTGGCTTTAGTTAATTCCTGCACAAACTGCATTCATGTTCAAACTCTATATGTATATAAATGTACCATTTTGTATATAGACAAACTTGTACTTGTACTGTTTGCAGTTATAAACATACCGGTTTCTGACAGCGCTGAGAGGGGGTATAGTAGTAATTGTGGTTCTAAACCAAACACAGCACTTTTTCCAGTCTTCGAGGTCTGTCTCCATTTATTTCATCATGTTCATTATCCAGCTGTTTGTGCACCTCATAATGAAGTTGATAGTTCCTACCAGTGTATTGCCTATTGTTTTTTGTGCAGTGGTGACTGGAGGTTCTTAAATGTTTGGTTAAGTTTCTTACCTATCCATTCATTTTTATTTTAGGGGAAAGTGTCCAACAAATACTAAATTGGATTTATTGTTTTGGTAAATTATGTTCAGAGATTTGGACTAAATTCTACCATATTCACCTTTTTTAAATGCCACATTTCTCTAGTAATGGTGGAGTTTTTCATGCGGGAGTGGTTCATCACTGCTGAAAGATAACAGAGAAACATTGGTCCTTATAAGTAGACAATCAGAACCGCTGAGGGCCTCTACCTCTCCAACATGTCCCCAGAGGTGCAGTATAGTACCACTGAATGTACATATACCGCCTCACTAGTGATGGCTTAGCTGGGCTCCTGTCAAACCTTAATGGGTAGGAGCCCTGAATCATCTGCTATATTTGGCTAATTGCTCATTTTGTCTGTTACTCATAAAAAAATAGTTGCTCATTTGCCACTGGCATTCCCCTCAACCACTCATCTACTCCATTGTCCCACTGTATCAACATGGCGTACCAAAGTCAATACTGAGGCCCATGGAACTGAGGCCAACAACAAACAACTCCAAGCTTGACAGCACTTATCTTTGGACGACCACTGCAGCACAGGACCATGGAAGCCTGTATGTATCAGACCCCTGACTGAAATGTGAACCTTTCAAAAAAAGGACTTAAAGAGAGGCATCATCTCTCACTTTATAAGGAGAGTGGATCTTCTTCCCCCTTTGCACGACCAAAAGACAATACTTGCAGAAAAAGTGGCATTTTGAAAAGATGATACTTATACAAAGGTTGTACTAGAAGTAAGATCAAAATTAAAGTTGAAGCCACAAAAGAAAAAAAGGCAGACATTTCCTTTTGAGTTATTGCAGTAGCTCCACCCCACATACCTGTTACAGTAACTCGTTAAACCTGAGCTTAAATGCCCAGCTAAAATATTCATTTGCCTTCATAATCTAATATGTGTTACAAAAGGAACACTATATTAAGGCATGTTTTTCTGGAAATTTTTAGCAGCAACTCCATAACTCGAAATTTCATGTTTTGCTACAAAGGATAATAGGTAAAGAATAAGTTAAAATGTATTGTTGCCATTCTCAACTATTTGCAATACAGAATAAGAATTTATAAAAGCTTATAGCCTATTTATTGTTGTTATAAACCCAAACAAAAGAATTTTGAGTTGTTCATTACAAACCGGCTGAAGGCAGGGTTAGCATAAATCATAAATTATTTCAGTGAAAGGCATATGACTGTGACAACTTTTGGTCTATAACCATTTTAATATATACATATATACACATTATATTTAAAAAAAACTTTGGAAAGGCTTGTATTCATATTTTTGCTTTTTGAATGATTGAGAGGGATTGCAGTGGCATTCCTTACTTATATATTTTCCCATTATTTGGGGAATGCAAACTAATTTAAACGGTGCTGAAGACTGGCCAATCATGATGTCTCCAATCTACATTCATTCATTCTATGCAAGTCCTTTGTTGTATTTATACGTCATCTAAATATTTGCGGTTATAGATATTAGGTGTTTATGTTATGCCTCCATGCAAGTCATCAATGCTGGGAATGGAATGATGTTTTCAGAAAATATTGGTGGCTCTTTAAAAAAAAAACAATATATATATAAATATATATTTTATTTAGTTATTTCTGCATGAGCCACACTAAAGGTTGTTTTAGTGTTTCCTGCAAAACAGTTGTTCCATTCACATTTCACCAGTTTTAGCTCATATGTGTACTAGAATCAAAGACTTTGTTGGTGAGATTCCTGCTTAGTAGTAGCGTCCGTGTGCTTTGTAACATCATAAGAAATGAACAATCATAAGTGCATCACACGTTGACAATCTATTTACGCACAACAGCAAAATTAGAAAACAAAGCCTGTGATAATATAATTGGAAATGCTGTACAAATGCTTAACATTCTTCTAAATTTATATCCAATTGAACTGCTAACTGGTGATTGATTGATACCAGGGAACTCACCCATGCTATAAATAGGTTTAATCCAGTGTTTCATTATCATTTCATCATTTAGCCCAAAGAAATGACCCTTTCCTTAAAACAAGTTGAAATGTAGCAAAAATACAGATATTGATCTAAATATTATTTTAAAAATATATACATGAAATATGTACATTTAACAGAGACTGAAGACGAAATAGACAAAGGGTATTTACAATTATTTTCTAACCATGCAACCATATTTTGTGTAATGAAGTATATAATTATTTGTAAGAAATTCTGAATCGTCTATCTAATATGTTACAGTATGTAGTCAATTACCCCATCAGTTTTTGTTTACATTTTGTTGTCATCCAGAGATCTGATGCAACAACTGTGCCAACTCTGTGACGTCCAGCTATTAGGACAAAGGTTTTTGGATTGAAACTGATCTCACCTGAACCTGTAACACTGCTTGAATATAAATCCTTTTCTACCCCCGTGTTCTCTTCCTGCATTTATTCAAGGTTTCTTGGAGAAAACATGCTACTCTGTTTTGCATCAATCATGTTGCAATTTTCAGGGATCTCAGACTGCATTGTTTAGTGAATCAGATTTTGTCAAACTTATAAAAACATCCTTTTGAAAACCTTTAGCCTGCATTTGTTAGCTTTTGCTTATTTTGTTAAAGAATGAAACCAGTATGTGATACTTTTGTTTTCTTTTTGATTATTGTGGTGTTTCTTGTGAATTTTCATTTACAACTTTTATTGGCCTTATGTATTTTTCATAAATTGATATAAAACAATGGATTAAAATGTTTGATGTTTATGTTAATTTAAATGGCAAAATGGGGGTCATAGCTTTACAATGGCATCAAAAGATGAAACTGATTCATAGCATAGTCATTTTTGTGACCATAGTGAGTAGTCTACACACTTTAACACACCACGAATACACAGCATGGGCCAGGCACAGTGTCTTTTACGTTGACCCTCTCAATATGCACTGCTTTTCTACTAAGCTATCACCTTTTGTTTTTGTTTGTTTGTTTTCTTTTCCTTTCCCCCCCCCCCATTTTAGGCGCCCGTAGCTTAGCTGGGGGGCGTAGAGAGTACGGTAGGTCTGGTAGGGAAACGCTTTATCTCTTTTTTTATATGTTGTTAATACAGTTTTTCATACATTTTGTCTCACTCATTAACATTTTTCACTAAAATAAGATATATCATAAGTTGAAAATGCCGTCATACTCACTAAGTATGTATAATACATTTAAATGTTTTCATCTCTTTCCACATTGAATCCAGTGGAATTTTCCAGATTATGTACTAGTACTGGATAAAGTTCAACAAACCAAATCAACAAAGCTAACAAAACTGCTGACTACTGTCCTACATGTTGGCCTTGTGTTAGCACACTGGAATTTTTGTACAATAGCTACTGCATTTGAACAGAGTGAGACATAACAGTTCCACTTAAAATCTCTTCTGCACAATTGGAACATACCTTAACTGAGATGTGCATGAAGCCTTTTACACAATCCATTAAATTATTTATTTGGTTTATTTTTATTTGTTATGTTTTAATATTACAGTTCTGTTCAAATTCATTGGTATTAGCAGTGATTCACCCTCTTGCTTTAACCATTGTAGACATTTTCTTTAAGCGAACAGAGGGGAATAAAATCAGCACACAGTAGTGTGTCTTTAATTTAATTGTCCTGGCACGCAGCAAGGCAGGTTATGACCAACATAACAGCTTTGTTCTACAAACCAGCACAAATCAATGCTGCATTTAGTTGATATCAAAAGAGTTTTCATACTCAAATTGTAGACAAGCTACAGTTGTTCATGTATAAAAAGACCTTTTCTGATCTGTGTAAGTCAGTTGCTTTTAGTAGTTGTGGTTTTGACACTGATTCAGTTTACTCTTCTAACAGTTTTAAGGGAAGGATAGGTACTAATAATACTCAAACTTAATTTTAAAAAGGTGGCGTGTGATGGATTTAATATTCAAAATTATCACATGGTTGCAGATTCTGGCATACTGGAAAGTGTTATCTCTATGTTTAAAGTCATTGAAAAGTGAAACTTTTCATGCAGTCTACGCAAAATCCTACATATAGTATTATACTTGTAGTCAGATATATTGAGTAGGTAAAGTATTATATATGGCAGTTATTGGTTCCATGAGAGGTCTTACACAGCTTGTCTTAAATTCAATCTTCTCACAAACTACATTGCTTTGTGTGGGCTAAAATTATATTTAAAAAGGGTCTAATGAAATGTTTAAATTTGGTGGCAAAGTTCAGCTGCCACTGCTGTACTGTAGCAAACCCAATTTAATAGCCCCACTAGCAGCAGAGCCCATGAATGGTGATATCCAATGGTCGGTCAGTTGTTTTGTCTGTCCAATACCTTAGTTTAAAGCAACATATTAAAGATTTGTTGAGATTCACATCCCCAAAGGATGAATCCTAAAGTTTTTGGTGAACCCATGACCTTTCCTCTAGTGCCACCATCAGGCCAAAGTTTCCATGTGTACACCTGGAATGAGCAGATTTGCTTGAAATTGTCTGAGCACATGCACACTCCACAATTGAATGAACTGTGCAAACACAAAATATTTTAATCTAACAGGCAGCTTACACTCAAATTTGCTCAGTAGATTCAATTTTTCAAGAGGGAATCTCCTTGTTTAATAATTTTAACTTTTTAAAATTAGTATTAGTTTTTCTTGTAGTGCCACATTCAAGAAAAACTTATCTTTTTAACCTGTACTACTGGTAAAGCTGTAACAATAGCAAAACGGTCAATATGTTCTTTGTTTTGTCCAACACTTGTGATTATAGGGTACAATGAACTTTACAGCTTCTGTGGGGCTGCTAGTGGGGCTTTTTTTTTAAGTTACTTTAACTTTTTTTTTTTTTTTTTTAATCTGTGAAGGCTGGAGAGGGTTAACTTTTTCGCGGATGTATTTGGGACACTAACCACTACCTCATCACTGGGGCAAAGGCAATGAAAAGAGAGTATGATGAAATGATACTGCCATTGATTTGTATTGGTTTGTTGTGATATATCATACATAAAAAAGGTTAATCCACCTTGCATCCATGGGGGCATCACCACTGTATGTATATATGTATGTGGCTATGAACAACATGCTTGTTTTATTGTATAGCTCTTAAAAAAAGGGCTACACAAACCTTCTTTTTAAATTGTGCAAATCCAGCAGAATCAGCTGGAATTACTGACCTATACACACCCTAAAGTCCTGCTAGTCGTCCTATGTCAAATCGTCAATCCATTCATTCATTGATCCATTCACTCATCCATCTTCGCAAACCACCACTGCCATACTCAACCTCAGTCCTAGGCCAGGGAAATATCTTCAGAATGGTTGGGTCAGGTATAGCAATATTGACAGAAAAAAATTAATAAATACCTCTTAGTCAATGCTCTTTTTTGCAAAGCACACAGTTCTTTTTATTAAACACATTTATTTTGCCAGTGGCAATATGTGTCTTTTATGCACACATTTAGATGAGCAGGAAAATACTAATTTACAGGAGGGATTTCTTTGAACAAAAGATTTTCAAAATAAAAGGCTATTTAAGACTATTTCTGTAGTAAATTAAAATTTACTTTGTCCTTAATACTTTACATTTTTACCAATGCAGTGTAATATGTACAGTAATCATCTAGTGTATACGTTCTTTCTCAGTTATTTTTACATAGCAATAAACAAACTACATGGCTTCAAGTTGGAGTAGGCTACATGCTACATTTATGCAATTATGTAAAATAGAAGTAATGCTTTCAACTTGTTTGTCCATATACACTATGCACCCACTGTTCAGACAGCCAGTACAGCAAATTGTTAAAGAGAGAGATAATGATTATACTGCAACTAGTTAAAGCTGTCATTTTTAGGCTTTGGACTACAATGATTTTGCAATATAATTACTCAGATAAAAGAAATACATGTTTTTTTCTGTGCCCTTGCTAAAATGGAATGAAACTAGATAGTAACAACGTTTCCATGGTTAATACAGTCTAGAGTCAAACAAAACATAGCGTTACATTAAGATCTGAGAGAGTTCACATTCACTTCGTTACATCTTCAGCCCCCATGCTCATGTACGCAGCTCGTCAGTCATTGCACGCCATTAAGCCACAATCTACCCTGATCTGAGTAAGAACAGCATATCACCAGCCTCTTTGCCAGTCTGAGTCCACAACTATGGCAAGAACGGGCTCTGGCACAAATGGAGGGAGTCGGACGGAGAGGAGACGCTGTGAGAACTTTTCTGAAATTTAAGTGTTGACCACAAAGGAGCAAAAGGTTTGAGGGGCTTTGTTGAAAAAGCACGAGAGTGAAGGTCTGTTACATATTCTCTGCACCAAAACTATTATGAAATGATATGAGGTCACACTTTACATAAAGTCCATGTAAGTACCATAGTTTTTAATAGTACCTACGTAATCAATCTGGATTGTCAGCTGTAAACGGCAATGTGTGAACACAATAAGTGATTGCAATTTCATTTTTAAGTAATTACCCATATTGTAAATATATAAGTACAGCCGTGTACTTGCACTTCATGTAAAGTATGGCTTAAGCTCATGCAACAAAATACACAGGGATTTAAATGCAGTAAACTGGTGAGAGATATTAAGTGGGGTGGTCATACACATTCAGTATAACATTTGGAAAATGGGAATATAAAAAGTGAAACTTCAAGAAGCTCCACATGCTGCAGTACAGCATGCAACGCTTTTCAATATACTATATTGTTGCATCACCAGAGGCAGTCCAGAAATTAAAAAAAGAGAGAAAAATAGACTGTCTTGCTTTCAGTTAAAAAAAAAAAAACATTCTTTGTCTGGGATTCTCAGAACATTTTGTCTGCTTTTCTGTTTTTTCCTTACTGCCTAAACCTTATTTGTTAGCTCTACAAAAATGCCACTTGACAGAGACTGAAATTTTCCAATTCAAGCTCATGTTTGTGGCATTTTCCTACACTTGTGGATTGGCTAATTCAGTAGTTGATTATAATGTTCGTCTTTTCTTCTCAAGTCTTTGTCTGTACATGACGTTTTTTGTTGGCCTTATACTCCAAAAACTGCAATGTTCTGTGCTTCTCTCAAGAGACTCACTGTGCTGCTAATAAACCAAGTTCAATTTAGTTTTTTTGTTTTGTCTAATATCCAAAGATCGGGAAAAAATTAACAATCTCGCCATTTATAACTGTTAATTGGAATAATTTAAATAGGTTCTATTAAATCCTGAATTTTAAAATGTTACTTTATTTTCATATTTATGTTTTAATGATTTG